>NC_041398.2:47548828-48148828 GCF_900747795.2 Erpetoichthys calabaricus
TAGTAGTAGTGGGTGCATTTTATATTATTATCTTGATTATTATTAGTAGTAGTATTATTTTTTTTTATTATTAGCGGTGGTAGTATTAAAATTGTTTTTGTTGTTGTGTTATGTGATACTGTTGGCTGTATCAAGTAACAAAGAGTAACAGCACACTGATATCCTTGACCATCATTAATATTATTATAACTAATTAGATCTTCATTTATAAAGGAAACAAATCAATTGCTATTGCCCTGCAGATTGCAGCAACCCTTCCAGTTACCAGTTTTTCAAGACTAATGCTCATCAAGACATACTGGAGGTTATCCATAGCACAAGAATATATAAGCAGCTTGGCTGTCATCACCATCAGACCTTGCACAGAAGTTGTCGTGTGATGACCTTATAGATGGCTTTGCCTTCAGAATATGTAGATATGTGCTGTGGTGATAGTCAGTAAAGAGACTGAAGAAACCCTTAAACATCCATCCATCCATTATCTAACCCACTGAATCCGAACACAGGGTCACGGGGGTCTGCTGGAGCCAATCCCAGACAACACAGGGCACAAGGCAGGAACCAATCCTGGGCAGGGTGCCAACCCACCGCAGGACACACACAAACACCCCTTAAACATTCAATTTAAAATTTTCATCATTTTAAAAAAAGTTTTTGTATTTGATATTAAAACTTGTAGTAAAGTTTGTTTTGACTACTTCTTTGTTTATCTGTTTATTTATGTATTTCAAATTAAAGCTATTATAATAAATACTAATGTAGTGGATTCAGGAAGGGGTGGGGGGTAGGCCAAGAAGAATAGCTAAGAGCCCCAGTTTGGGTAGGGGCGATACTGCATATAAACTTAGGCTTTCACACTGATGCCATGAACAGATTTTCTGTTTATATTGTTATAATGATATCAGAAATTTTGTCTACTAACTGCTGTGATTGGCTAAGCCAGGGTCGGGCAGATTCAGTCCTGGAGGGCCGCAGTGGTTGCAGGTTTTTGTTCCAACCCAGTTGCTTAATTAAAAAACAATCCTTGTCAATTATTTAATTGCATGGCTTGCTAGTGCTTTAACTCTGCCATGTCAGGTCATTCTCATATCCTAGATTTATTTTCCTTTCTAAGGATATCATCCAAATGATTTGAAGTCTAAAACAGATGAGTAATTCTCAGTGCTTCACTTTTTTCTCTTCTCTTTCCTTCCAAGTATTTAATTAAACCAAATAGTGCATGATAAATACACACAGGTGTAAATGAAAACAAGCTAAATGGAGAAATGCTGGTCTCTTTTGTCATTTGCATGGTATTGCTAATTAGGAGCAATTAAAAACCAAGTACACAGCTGTTTAAGACTAAAATAAGCAATAAGGGTTCAAAATCTTAACGAGCGAGACAACTAAAGTGAAGCTGAAGTGTTACTTGAGCAAGAAGGGCTTCTTATTAAGCAATTGGGTTGGAACAAAAACCTGCAGCCACTGCGGCCCTCCAGGACTGAATCTGCCCACCCCTGGGCTAAGCAGCAAGTATATATGCAGAAGTAGCCAAGTTTGAGTAACCAAAGTTCTTAGTTAATGTGTGTTTAGCGTATGTTCAAGCAGGGGTTATTATATAGTGTTGTTAGATTAAAAAAGTTAATGTGAATGCAATAAAAGAAACAAGTCATAAGTAAAGACCACAATGTCAGTTTCACTGTGATTTATGCTCTCTATGAAACAACAACACAATTGTCTCATTCATTCAGGTTGATAAAGATGTGTGTTCCATCCACACAGCCAATTTACATGAGGAAACCCTGTAAAACAATTTGTTCATTAGCAGAGACGTTTATCCAAAGCAACTTACAAGGGATGAAATCCAGTTGAGTAACCATCTGTAGGGATAAGTGTGACTATAAGTGCCAAACAGCAATCCACCTAAATAAGTAAAAACAAGAGAAGACGTGGAAACAAAGCTAGTAGTCAGAAATGCTATAGCACTTCTCAAACTGTGGATCTCCAGAACCATAGGGGACCACCAAAGGAGGGGCTATGATTTGTAAATTCTAAAGGCTGAAAGTGATAGTCTTCAGGGATATGAGGACCTTGAGTTCATAGAAGTCTAGAACAACTACCCTTTAATCTCCTTTCCTAGTGGTATCCCCTCTTTTCTTGTCTGTGCTTCCCTCACCTTTTTGTGAAGAAAAGTGCATTTTAATTTTTCAGATTACTAAACACAGAGCTTAGTCTCAGTACAAAAGTGAATGAATATGATTAAAGCTCTATCCAGAAGGGATTAGTTCTACACCAGGAGGTCCCCAAGGCTGATTGCCACTCCCAATGAATATTTGTTTTAAATGTGTTTTCCTTAATCCCTTAGACTTAATTCATTGGTAAGAGAGTGGAAGCCAGGAGGATCTTTGTTTTGGCTTAGGGAACCTTGGAAGAAAATAGTTTGAGAAGCACTACTGTACACAATGGTAAATGCCACCAGCCAAAATGAACTACAGTGCAATGCATAAGTAATATCCTTGGCTTATTACATTACAGAACCCCTAGTCAAAATGGCATTAATGTGCATAGAGGTACTGAACTTCAGAGATGTTTTTCTTTTTTTTTAACGCAAAGGACTCCACAAAACAGATGATGTTGGGTAGCTAGCCTTTAATCAGTTATTATTGCTCAGAAAAGCCACAGTTGTTTAAACTCGACTGCCCTACTTGTGACTTTATGGAATTCCTCTTTGATGGTGGAGGGTAAGCTGCAGGGAAAGATTCAAGAGGAAGGCCAAGGCAGGACATGTTATATTATTTGAAAGATGGGAAATCCTACCAAGAAATGAAAAAAAACAGTGGAAAAGCCGGTGATCAAAAGGCAGATAACTAAAGATGGAGAAGAAGAAGAAGAAGAAGAAGAAGAAGAAGAAGAAGAAGAAGAAGAAGAAGAAGAAGAAGAAAGTACTTATTTGTTTTATTTCAGGATGACAGGAATACAACTGGGGTGTGTTGGTGTGCAGAGTCACCCCACTCCATCCCATCTACGTAGAGAGCAGAACATTACTGAATCCGGTTTGAAGTCTGACATCTGATTCTGCCCACACCAGTCCCCACTCCATCCCGCGTCTCACAATGAGGGGTAGTTGTCCTCTGGTGGCTGGTCTTGAGCTTCTGTCTGCTGTGGTTTCTACAAACCACCAGATACCAATAATTTTGAAACAATGGATCTTTTTTTTTGAACAATCAGGAAGAAGCCTCAAACGTTTCACCTGCTGCGAAGCATATGGGGGTCCAAACAGACCATAAATCATGTATTTGTGTGTGTAATCTATTGGTTTACATGCTCACACTATCAGTTTGCCTGCACATTTATTTGGTTTGCAAGAATATAATATTAGTTTCGTTAATATGAACTGTATTGGTTTGTGTCTGTATATCATCGGTTTGTGTGAACCATATGAGTTTGTATATGTACAGTACTGTTTTGCATATGAGCTACAATTCATTCCATTTGTAAATCACTGGTTCAGGTGTGTTTGTTATTGTTTTGTATGTGAACTGTATGGGTTTGTGTTCAAATGCTATTGGTTTGCATATGAACTACATTGGATTGTGTTCATATACTGTGTTTTGGTTACTTTGTAATCATTTTGCGTGTGCACTATAATGGATTCATGCACACCTTATAGTGGTTTCATGTGGGTAATATATCACTTTCCTATTTGAACTCTATTGGTTTTATGTATGCACTAGGTCAGTTACATGGGAGTCTTGTACTGGTTTCATGTGTGTACTATGCTGCTTTCACAGGCATAACATGCTACTTTTAGGCATGTAGTATATTGGTTTCATGTACGAAATATACTGGTTTTATGTGCGTACCCTGTTGCAGCTTTGTGTGTAAACTCTTATCAGCTCTGCCTGCAAACTATGATGATTGTTCAAGTTATCTTACATGCCACTAGGAGGGGCAAGAGAAAAGAACGCTAGGGATGCTACATAAGAATGGGTAGGAGTTACAACTTATAGTACTTCTCAAATTGTGGGTCTATAGCCCCCTGGAGGACCACCAAAAAAGTTGTTTGATCAGAAAATTCTAATAGCTGAAAGTGATAGTCGAGAAATATGAGGACCTTGAGTTACTAGAAAACTAGAACAACTGCCTTTAATCTCCTTTCCTAGTGGTATCCCCTCTTTTCCCTTTTGTGGTTCCCGTACTTTTTTGTGAAGGAAAGTGTCTTTTAATTCTTAGGTTTACTAAATGCGGAGTTTAGCCTCAGTACAAATTTGAATGAATATGATTAAAGCCTTTCCAGAAGAAATTAGTTTTATGCCAGTAGTCCCGAAGGCTGATTTCCACTCCCAGTGAATAGTTGTTTGAAATTTGTTTTCCTTAATTCTTTAAACTTAATTTGTTGGAAGGTGAAGGGTGGGCATGAGAACCTTTGTTTTGGCTTAGGGGGACTTTGAAGAAAATAGTCTCAGAAGCAGTACTGTAGTGAACTACAATGCAATGCAGAAGTAATATCGTTGCCTTATTCCATTACAGAACCCCTAATCAAAATGGCATTAATGTGCATAGAGGTATAGGTACTCACAATAAATGAGAATATTCATAGGTGTTTTTTGTAAAGGCAAAGGTCTCTACAGATGATGTTGGGCAGCTTGTTCCACCAGCCAGTGTATTATCAGTTATTATTGCTCAGACAAGTCACAGTCATTTAAATTCAATTGCCCTACCTGTGACTCTGTGGAATTCCTCTTTGATGGTAGAGAGTAAGTTAGAGGGAAAGAATCAAAAGGAAGACAAAGAGAGGACATGTTATATTATTTTAAAGATGGTAAGTCATACCAATAAATGAAAAAAAAGAGCAGAAGGCAGAGTACAATGGAAAAACTGGTGATCGAAACGCAGATAACTAAAGAATATAAACGAGGTTATTTGTTTTCATTTCAGGAAGATGGGAATGCAGCTGGAGTTTGCGTTTGTGAAGAGTCACCCCACCCCACTCTATCCCATGTCTGTAGAGAGGGGAACATAATTGAATTCAGGATGAGGTCTGACATCCAATCCTGCCCACAACAGTCCCCACTCCATCCCATGTCTTACAATGAGGAGTCGTTGTACTCTGTTGGCTGTCTTCAGCATATGACTGCTATAGTTTCCATAAACCAACAGATGCCAAGAATTTTGAAACCAGATCTTTTTTTGGAACAATCAGGAAGAATCCTCAAAAGTCTGCACATGGCATGAAGCGTATGAGGAGCCAAGTAGGCCATATATCACACATTTGTGTGTGTTGGTTTACTTGTTCAGACTATTGGTTGATGATTATTTACTGTTGGTTTGCATGCATACTTTATTGGTTTGCAAAAATATAATAATGGTTTCATTCATATGAACTGTATTGTTTCATGTCTACAGTATATATTATCGTTTTCTGTATGAACTATATCTGTTTGTATGCATACACTACTGTTTTGCCTCCACACTATAATTGATTTACCCTTGCAAATCAATGGATCAGGCACATTTGTTATTGGTATGTGTGTGACATGTATTGGTTCGTGCTTACATACTATTGATTTCCATATGAACTATATTGGATTGTGCTTTTTTAGTACTGGTTTGCTTACTTAGCAATGGTTTTGTGTGTACACTATAATGGACTCGTGCACATTTTATACTGGTTTCATGTGGGTAATATATTACCTCCTTATGTGAACTCTATTGGTTTTTTGTATGCACACGGTCAATTACATGGGAGTCTTGTACTGGTTTCATGTGTGTACTATACATTACTGCTCTTAGGAGAGTAACATGCTAGTTTTACACATGTGCTATATCAATTTTGTGTACGAAATATACTGGATTTATATACACATGTATGTGTCCTCTATCAGCTCCGCCTGTAAACTATATTGGATGTACAGGTGATCTTAGGCAGCAATGGCAGGGGTAAGGAAAAGGAACTCAAAGGCTGGTATACAGAAGAATGGGTAGGAGTTACAAGTTGTACTACTTCTCAAACAGGGGGCCTCCTAGGGCAGTGGTCCCCAACCTTTTTGACAGCAAGGACCACTTTACTAGAAGCAAATTTTTCCAGGGACCGGTTGGGGGTGGGGGTGGGATTCTGAGGATTCAGGGCGGGTTCGTAGGGCAGTTTTATACACAATTTACATTATATTTCTATTAAGTTATTAAGCAGTTCGCATACGTTTACAACCCGAGATTATTGTTCTTTTTTTGCATATAACAAATATGCATTGCACATCACAAACATTAACACTGTTATCGTTTTTTCGTGTCTGCCGTTTCTATAGGAGGGTGACAATGAGTTAAATTCCAATGGATGTTTTTCAGATGTTGACAAGCAATAAGCAAAAGATATCACTGAAAACCACAGAAAACAAAAACAGCAAAACAAAAAAAAAACAAAGTACTGTACGAGGAAAGTTCGAAGAAAGATTTTATTTTTTTTTTTACTAGGTTTCTGTTTGGGGATCGTTGTGCAAATGTGCACATCTGAGCTGCGACCACAGATCTAACTGCTCTGCGGATGATTCATTCAAGCATTTCAAAGTCACTTCGTTGTAATAAAAGTGTAAATGTAAATCTGCCGAATGTACTTTGTAGTAACGAGATTTCTTTACACTCATGTCATATGAGGAAACTGTCGGGACCATCAAAATACAGTACTTTGTTGTAATACTCTCTCACCTCAGTCTCTCTCGTCTCTGCACCGCTGCAAAGCCCCGCGTTCTGAAAAGTCTAAGTGAGTCTCCGTTGCCGGCAGTTCTCTCGCGGCCCGGCTGTCAGACAGCTGCGGCCCGGTAGTGGGCCGCGGACTGGGGGTTGGGGACCCTTGTCCTAGGGGACCACCAAATAATTTATTTAATTTGTAAATTCTAGGAGCTGAAAGGAATAAGAGGACCTTGAGTTCCTAGAAAGCTAAAATAACTATCCTTTTCAAGTGGTACCCCCTCTTTTCCCCTCTGTGGTTCTCACTTAAAGCATTTAAGACAGAGAAGCTTTTATTTGTTGCATCTCTACATGATAATCACCTTTTTCAAACTTCATAAACCTACATTGTATTTAATCTTTGGAAACATCCCAGGCTTAAAACACTTGGAGAACTGTACATAGATAATGTTTGTGCATCTTATGAACAATTATGCTTTAAGTTTAACTTAACAGCAACACAATTTTTCCACAACTTTCAAATCAGAAATTTTGCTAAAAAAGGAACTTACCCAATTATTCACAGCTCCTATCCACTTCTATTCCAGAAGAAACACTGATCAGTCTTGAAGACTCAGACAGCATCTCAACAATATAAAAATATACTGTATATTAAAGTCTCTCCCTTTCAAAGATCCCATGGATTGCTGTGAAAAGAATCTTTCACTAAAATATCTCAAAAAAGGAGTGGAAGACAACAAATCACTGAACACACTCTATCTCCACATGCAGAAAGATGAGCTTAAAGTGGAGAAGAACAAATTGATTGTAATTGCCTATACCACAATACAGACTTATCTTGCTCAACTGGAAGATTCCCTGCCTACGTTTTATATGTCAGTGGGTAATATGTCATTAAATTAAAGAATAAGCATTTATATCAGTGAAAAGGACATTCTTCCTCTTTTTTTTTCTTTTTTTCTTAATTTGGCCCAAGCTGTTTTGGCGATTCTGCTTTGTTAAGTTTGACTTGATTGTATGTAATCTTATTTTCTTCATTGTATCAGTTAAAATTGATTGTATGGAATGTTATTCTCTTCAAATAAAATTTAAATTAAAAAAAAACAAGAAACAACAGTACTCGCTCTTAAGTTCCCAATGAACATGAAACAGAATTTAGGTACACGTATGTATTTGCCTGGCTTTTTGATTCGCTCCTAGCTACACATTTGCTTGCAGCCAGTTTTTGAAAACTACTTACTTATTCGGAGTTACCAACAAGGCAAGGTATTCTGTAATGTGTATATTAATTTCTATCATACAAACTAATCCATTATTTGGAAAAATAAATATATTATGTATACTTGTGCTGACTCAAATGTTTGCTGTTTGTGTGTAAAGGATGTAGTGAAAAGTTAACTTTTCACTACATTCATAATGGCTAACACGGTACAACACTCTACTACTACTGTGTAAAGGATGGAAAAGGAGCTGAGGGATGTGAAGAATATTCTTTCCAAGCTGACAGAAAACTTTCCACAGACAAATTTTCACCTCTCTTTTAACCTCTTTAATACAGACCCAAATTCACTTAAACTCCCCATAACCTCAAGACAAGTCAATCAAGCCACAGCATCAAGACAACTCAAATAAGATAAAACCCAAAAACGGTGTGAGTGATAAGTACCAAGTGACTTGTAATGCATTTCTATACATAGAAATGAAAGAGATAACATGTACCACTTGTATTTTCAGGTTCTAACTGCAGAAGACATAGAGGTAAGCAGCATGGAATTGCTGGGGTGTAACTATCAGCAAACACCAAAACTGGTCTGTGGTCTCCTTGGTGTTATATTTTACAGAAGAGATTCTGCAACACACTCTTTAACTGGCTACAAAGAGAATGTCAAAGAAAATGCGAAGCCTCAGCTCAGTGGCAAACTTGTACTTGCAATTTCTGGTGAGTTTTAAATGGGCTCAATTAATATAACAGAAGAAGCGACTTTAGTTTTTCATAGTGTGTGAGCAATTTATTCTCCAATGTCATTCAGCCTGTTTTGTCTTTTCATTAGTGCAATCTCTTTCTTCAACATTGGAGAACTTAATATAGCAAATATGGGTGCTATGTGTCTTAGGTTTTGAAATTTCAGATTAAGTCTATTGTAATCAATCAAGTAATGTTAATTTTCGTGTGATTGCCCTTGGTTTCAGGCCAAACAACAACAAAGTAATGCTCATCATTGTGAGGTTTCTTTCTATCAGGGGCTCTGTCTACTGGTTTGTCCTTCTAGCAAATCTCGGGACTGGAAGAGATGGAGTCAGATGCCCTGACTGAGCAGTTTCTCAATGCTACAGGGAGAGAAGGAGAAGATAATGTTAGCAATAGTGTTGTTCCGGCAGATTATTACATACCACGTGTGGCAGGCAGCCGGAACTCTTGCCCGGCCGGAACGCCCCGAGTGTGGAAGGACTGGGGAAGAGAGTATTTTTGGGATAGTTTCACTCCCGGGCTGATAGAGGGCAGTCCCCTTGGTTTCCAGCAGGGTCACGGGTCATGGGAGCTCAATCATGTTTCCAGGGGACGCATGGACCTTTTCAGGTCCTTATTTGGCCACACTTCCGCCTCACCAGGTAGTAGTAGTAGTAGTAATAATAATACATTTTATTTATATAGCACTTTTCACATGTTCATGGTGCATTTACCCATAGTGACCCAAATCAATGAACTTTAAATAGACATCTTTGTGTTAACATATAAATGTACTGTAAAATGCTGTCAATTGAAAGATGTGTTCCCTTTGTTAAGTGCTCGTGTGATTTTGGCGCACGATGGTGCGCATGTCAAAGATTTTTTTTTTATATAATAAAAAAGGAGACTGCATGACTGGTGTTTTTTACCTTGGTCAAGAAGCTTCAGAGAGTGTTGTTATTCTTCCCACATCAGTATATTACCCAAGCGTACACTGTTAATAGTTTTCTTGCCATCGCAAGGACATTTAGTCTACATGTCAACACTTTGACACAAATCAGATGCTGCGGAAATTGCCCACATTCCCCATAAAAAACAAGGGATTAAAATTATGCACTACAATAAACGACTCGTGTCCAGCTTCCCCACTCAGGAGAGATTGGTTTGAAAATGTGTAGATGGATGGATGGATGAAGGGACAATAAATACGCCTAATTCCACTGTGGGTATCGCAAACTTTGCGCACACCTGTTGCTGATGGATGGGGCTTCGGCTCTCTGCATCCTTCAATGGATTCAACTAAAATTAATTAGAGACATTCCGTTTAAATCTTTCTGTGATTTGCTTGCAGGACACATTACATTAAAAATAAAACCTGACCTGTGGAGCTGAGACTGGTTTCTTAGTAACTCCGTTCTGAGCATAGCAGGTTAGACAGCGCGCTTATGTCAACTGTGCATGCCAAGAGGGATTCATTTTCGTACAGGCGCTCTTCAAATGACAGGGTAACCTGAACAAGTAGGTTCCTTTTTATCTTTGTATTATAATCTTTCTTCCAGCTGAGGTATGTCAACCCTTCAGTTGTACAAACAAGTGGAAAGCTAAGGTTAACTACTAATGTGGCAGATTTTGTGGTGTTCCTTGTTCGCTCTGGAAGCTTCAGTAAAGAATTCAGTCTGAAGCAGGTGATTAACTCACAAAGGGCTTTGATTTATTAATACACATGAAATTACAAAAGACGTCCATCTCGATTACTCTCGTGCTAAGTCTCTCATTTTTTATTTTATCTTTTTTTTTGCTCCTCTCACTGTTCATATAATTAAGTCACAGTATACTACAGGTTCACCTCACAATTTATTTGCATTTTATACGATCTTTTTTGGCATGTGTGTGGTACGATTCTAAGACGGAGCGTGTTGTGGCAAAGGTCACGGCAGCGCCATCTTTTCTCAAGGAGGCACACGGAGCCTCAGGAAGGCAAAAGAATCAGGCTTTATTGTGTGATGCATACACAAACTCACATCAAATAAATTAAGCACCCAAGGAAGGGCAAACGATATTTTTATTACAGTTCTTATCACAGAACCCATTAGTCATACTCATCTGACTTCCAATCATCTTGTAGCTTTGGACCTGTCTCCAATTAGTTCCACCAACATTTCCAGCCTCATGAGAATAGTGCTGTGTCCTGCTCATCAAGCCCACTTGGCAGGCCTTCACCATGATCCCACCTAGTTCCTGCCACCATTACCTAATGCCCATCACCTGACTCTATGTCCATCATCTGACTGAAGCTTTCCAATATTACTCCTTACCCTGTGCAGGTGTCTGAGACATGTTTATCCATCAGTTCCGCGCATAAGATACTGGGCCATTCAAATGAATAATTTCTTCTTGTAAAAACATTCCTCAAGGATGAAGGTCTAGAAAGCTGCATCTTTAAGACAACAGCACTGTTTCTTACAGAGCACAAGTTTCCTGACTTATCGTCTCCTCAAGTTAGTGTCCAAGCTGCCAGAAAGGCAGGCAGAGGCCTATCTGCTGCAAGTAAATGGCCTACAGTATTTGACTTTCTCTCATGGTTAAAGCCCCGGTAGCTTCAATTCTTAAAACAATGGCCTGTTTAGCTCCCTTAAAGTACACAGCGTCCTTGACTGAACTTTTGGTTTGCAGCTGCAAAAAAAATAAATAAATAAAATATACAGACACAAGCTGATTTTGTAATTTAACCCTTGCTATACTAGCATGCACTAAGACACAATGGTTATTTTCATATATGCTCATGATTCTTTTTGAATACATATTATTCAACCTAGGTTGATAATAGGTTTTTCATTCTGGTTGTGGTCTGAAAACTGTAGTGTGGGAGAATTTTGATTCATTGTGCAATTTAATTTGTAGTCACTTACTTAGTGTCAGCCCATGAAGTAGCCAGATGAGAGGTTAGTGCTGAGTTTGTCAAGTGCCTTCACAACATACTATTGTGCTTTTTATGTTAATTTCATTTGATTGAGTATTTTTGTTATTATGTTAAAAAAAAGTATGTATCCATCATGGATTGCTTTTATTTTGACAGCAGCACAACATACAATGTTAATGTTAAAATGTGCATGTGCATACCTTGAGAAAGGTTGCGGAATAAAAGTCTGAACAGGCCTCACCTGCCTGCAAGAATTAGTTCTGCATAGTCCAGTTTCTCCGCCCTCATCTGAAATATTTGTGTATCAAGGTGTGGTTTCAGTTGATTGGTGATTATAAATTACCCCAGTGTGAAACAGTACAGATGCACGAATGTTCACCCTGCAAAAGACTGGAGCCCTGCTCAGGGTTAGGACTTCTCCTGCACCAGAGGCTGCTGAAATAATCTTCCCATGATCTTGTTTTGGGATTCGGTGACTTGGAAAATTCATCCATTAAAGAATCATCACATGAAATTGAACAACTTCAAACTGAACTCCAGAGGCTTATAGCTTTATTAATTACCAAGGTAAGTAATATTATTTTAATATGCATTTTGTTAGCTTTCGACTACTTATATTATGCAAAAGGCAAGTCGATTAACTACTCACAGTTGCGTTTTTGTATTGTGACAATTATAGGGGCATACCAGCCATCCAGCCTGACACAGACAGACACAAGAGTCACACTGATAAAAATACAAATATTTTTTTAATTTTCTTCACCTCGTGGGAAACGCCTTCCTTGTTTCCCACAGGCACAACACAGCCCAAAGCACAAAACACTTTGCAATACTTTCCTTCTCTTTTCTTTTCTCCACCACTCTTCCTTGGCAAGCTTCGTCCACCTTCCACCCGACTCTGGCTCCCTGAGTAGTGTCTGCTGACTCCTTGTATACGTTACCCAGAAGTGTTCCAGGTGCTTGATAACCAACTTCCTGCAGCACTTCTGGGTGTGATGAAAGAATCACCCATACAGGCTCAGGAACAGCTGTAGCACCCCCTGGCAGCACCCACAGATCCCAACAGGGCTGCACCAAACTTCTATTCCCGTGAAGCCCTAGGCACCGTTGCAACCTAGGGGGGCTGCCATCTAGCACTCCAAGGGAGGTAACACTCTGGCCACGCTTGCTCCCCCAGTCCTTCCAGCTTGAAGGCGTCCCAGCCGGGCAAAGACCTAGGCCGTCCACGACAGTATTTAATTTCACGTTGTTCCACAATGATAACATTTTCTACATTAATCATTCACCTCTATTTTTATCATTTAAATGTTCATAATACAGCAGTTAAAAAACATCAGGGTTTTTCTACAAGGCTTCAGGAACTGGGGGCATAACTGAACAACTGGAGACAAAGTGTACATCAGGTAAGCTGATTTGTGTTTTCTATTAAATGCAATGAACTTACATACTTTGCTCTGTTCTTGTTTAAGATGGTGCAAGAGAATGGCAAAGTGCTGCATATTGGCTGCAGTGGCTTAGCTAGGGTTTTCAGTGCCCAGGGACAACTGAAGATTTTGCGCCCCCCTCCTGTTTGCCAAAATGCAATGGGGAAGGGAACAAAAATTTTAAAATGGCGCCCCCTGGATGCTGCACCCGGGGACAGATGTCCCCCCTTGCAAACCCCCCCGGTTACCCCACTGATTGGCTGGACATCACAGTAGAATGTTCACTGCAATCTGTACATATATCAAAATTACTGCTACTACTACTAATGCATGAAAGTTTTCACAAGACTAAATAAAATGTCACCACCTTTCAGCATCCCCGTCTTGTTCTCTGAGGTCTGTTTGCTTATCTAGGAGCAAAGGAGGGGACCTGAAAGTTAAGAGTTTTCGTCTAGAGTGAAATGCTTTTCTGAAAATTGTGCCAGTCATTCTGAAACATAATTCCTTAAAACTAACACATGATATAATTTTTTGTGTTCTTGTGTTTCAGACAGTGAAAATTAAGTTAATCACCTAAATATTGAAAATCAGCCCATATGTAGCTACTTTATTTGGAACCTGGAGTTACAGATCCTTCTTTTTCAAGGAATCATTTTAGTTAATCAGATGACACGGGTGACAAGAGTGAAAAAGATTCTTCAGCTGTTTTTGTATTTGTTTGGTATAATTTTGATTCAATATGGCATGGTAATATATGTACAGAGAACATTATTTTTAAGTGGGATATTAAATGCAAGTCTGTTTAAATACTGTTGTGCATTTGTATGTCCTTTAACACGTTAAATTATATTGATCTTGATTGGCATTCCTGTTTTTGGTAATTACCATCAGAATGTTAAGGAGTGGAATTTTAAAGAGGAAAAGTTTTTCTAACGGTTTTTTCCCCCTGCTATTACAGTTATTAACAACTAGTTAAGAACCACTTCTCAATGTCTATGTGTTTCAATTGATTTTACACTGGCGATGAGAGGAGCCTTTGACTTTTTTTTTGTCAGCCTTTGTCGATTTCCGTAAAGCGTTCGAATCGATGATTGAGCAGCCCTGTGGGACATCCAAAGATTTCGTGGGATCCCCTCAAGATTGTTGGATTTCATGGCTGGCCTGTACACTGGTACTGTGAGTGCTGTGCAGAGTAGAGGCAGAACCTCTACGTTTTTCCCAGTTGATTCTGGGGTTCATCAGGGTGTGTTCTTGCTCCTGCTCTGTTCGATGCTTGCATGAACTAGGTATTGAAAAAGGATGTGGGGTGCAGCGGCTATGGGGCATCTGTTGGCAAAGTAAGATTTACTGACCTGACTTTGCTGACGATGTTGTGATCTTCGTGGAGTCAATGGGGGCTCTGATGGAGGCTCTCAAGAGATTGAGCGAGTAGTCTGAGTGTCTTGGCTTGCTAATGTCCTGGATAAAAACCAAGACCCAGGCTTTTAATGACCTCTTAGGCACAGCCATCATCAGTGTGTCCGTCTGTGGGAAGAGGTTTACAGTACTTACCTCAGCAGTGACATTCATATCTCTGGTGACTCTCCCTATGAAGTCAATAGACGGTTTAATATAGCATGGGGGGGCCATAAGGTTGCTGGAAAGGGGTGTGTGGTGCTCCCAATATCTATGCAAAAGGATGAAGGTCCAAGTCTTTAGATTCCTGGTGCTTACTGTCCTGCTATGTGGTTGCAAGACATGGACGCTATCCAATGACCTGAGATGAGAACTCCTTTGGTACTGTGTCTCTTTGGAGAATCCTTGGGTACTGCTGGTTTGACTTTGTGTCATGGAGTCCCAAATGAGGCACATTACCTGCATTGTGCAGGAGCGTCAGTTATGGCACTGCGCCCATGTGGTATGATTCCGGATCACAGAATCCTCATTGTTGAAGACCCGAGTGGCTGGACCAGGCCAAGGAGATGCCCATGTAACACCTGGCTGTGGCAGATAGAGGGTCATTTCTGAAGGGTGGGATTGGACCACGTGTCTGCCTGAGGGCTTGCCAACCAGGATCCCGAGCTATTTCGTCATGTGGTGAGTGCAGCAATGCACTGTACCAGTGCATGCCCCCCAACCTGACCTAACCTGACCTAACGAAAGGAGAAGAAAAAGCTCTGAATCGAAAAACAGAGAGAAGACAGCAACAAAGTTTTAGAATTGTTAGCTGATTAAGTATTTTGTTGCAGGTTTTTGGCAATGACCACCGTGGGTCAGATCGACGAGTTCAATGCAGAGACCAGAGTGTGGGCAGAATACGCAGAGAGTCTTGAGTGCTTTTTTCACACAAATGACATTGATAATCGGGGAGGAAGAGGTCCATTTTATTAAATGTGTGCGTAGCCTCAATGCACTCCACGTTTTGCTCGCTGTTGACGCCTAGTCCGAGTAAGGTCTAACTGCAGCCTGGAGAAGGGTATCGCTGCAGTCAGGAGCCGAATGTTAAGTAGAAGAGGGCAATGTCAAGTGGAAGGTGATGGCAGCCAGCAATACCTATGACGGGAGTCAGGTGATGTCCACAATGTCAGTCACGAAACACACTTTGATTCAGATAACCCTCCTACAACTCTAATATTAACCATGGTGTAATGCGGTGGGTGTTTTGTGACTGACTCTAAGGGCATTTTGTGATGTTGGGGTGTTATGTGACTGATAGGTACTGTGGTATGTGATTAAAGTCATCAATCTTGCTCTAGTCAACCAATAGCCCACTTCCGCAGTTTCTTCAAGATCTTTAGTCCAACATTCCACTGGTCCACTCTCCAGTTCCTTAATATTCTACAGGAAGATTAGTTTCTCTACCATATTTTAAAAAATATGGTGATATACCCGTTGATTGATGAAATGTACTGTTATATGCAAAAACTACCTGGGATAGATATACTGTTCAACTCCTCTTTTGTTCAGGGGACGATGTACTTAGCAAATCATGCAATGTGCAACTGGAGCATTCACACTGACCATTTCCTTCAGGGTGATAAGGAGTGGTACGAGATTTCTGAATCCCATACAGCTGATATAACTGTCTAACAATATGACCTTAAAAATTTCAACCTTGGTCAGAATATACAGTATTCTTATAGGTACATGAATAAACCACTCGTTCAAAAGAACTTTGGCTATAGTTACAGCCTGCTGATCCAAACTAGGCACAGCTTGGGTATATTTGGAGAAAACATCAGTCATTATCAAAATATTTTCTCTGCCATCACTAGATGGTTCCAACCATGTAAAATCAATAGCCAAAATCTCTAGTGGCTGTGAAGTCAACAAGTGATCCATAAAAGTCTGAACTGTAGGGCGTACCTCCTTTGCTAATATGTAATGCTGACAATGTTGACACCATTGGTTAATATCACTATACATTCCTGTCCAATAGCATTGATTTAGAATCAACTGTGGTGTGCGCTCAACGCGTTGATGATCATGTCTATCATACAGCCATTGAATACATATTACTGGAGTACTTCTGGGAATAACATTTGATAGCTTTCTTCCCCTCCTTCTGATGGATATATCCGTCGAAACAAAATTCCATTTTTTAAGAAAAAGCAATCCCATTGTTGAACCAATTCCTCTTGGACAATGATGGCCTCTCCTCTGGGGCAGGGTGCTTTTGTCTGTTCCAAAACGTTAAGAACTCACCAATAATTGGATCAGCCATTTGCAGCCTGGCTAAATCAGTTTTTGAATACCCTCAGAAAACAGTAACTAAACATTGACTAACTTCTGGTCCTGGACTGCTACCCAAAATCCTGCAGGGCCCTTTAAGCAATAGAGTTCCAGGAGATATATCTTCCAAACTATAATTCTCCTGGAAAGATTGTCTAGATAGAGGATCTGCATTTACATTAGTTTTATGTAGACAGTATTTGACAGTAAAGTTAAACACAGCCAATTTCAAACCCCATCTCTGTTGTACCCAATTTTGCAGTCTGTAAGTGGTTCAAACATCTATTATTGGTGTAAATAATGCATTGATTGCCCAACAAGTATTCCATGAAATTTTTCAGTCGTAGCCCTTTTAAGAGCCAAAAATTTAAATTTCAAGGAACTATAGTTTTGCATATTCCTCTCAGTGGACCTAAGACTACGACTCGCATAAGCAACTGTTTTTAGCTTGCCATAATATTTCTGTGAGAGAACATCCACAAGACCATTATGACCTGCAAACATTTCCAATACAAAGGACTGTGCCAAGTTAGCATATTCCAAAACTGGCACAGACACCAGCCTAATTTTAAGAGACTGAAAACTATTCTCATATTTTTCTGTCTACACCTCTTATAGAAGTATTCCTGAGCCTCTTCTTTTCTTTGATCCCATAAGCTCTGCTACTAGACAATAAAGGGGGCCTGCTAACTGACCAAACTCATTTGCGAATCTTCTATAATATCTAGCAAAGCCGGGAAAATACCTCAATTCAGACGCATCCTTAGGGTGCTCCCAATTAGCAGCAGTAGAAATGTTTTCTGGATTAGCTGATTCTCCTGTCTCAGAGATTACATCTCCCAAATATTTAACTTCTTTCCTAAAGAAACAGCACTTCACTAACTTAACCTTCAAGCCGTAGAGTTGTAAACGGCCAAGCACCATCTCCAATCTCTGGAGGTGCTGATCTACAGTAGAAGAAAATATGATGATGACAACTGAGACCCTGATAAAGCATCAAGGGATTCTTCAATCCGTAGAAGGGGATAGGCATCCTAGCGAGTTTAACTGTTTAATTGCCAGTAGGCATCCTAGCGAGTTTAACTGTTTAATTGCCAGTATTCTACGTACATTCTCATGGTACCATCCTTCTTATACACTAGCACAATCGGGGATGCATAGGGACTACTGCTCTTCCCTAATAATCTGATTTTAAGCAATTATTGTATATGAACTTTAGCAGCATCACATTGTGATGTTGGAATTCATTTATATGTTTGTCTTGCTGGGGTTTCATCAAGCAAAGGAATTTTAAGTGTCACCAGATTTGTACAACCCAGATCTCCCTCATGAGTTGTAAACACTGACTTATACTTTGCAGTTAGAGCTTTGACTTTTCGTTTCTCTTTACCAGACAACAAAGGTAATTCAGTTTGATCTCTCAGATTACACTGGGTTTGTGGATCTACTAATTGAGAGTTTACACAAGTGGATGGAACACCTTCCTTGGTTATATCAGGTGGTAAACAAGACAGGCCTCCTGGTAGCCCAGAAACACCAACTTCCCTTGAAACTACTAGAAATAATGATGCAGTGCTAACACCAACCCCTCAAACTGTGGGGGACAAGTGATTAAGTAATGGTGGAGGGAACATTGGCACACACATGTTGCTGTCGCTCCTCACTGTTAACAACACTTTCATTAAAATATACATTGAACCTTGCAGGTTTTGGTCTTCTTTCACTTTTTCTTACAGTATCTATAGTTTATGGTTGCAATTTATTACTTTTTGGATTTATTTTTATGGACTTTGCCTTGATGGAATTTGCAGCTTCAGGGACAAGTGATTTGAATCTTTTTGTAGTTCACTGGACAAAGCTTTCTTTTGATTGTCCACTCCTGCCTGATTCCTGATTTGTGAACATTTTTTCTTTGCACCATGGAGATCTAGGAACTGGGAACGCCCTGTTTACTTAATTAAAATTAATAACCTACAAAGTTTTAAATGGCCTTGCACCACACTGCATTAATGACCTTCTCCATCACTATGCTCCTGTTCGTCTACTAAGGTCCTCTGATTCTGGCAACCTTATTGTGCCCCACACTAACCTGCACCCAACAGGTGACAGGGCCTTCAGCTGTATAGCACAGAGACTTTGAAATGACTTCCCAAAATTAATTAGATCAGCTGACTCCATTCATTCTTTTAAAAAACAACTTAAAACTCATTTGTTCTGGACGGCATTTAACTTACATTGACATTCCATCCTTTCTTTCAGTTTACCTCTCTGTCCAGATGCTCAAGATAATTTGTGTGTGTGTTATATCTCAAATTATGTTATTTGTTCAGACTTTTCTTCTAGTATTGCATTTAGTATTTTACTCTGGTTTATTGTCTTTTATTCTATTTAAATGTTTTGTATATCCTGTGTTTGTCTGTTTTAGTGTTCTGTGCAGAAAATATTTGTATCCAATGTGGTATGTATCCTGCTGTTCCATGTGAACCACCTTGAGCTTGGGAAAGGTGCTATACTGTATAAATAAAAGGTATTCTTATTCCTCCTCTTATTATTATTATTACTGTTTTAACCTCCTCAAGGGAATCACCATGTTCATGAGCTCTCTACATGTGCTGTCCACCTTTTTATTCTTTACCAGTCCAAACTACTGTTAAATGCAGCTCTTTTTATGCCACTCCAGCAATTTACAGTTTCTCACCTGCATGCTTCTAAGTTGAAACAACATTTATAAATGTTATTGCAAACTAAAAGTGCTGTACATGGAATATCCATCATTGCTGTTCAATTTATTTATGAAACAATCAATACAGACTCAAAACACAGCTAAAAATAACAATCAGCATCAATAAATGATCATTGATTAATTTCCACAAAAGATTAACTAAGAAGCTACTGATTTTATTCCTTTCAGCAGCATTGAAATACAAAACTGTTGGTGTGAATTGCATGAAATGGACTAATACATACAGCAGAATTTAAGGAAGTGAAAATGTTTAAAATCCTTTCATCTAAAACCGAGGGAGTGACAACACCTTCTACAAACCCTCCTCATCCCACTTGGGCTTCCAGGACTGGCTTGGGTCCACCCAGTGTACAGGCTGCTAATTGATAATCGCAGATGTATGGGTTTGGGATGATCTTTGGTATTTTTGGTAATAAATAAAAGTTTGAGTCCAAAGAGAAAATGAATATATTTGCAACCAGACACTTAATTTTAATCAGATAAGTTCACTGAAAGATGCGAAACATGGTCAATGTCAAGAGAATTTTTTTTAAAATTACAGGCTCACTTACACAGATAGGGTAAAGATTGTTGCAAAGAGCACAAAATAAAAATGACTTTGAAATTAAAACACTTAAATATTCAAATTGGACATACCTGTGCAATGCTAAACTGAATTATGAGCTTTAAAATTATATGTCCCCAATGTTAATTAAATATTCCAAGTCTCTTCATTCCAATACAGAATCAAGGGGAGATAATCCCAGCAGCCTCAGGTCCAAGACACCACCAGTGTATTACAGGGTGCACATATAAAAACTCCTACCAGGCCCATTCAGAACCACCGAGCAACATCACCTGCACAAAAATAGAAGAGCAACTTCAGAACCATGCTTATAGCCTTTTACTCCCATAATCTTTTTCAGAATGCATACATTTTAAAATGCAAGCAATTTCTAAGCATATTCTGACACATTTTAATTTTCATGTTTTTCTTATTTCTCTTCAGATAGGTCTTGGAAAGAAGGAATGTCAGCCGTTCAGATCCGAAGGTATGAAAATGAGGATTATGACATTGTGAGGCAATTACTTGTCAGCGGCATCAATAGTCATTGGCTAAACAGCTTTTTTTATGTGCTTTCAAAGCCATTCATAAAGCTCACTTTCATTTCTGTATCATGCCTGCTATACCTCATCTCCCAATCATTTATTTTGCCATTTTTGGCCATATTTCTGATGTTGCTGTTGTTGAATAACATCATTATTGTGTATTACAATACACAAATTGAAAGTGCTTTAAACAGTGATATGCTGGATATTAAGAAAACCTACATGGAAGCCAAGGATTCATGCTTCTGGGTGGCCGAGTACAATGGCAAAGTAGTTGGCACAGTTGCAGCTGTGCCATCAAATGAATTGATTGATGCCATAGAGCTGAAGCGTATGTATGTGAAAAAGGAACATCAATGTCAAGGAATTGGAAGAGCTCTCTGTAAAACTGTTCTAGAGTTTGCATCAGATAATGATTACCAGACTGTAATGTTAAGCACATTTGTTTTCTGGTATGATGCAAGGAAATTTTATGAGGCATGTGGATTTACAATGAGAAGGATCTATGTATCTTCATCATTCATGGGGAGGATATTCAACTTGAAGAGGATTGATTATAGACGTGCTCTCTCGTCACACACACCCACACAAACTAAACAAAGGACTAAAACGGTCATTAGACAGTACAATGAATCTTTGGTGCTATGATATGTTAAGTAGTGATTCGAAGAGTTATGAAGTGATGGATGTTGGCCAGATATGCAAGCAAAAATGTTTCCATCTTCTATACAATAAACATAATTTGCCATAGATAATTATACTTTAGTATACTGGGCCAAGATTCTTTTAGCAAACTAGGGCGTTCTGCCCCCTGCTCGCTTCGCTCGCCCACCCCCGGGTTTGGTTTACCGGATATATAATTTAAAGAGATTGTTAGTTTCATTGGAATTGTTACATATACATTATTTTCACTTTTACTTTAAAACTTTTGTAAAAACAATACTTGTCCTTTATTTTCAGCCCCGGGCGTGGTTACATCTCTTTCTCGCAGGACGTATAACGCTGCTCGCATTGTGAAGTGTGGCAGAACGCACGCTAAGGAGAAGCGGTCCGATCATCTGCTGCTGGCGAGCTGTGTGTTTTACTTGTCGCTCGTCATTGGTTTAAGAGCTGGGAGCACATGAAGCGTGTCTGCCAACAGCAATCCAACAACTGCTAAGCTGGATGTCTGTATAATGCTGCTCGCGTTGTCGTTGGGGGGGGGGGGGTTGCAGCTAAACGCATGCTAAGGAGATGCCGTCGGATCATCTGCTGTCTTTCTGTTGCTGTTGCGCTGCCTGTTGATCATTTAAAAGCCTGTACATCAGCTGTCCTTTTGCCACTTTGCGTCTCTGCCGCTCGCGTTGTGAGGGAGTTGAAGAACAAGCGGTCGGATCATCTGCTGGGTTTCTGTAGCTGGCAAGCTGTGTGTTTTGCTTGTCGCTTGTCGTTGTTTTAAGAGCTGGGAGCAAGTTAAAGTGTCTCTCGCGGGAATGTCTTCCGAGAAGATCACGTCTCGTCTCCTTAGTCTCCCTCCAGAAGATTTTTTTTTATAATAGAGAGATGTGACGGATTCCTTATCAGTCTTCTAAAGTGACAAGTGTAAAGTTCACCTGCAACTACAGCAACATTCTTTAATGTTTTCTAAGGTCAACCTTCAAAGTAAAGATAATTCTTTAAAAGGTCAGCTATTGATGAAACAACTTCTTTTCTACTTTTAAAATATATTCTAAATTGCATAATAACCACCTTACCCTAAGATCAGTCATGGCCTGTATCATGTGTGTATTCCTAAACTACAATTCACAACAAATTGTAGTAAGAAGGAAAACATATAATGCAGAGCAAAAAATCCAACAGTAAGCTGAAAGGATAAGCTGCCCTGCTATGCTATGAATTGCTCTAAAATACATCATATTTATTTCCTCTGGGTGTATAAGTGCAATGGGGAATGAGCCGGCAGAGTTGATTTCCTGCCATCAAAAGAAGTGGCTGTCACCTTACTTAAATCTGAATTATTCAAAATGTATCATATTCATTTTTTCAAGTTTATGCTAATATTTTCGCATGATTAGACTAATCATCCATATACATAAAAAATACAAATAACTATGAGAATAATAGACAAGATACAATGATTAGCGCATTACAGAAATAATGATACGATGACTGGAAGCCGGGTTGACAGATGTGTGGTTTTCGCACCAATATGGGGTAGTTTTGAATGAGTGCTGTGGGCAAAATTTTGATTTGCCTGTGTGCGGGTTTTTGGGCTGTTATGTGTGGCTGCCCAAATCTCAAAAATATATTGATCAACATGGATACGAGTTAAACTTTGAGGTGGAAAACATCAACAGTGGGAAAACTACATCTACAGTCCAAACACTCCCCCCAATCATCAACAGCGTCATTCATTGTCCTGGACCACTAGGGGTATTTTCAGCTGTAATTGGGCTGGAAATATTTCCAAGACCTTGCAACCCTGGCAAGCATCAGAGTGAATAGATTATATTTCATAGCAGACTAAAGTAAAATGTAAAACAGAAGAGTTTTAAATGTGGTAAATGCTAAAATTTGAATATTGGCCTGAATTTAATACCAATGTGTGTGTGTGTCATCCGTTCAATCGTTTCCGACCACCAATATGTGCTGACAATTAATAAGGCTGATAAATAAGAAAGTGACTCCTGCTTTATTGTGCCTAATTTGCCAAGGGAGTAAATGGTATCTGCTTGCTTGTGGCTAGTGGAAAAAGTAAATGAAAGCATGCCCTTAATTCACTGGTGCCACAGGAATGCCCTAGGAGTATAAAACATCTGGAAATGCTCTATGGCATTTCAACCTCAGCTGTGGATAGATCAATTCATCCCCTGCTGCTCATGGCAAGGACAATGTCTCCTGCTCACCTGAACAGTACATGCTATTTTCTGACCCCACTTTGATATTGTGTTGTTCAATGAGTTTTCTTCAGTTGTTTGTATCCAGGAGCGTAAGCCACATTAAACACAAGCTAATAGGACCCTTAATTAAGCCTCATATTTCATTATTTTAATATTTCTTTCATGGGTGTGAGGGAGAGATTGGCTGTTTTACTGTGGCTTCAGTTATTAGAGTACATTCTCAGGATGCGTGTATATAATTGGACACTGAGGAGCTGACACCGAGCTGCATCCTGCTGTCTCTTTTTACACCATATAGAGTCCACAGACTGCATTTCAGTAAAATTTAAAGAAAAAATAGAAAACCAATTTGTTATGAAGTAGCTACTCCTAACAAGGTGCTCAGCAGTGTATACTGTACATCTATTTATACTGTATATACTAGTTGTGTTGCCCAGCTTCACCTGGGAAATTTCATAAAGCAATAGGCATCAGTTATAATGTCATCAATTAACCAAGTGTTTAAGAAGTTGTTTGTAACCAAGTGCTTTTCTGAATGTAATATTTGTAGTTTTTTTTCTACCAAGGGCTAAACTGACAGGCAGGTAGTGTGGTGGATAGTGGTGAAGGCTTTACACTTATTGCAGTTCTCTACTTCAGTCAGTAATGCTACAAGTTTATATTCACTTCATATTTTATTTTCTGTTTTCTCCCATGGTTTGTAGTAAAGATGTCACTCAGGAAATGGCAAAATATGGTGATTACATCATGAATATTCAAAAAGGGAGTTTTTAAGCCATACAGTATATGGTTACCGGTGGAAGGTGACAGGGTGTAGTTAAAACTGTGTGCATTAGCAAATAGTTTTAAGTTGATTTGAGATTTATAAAGGAACTTGGCTTTACATGTGACTTTTGATTTTTTCTGTGTGTATACAGTTTTGTCTGAAATCTAAGTAAAGTTTTATGCAGAACTCTAATAAAAGCATTTAAAAGTCAGATCCAAATAAATAATTGTTCCTTCAGTGATTTTTAGGCAAGAATAAAGAAGGAAGGATATAATTTATTTAATTTGCAAAAAAGGATAGAAACTCAAGCTAAATAAAATTTGTTTTATGTTGTTTATTTATTGTCCTGTGTCTATGTACCTGAATAACTCTATCCTCTGTTATCCTTCTGTTATTAATAAACTGCATTGTTTGTTCATTGCATAAAGCACATTTGGGTTATTAGTTGAGAAATATGCTATCGTTACATTACAACCTCAAACAGAGAGAGAAAACACAGATATCCCACAGTACCCTAGGTTTGAATCTCATGACAGCTGTCATCCAAATGGAGTTTGCATGTTTTCCCCATGTTGGGTTTTTTTCCAAGTACTCCAATTTTCCTCCAACATCCCAAAATACTTGCATGGTACCATAACTGGTATAGGAGACATCCCAGCAGGAATTTGGGAAGATCCCTTACCCAGATGGGAGGCCCCGAGAGTACAGAAAAGCATCCCAGCCAAGCGAGGGAAAGAGGTCACACCCAGACAAGGCAGCCTTAAGGGATGGATAAACATTCCAACCAGACATATACTAAATACCCTTCTTGGTCGGATTAAAGAAGAGGACAGGGAAGGACTGTCACAGAGGGAAATTTAATTCCCCCAGGTGCTAGATGGCAGCAGCCCTCCATGATGGCGCCCATTTTGGAACCAGCAGGGAATCCTGGGAGTTGTAGTCCAGCATTACAGCCCTGCTGGGGTCCATGGGTGCTGCAAGGGGATGCTTCAGGGAGATGATCTCCCCAGTATATGGGACTTCTGTAAGGCCTGAAAGTACTCTCGGGTCCTCAATAAAAGGGCCTGCACTCCCTTGTCCGGGTGGGCCGGAGCTGGGAGGAAGGAAGGAAGGCAACACTCAACTAGATGGGGGCATTGCGGTGGTGAAAGGAGAGGAATTGTGAGAAAGATTGCTTGTGCTTTGTTACTCTTGAATTATTTTTGGTTAATAAATCGTTTATTTGAACTTGGAACAGCATTTGTGTGATCATGTTGGGGTTTGGGGCTTACTGGTGCCCGGTTCCATCATACAGGCAACTCCAAACTGGCCACACATGAGTGTGGGTGTAACTGAGCCCTGGGATGAATTGGTGCCCTGTCCAAATCTGGAGGGACCTGCTCCAATCACTCATTAATTGGATTACAGTAAGTGAATTTGAAAATGCTATATTATAATATGGTATAATTACTCAAAGGCAGCAGATATGTAGCAAAACAGATGCATGGAGATGCAAGGAAGTAAACATGACAAATATAACAGTAAGTACAATTTACAGGAGCTTTACAAATTAAAAAAAAACTGTGTGTTCCTTGCAAAAGGAGGTAAAATTACAGTACATGAAATTTGTTGAAAAGTTTTCTAGCTGGCAGTTAGATGCTCAGAATGACATTTTTCAAATATTGGCATGCACTCCGGCATAGAGGTGATGTGCAGTGACAAACCTCCAGGCTTAATCAACAGTTTAGTTACAGCAGCAACAATGAGAAGGAGACAGACAGCACATCTCTTTAAAATTCTGCTGTCATCAGAAGGCCTACTTAACCTAGAAATCGTCTTCGTCTTCTTCCTCAACTTTTCCAAATTCAATGTGGCATCGATGTGCTTGATCAACCATCCGCATAAAGAGTGGTGCTGCACCTCCTTGCCAGTCAGACTACTTTCCTTCAGATGTTCTTTTACTTCATCCATCCACCTCTGTTTGGGCCTCCCTCACTCCACCCGTACTTCCATTCCAATCACTCTTTTGCCCACATATTCATTGTCTCTATATGTCCATACTAATTCAACCTACCTTCCTGTACTGTCTTAGATATCTCTCCCACTTCTGTTGGACCTCTGATATTTTCATTTCTTATTCTGTCCATTTTTGTAACTCCACAACATCAGTCTCAACATTCTCATCTCTTCCACATCCAAGTTGTTCTTCTGTGCTCCCTTTACTGGCCATGTCTCTGCTTCATACATGATTAGTGGTCTTACCATTGTCTTAAAAACATTAGCTATAACTTTCACCTTAATTCACACAATAGTTCTGATACCTTCTTCCAGTTGTCCCTTCCACACTGCACTCCATGGGTTATCTCTGAATCTATTTTTCCATCTGGGGTTAGCACTGATCCTACATATTTTACACTCATATTTATCCACTTGTTTCAGTAGCTCTCCCTGCAGGCTAACATCTGAGTACTGATCATCATTAAACCTCAAATATTGTGTCTTCTGTCTAGGTAGTTTCAATCCTATGTCCTCCAAAGCCCTTCTTCGTTCTTACAACTTCCTCACCACTTCCTCTTGTCATCAGAAATATATATCAAAGAATCAGAATATTATATTATGTGGGTACAACTAATTATCCTTTCAGTTGTGTTAAATGATTTGTCAGCTTCTGTAAAGAACAGAGAAGAAGCTGAATCCCCATAATGTGGAGGAATATTTTGGACAAAATTATATAAGTAAATAAATGCATAAATAAATAAAAGTACTATGAAATGTGAGCAAAAATAAATAAATGTGTTGTGAAATGTGTCGCTAAACATGTTTTTGTTATTTATGTATTTATTTAATTAATTTTGTCCATAATATTTCTCCAAATGCATCATGAAATACAACATGGAATAAAACTGTCACTTTCACTCATCAAAGTTTACAGGATGGGCTCCAGAGAGGGTGGGCTCTAGCATATACTGTTTTGATTGGTGAATTGCCCTCTGTAAATTGCTCATGCCTAATTCAATAAATCTGTGAGGGACAGAATAGTTAATGAAATAGCACAAGAATTAATTAGAAAAATGCTAACTCCTCCCAATGAAATGGATTCTGTCGAAGTTATCACGTAATTCAGAGAGATAACTAAAGATTTATCCGAAGAAATTACAATGTTGGTGGCCCTTTTGGACTGTGATATCAATAAAACAGAATGCAGATCTATATGGTGTATCAGAGAAGATGATAACAAGGCTAATGAGCTAGTGTAAGATATTGTGAGCTGCACCTTTATCAGTTTAGACACTTTGGCACGGAGCCCAAAGCAGCGCCAACTAATATTTTGAACTGAATAGTTGAACTGAATATTTCTCCCTTGTTTTACGAGTCAAACTTTATTTTAACTTCAATGTTATTATCATGTCCTGCGGTGGGCTGGTGCCCTGCCCGGGGTTTGTTTCCTGCCTTGCACCCTGTGTTGGATGGGATTGGCTCCAGCAGACCCCCGTGACCCTGTAGTTGGAATATAGCGGGTTGGATAATGAATGGATGGATGGATGGATGTTATTATCATACATACTCAGTACAATGAAAATCTTATTTTGCGAGTCCTCCAGCAATAGACAAGAATAGACAACAACAGACAAGAATACACAACAATAAACTAAAAACACTTAGGTGAAAGGGAAATGCAAAAACAAACAGAGGTAAGAGTGCATGTGAAAATGCAAATAAATGGTTCAATGTAAGCTCTGCAGGCATATTGTCTAAAGATGGCCTTCCATCCTCCAGACACGAGCTAGCCTGCAGTGCTGAGGGGAGGGGCAGTGTATGGGTTCTATTTACAAGCCAGATGGCATACGGGAGAAAACGGTCTCTTAGCCTTGATGTTCTAGTTGCTATAATCTTATAGCGTCTTTCTGATGGGAGCAGTATGTAAACAGTTCATGTTGTGGGTGGGTTGTATCCTTAATAATGTTATGAGCCTTCCTGAGAACTCTGGCATTATGGCCGTCCTCTAGTGCAAGTAGTGCTGTTCCAATGATATTTAAATTATATAAAGTCAGGTGCATATTAGCAGCTACTTTTAAAACAACTTTACAGCTCTGATCAGTGGTAAACATGATCAATGGAACTATAAAATGGGTGAGTTGGAGCACCATACTGGGTGAACTCCGTATAATAGTTTTCAACCTATAGATCACTGCAGAGATGTCTTTACAAACACATGTTCAAAACAGATCTGAAGTAGGATAGTGGCTTTCTTGGTTATATAGGTCTTCGACAGGAAGGGGAGAGTCCAGGAGGGCAGGCAACAGAAGTGACATCAGCACTGGAGTGGCGGTTAGGATTCCGTTCTGCAAAGGAAGGAAGAGAGGAGGGATTAAACCTGGTTTCATGTGTTATTACCATCTACTGCGCCCTTAACTTGGCCCCCTTATATATATTTTAGGAATAATTTAGCTCAATGTTTGGCTAATTGAACTGTTAGAATGAAATTAGGAGGATTTTAAACTATCTGAGACCTCATTTAGAAAAACATATTTGTAATGGAGGAGCTCATTTGAAAAATGTTATTTTTTTTAATATTGTTTAAGATAAGGTAAATAAGCTGCATGGATTAATTAATTTTTTAACTACTTTATTCCCTAACTGGTGTCAAGAGTCAAATGATGAATTAAGTGACCTTTCATACTATACTTTCAAAAATCATCATATTTTCGCACCACACCCCAAGAAATTCTTTCTCTCAGCTTTAATAATGCTTAAGCAAAGCATTTCTACTGGCAGTGATAAACTTCAGAAATCTATTTCTGTTTGGAATGATAATAGCTGTTTTAGATTCAAGTTTAGATTGAAGTTTGCATGTTCCCCCTTGTTCATGTGTGGCACAGTCCAAAGACATGAAGGTTATATGGATTGGTTGAGCTGAATTGGCCTATGTTTGTGTGTGTGGTGAGTGTGCTCACCCTGTGGTGGGTTGGTATCCTGTCCAGAGATCATTCTTGCCTTGCACCCTGTGGTTGCTGGTTTAGGCTCCAGCTGCTCCATGACCCTGCTCTGAATGCACAGATTTGGAATATGGATTAATAGAGTATTGTTTTAACAATATGTTAGTCTCCCACATTTCCCTTTTAGTAATATTCATGTGAGACAATGTTGTATGCTTGAAAGGAAATTTTTTTTACTGTTTTATTACATGAGCATTGTTATTTGTCATTAAATGACTTGGATGTCACTATAATAATAATCCTCTTGTTGGGTCCCAGTATGGTTCTGATTCTCTAATTTTCAGATTAAAAGGTTTAAGAAACTCTGCTTTAGGGATATTAAAGCACATGTCTGATGCTGTCTACCTCTTTTATTTAAATGTTTAAACTAAAGTGCAAGTGAAACTAGTGCCCATCTGACTCATATATACATTTATTTAGGGCTAAATCATCATTATACAGTACAATAACAACACATTTATATTAGAATGTATGAATTATTTTGTATAATTCATTATTTGAATTGTTTTAAACAGAACATACAAACATAATATTAAACTAATACATTTATCAGCATAATCTGCATCATTCTTAATTAAAATGGCACGGGTTGTACTATTTTTGTAGTTAACACAATATACATACATTAGGAACACCTAACACCATATTAATCTGTTGAATCAGGGATTACATTTGGCAAGCACTTTTACCTTAACATTTCCAAGCAAAGTACTTTCTTACTTTTACTTACATAGAAAGGTCAATGGGGCACTTCAGCTTTTACCAGAGTAGATTTTTGCACATTATTCGGATTTTTACTTAAGTTAACGGTTTGTGTTCTCCGTCCACTATTGTTGATTTATGTCTGAAGTAATGACAGGAATGGCTAATTGTTAATTCATATTTTCTGCCCTGTCAAACATTATACAAAAAAAGTCCCTTACCTGGTCAAAAATGTAAGCAATTTTGGTAATCCTGAAAGTGACCATTGTAAGTGTAGATAATCTGGAGATAGACGAACTCTGAGCCACTGAACTGGCTATGTTTGCTTGATTTCTGCTCAAAGTGGGAGGACTACACATCACGTCAAATGCAATTTATTTTTTAGCAGCTGTTTAGCTTCCATGTCTTTACTCATGTGTGTCACTGCAATATTTATTATGAAGGTGGTAAGCAATAAATAAAAATATTTTTTATATTTCTGCATATATACTTTAATAATGGAACCAAAGTCCTGAAGTTATTTTAAGATTTTTTTTAAATCCACATGCAAATGTAATCTGTTAACATTTAACAATGTCATATTACCACAGTTAATATACAATAAAAATCTCAGTAACAGGTTAAAAATAAACTGTAAATTAAATGAACATCCTACTTCAAGGTTAAATTATAATCAGTTGGAAGCCTGCTCACATTAACAAAAGTTCACTCACACCCACGCTCACTCATACCAGGCCAATTCACCGAAAATGCAGTCTTGAAGGTAATGAATAAACTCTGCAGAGACAGTGCCTACCCTGAGATTTGAATTTAGGATTCTGGGACTGAAACACATCAATGATATACTGTACATTACACCTAGAGTATATGCTGCCCTTAACAACCTCAACTAAATATAAGAAGTCAATATAAATCTAGAGTTTTTGTTAGAATAACACATGTAGGCTATCCCTGGTGGGAGCAAAAGTTGAACTACATTGTATACTGGGTGAACAAGGCATCAAGATTACCACAAAACATGACATAACTGCCCTTGGTAAAATGAACTGATGTTACTGAAATTAAGTGGCCTGTCCATAAAAGACTCTTATAAAAACACTCATAAGTCTGGATCTATAGTAACTAAAGACTTTCAACAGGTTTGTTTGCTCTGTGTGGATGCTATTTAAAAAATGTCTCTAAATTGAATATTTCAGAAAATATTATTGGCGAAACGATACAAGAAGGATATTGTTAAGCCTAGCTTCCACTGAATGTGACCATATAAGTACAGAAAAAAGATAAGCTTTCCACCAACAACGAAGTACAGGCAGTAAGGCCTTAGTGAAGTGTAAGGTACAAGATCCCCGTCAAGTGAAAATTGAGCAGTATATCACTTTCAGGAACAGGAGGTGGTAGTTTATGTAGTAATTTGTGGCCTATGAACAGTATTGTTTACAATTTTGGCACACGCTACTTAGGTCTTACTGTATGTTAATTATACTAGACAAGAACGAATTTGCTTCCAGAAAACTTTTGGATACACTTTTTGTGGATGTTGGCTTACTGATCACAAATATCACTTAAATTTTCCTATCATGTACCATTTTATGGCAGTCAGCTATTTTTGTGATTTCCCCTCATAAGTATTGTGACACACTTGCAAGTAGGAGACAGCTAAAGGGCCTAAGTAATAGTAATTCTACGCCAGACCAGGGGGCAGCGAGGTGCACTAATTGTCTTTCTCAATCCCTTGGAGATCTCTCTCCGGCGCCTCTGATGACATCACTTCCAGTTCCTCCATTGCCATTACTTCCGGTCCTGAAGTCGCCACTTCCAGGGTCGTCTATTGATGATGACACATCCGGTCCCGACGACATCACTTCCGGTTCTGGCCCTGATGACATCACTTCCTGTCCTGGCCTTTAAAACTGCCTTCTTGCATCCACATCATCAGTTCTATTTAGAACTAAGTCTTGTGATCATCTCACAATTATTTCAATTACCTTTTGCAGCCAAGGCACATTATATGAGTGGCTGCCCCAAACCTTTATGATGTTTTTGTGTTGTTCTTGTGACAGTATACACACACAATACAACAGCTACAACTGGAACATCTGTGGTGACCTAAAAGTAGTGACACTGCTACCAGGAATGCAACTCAGGAATAAACTTCTGGAGTTGTGAGACAGCCGCATTAATTTCTACACTGCAGTGATACCCATTACACAAGACAGCACATTTTTTCAAAGGTTTTGTTTCTGAATGTTTGGTGATTATAATAGACAGCTTCAAGCTGACTGTATCATGTAAGAATTTCAGGAAACAAAGCTGTTACTGAATTTAGTGTTTAACTGCTTAATGATGCTGACACATTGCATTAGTTCAATTGAGTTAAAAATGTTTTGCTGCTGATTTTCGCTTGTACTCAGTATCTGGTGTATCTCGTTTCAGTCTCGGCTGGCATTGATGGATTCAAATACCCTGATACAACTTTTACATCATTCCAAAACCTTTCCCCATGTCACCACTGACTGTATCAAGTCCAAGTGTGAATGCAATTAATCCTTAGCAAAACATCACAAATGCAGTTCAGGAAAAAAAGTCCGTAATTGTGAGACAACAGTTCTAACCACTACACCAAAGCTTTTTTCAAGTGGTTTAATGTACCACACTTTTCTGCCCTGGAAACAAATGCTTACAGAGTGGCTGTTTCTTTTTAATGTAATGAGACTCTTTAGCATGGCTGTCCATTAGCAGCACTCGGTATATCCAAGCCTCATTCCTAGTAGTAGTGCCACTACTTTCAGGTCACCACAGATATGCTGATTCTTGTACTTTATATGTATAGTATACTTATAATATGAGAGGAAATTGAAAAAATAGATTGCAATAAACTGGTATGTGATTGGAAAATTTAACATGAGTTTTGTGATCAGCATGGCAAAATCTATAAGATGCACTAAAAAATGTTTAGGAAGCAAAGTTCCCACTGTCCAGTATTACTATTATTATTTATGCTATTGCTGTGACTATTATTAATATATGACTTTACAAACGGTATTGTCATTTTTAGTTCAGTTTATTCATTTTTGTATGAAACAGGTATAGTTTCAACAATAGTTCCTAAAAACTTATTTTAATGCTTTATCTAAAATGAGTTGATGGTTTCTAATTCTATTTATTACATATTGTGCTATATAAAATCTGGTTTTAAAATTCATAACAAACACTCTGACACAATACAACATTTTCACCAATGACTATGCTACATATTGTCTAATAGTGATGAATCAAACACCTCTTCTTAAGTGTTTCTCAAAAAGTATACATTCATACTTCTGTCTAAACATTGTGTAATTGCACTCAATGGTCAAACTGCAATATTTTGCATTATACCTGTATATGCATTCAATTTTACCTTTCTTTTTTTATTATTATTTAACTTTTGTTTCAAAAAAGTAACCTAGTATACAATCAAGCTGACACAAATTGCAGAAGTTATCTAACAAATAACTTCAAAATCAATCTTGAGAAAAAACTCGAAAAAAAAAAAAAAAGCCTAACTGGTCAGGAATTCAAAGCCGACACAAGAGAAAGAGAGGAGAGCCAGGAGCAGTGAAAGAAAAGAACACACACAAAAAAGCATCATTTTCCCTTGATATAAATGCATATTCTAAAAGTTTTCAATTAAATCTTGCCATGTTTTAAAAAACCTTTGGACAGATCCTCTAAGCAAGAATTAGATTTTTGACCAGTTTCAAATAGTACAGAACATCCCTCTTACCCACTGACTTATAAAAGGTGGGTTGGTATTCTTTCAGTTAAGCAGGATAAGTCTATGTGCTAATAGTGTGGTGTAAGCAATTACTATCAACTTGTTCTTCTCCATTTTAAGCCCATCTGGGAGTACACCAACCACACCTGGTAATGGGTTAGGAGTGTTTATAACACCAAGGCTGTCTAAGAAGCATTCAAAGTTTTTTGTCTAAAATAATATTAATTTGTTGCATTCCCAAAACATGTGGTGCAGTGACGCTGATGTTAGATTGCAACATACACAGTTTGAATCTTACCCTGAATCCATCCATCCATTTTCCAACCTGCTGAATCCAAACACAGGGTCACAGGGGTCTGCTGGAGCTAATCCCAGCCAACACAGGGCACAAGGCAGGAACCAATCCCGGGCAGGGTGCCAACCCACCGCAGGACAGTAACTAAGACATATCCAACTTTTTTGTAATTCCGCTGTGAAGGTCTCTTAAATAATTAGCAGACCTTGGTTAATATGATATAAAGTGACTGACTATGTGAATGTCTAACAAGCTGTAAGTGAACTCAAATACGACCCAGCAGCTCACTTTATTTTTACTTATAAATACTTCTTCAAGCACTGTTTGAAGAAGGTTTTAGCAGTGTTCCCTGCTGAACTGTTTTTCATTACAGTCTTCTTAAATGTAAGTAATTAATATTTCTGTAAGTAATATTTCTTAAACAGAATCAGAAAGTATGATAAGATTGCTGAGTCTGATATTTGTCTCAATTTTTGGGTGTTCATATTAGAAAGGCAGTATTTAAAGTAATGTTTTTTTCAATGTTTAAGAAAAAAATGCATAGAGCAATTGTTTTCCTATTTTAAGTAAAAGTATGGGAAATTCAGGTCATTCTATATATATGTAATATTATCTATATGCTACTAAGATAGCTCATTGCATTCTACTCTTACCAGACAATTTAACTAGTCTATCTGGCACTGTTCTTAACTGAAGTACGTCACACTTTTCAGGTCATTAGATCATTTTCAGTATGAAACATATGACTCTTTCAATCTCAGTTAGACTTGTTTCTCTATATATGTTACCATTAAGAAATGCTGATCAAAAAACCAATATACAGTATTTATTTCCATTCATACTTAGACAACACTCGGTTGTATTTATTATTTAATCCAAATCCTGTCTCTTTAAATCCCTGTGACCCTGAATTGGTTTAATTGGGATTGAGAATTCTATATTACAGTGCCCTCTGTAATGTTTATGACAAAGACATGTTTTTCCTTGGTTTACATCTCTGCTCCACAGTTTAAAATTACAAATCAAACCATTCAGACATGACTAAAGTGCACATTGCAGACTTTTGCATACATTTCGGTCACACAAGGTAGAAATGACAACACTTTTTATACATACATTGTTTGAGTTATAATTTTAAACTCTAGTGCTTGTCCCAAACATGGAGGGCTCTTTATATTACGTTAGGTCTCATTTCATCTGCATTCACTACCAAATATTACAGTGTTATACTATGCTTTGTTGCTATTTCTTCAATTTGCAACATTCATATCTTTACTGATTGTCTTATAGTGGGTTTTGTGGGGATCATATCTTAAAACATTACATACTTCTGTTCCCACCACCAGATTCTTTCTTAGGTAGACCCACACAGATTTCCTCCACCTCTGCTCTGGTTCTCTTATTTTTCTACTCACTTCGTTGAGAAAGAGACACAGCCCACAGACACAACATGCCTGCACCTGGGCCTGAGAATGCCACTTGACCTAAGACTGACTGCTACTGTGCTTAACTTCTTCTATTAGAGGATGTCTATTCTTTCCTCTATACCCCAGGCGGCAAGACACTTTTGTTCTGTCATTATAGTCTTTTACATTCATAAATGCTCCAAAAGGTGACAGCAAATAAAAGTAAATTAATGTGGCAATATCAATGATAAACCGAATGTGTGTAGTTTTGAATCTTTTTCAATTTTGAAATATTGCAAATTTAAGACAGTTTTTAAGCTGCACCACTTTGACTTGATACTTTGCTAATTCTCTTTCATGTAAAGTTAACATTTTTATTGTTATATGGTTAGGCTTTCTGAATCAGTCACTTACTACACAAAACACTGCAAGCAAGGATTATAACTGTAACTAAGCAAAATGATCATATAACTCCAGTTTTTAAATCACTTCACTGGTTTCAAGTAAGGTTTAGAGACACTTTTAAGAAATTCTTTGTCACACATAAAGCTATATATGGTTTTGCATCTTCTCACCTTATAGAATTCATTACTGCCTATAACCCAAGGTAACCCAGGTGTCTTTAAAATTACAAGCGTGTATAAAAGTGATATAGGAGGCAGAGTCTTTAGCTATAGAGTATCCAAGCTCTAGACTGGTCAACCTATAAATATTAGAGAGCCCTTATTTATGTTAGTATTTAGACCAGGCCAAAGACTTTACCATCACACACTCTTGCTATATTACCAGTCAGATGTCTTGTCTTTACTAAGTCTTTCCCATTTCCATTCTTTTGTCTGTGTACAGTATATGTTGGCATGTCTGTTTTGGGGCAGATATGCTGTCACCATTTCAATAGTTAAGCTAGCTGTCACTACACAGACATGTTGCACTTTGAGGAGAGATCCACAAGAGCAGTGTCTTCAACAAACCAGAATATTCTTACCCAATCTGCATGTACAGGCATTGATGTGTAATGAGTAATGAAGTGGAGATAACATACAATCATGTGGGGCACCTCTACTGAGATTGAGGGTCTAAGAGATGTTGTCCTTTAATTTCTGCTAGTGACTTTTTGCTGTTTTATACATTAGACCTTGAATCATGGAGGACTACTGGATTAGAAGATTTGAAGACAGAGATTATGAAGAAGCACGGGAGGTTTTAATCAGTGGCCTGAATGAACATTCCTCAACATTGTTCAGATGTGCTCTCCAGCAGCCTGGGATACAGTTGGCTCTGCTCTCTGTCTTCTGCTTCTTTTTCCTGAATTCTGCCTCCTTCTTGTTGTCTTCAGTAGTACTTGCCTTAGCAGTCTTGGCAGTGAATCGCACAGCATATCAGTTTATCAGCATCTGTTGGACTGAAGTAGCCTTAAAACATGACCTGCTGGACATCAAAAAAAGCTACATGGAAACCAGTGATTCTTGCTTTTGGGTAGCAGAGTGCAATGGGAAAGTAGTGGGAACCATTGCTGCACTGCCTTTTAAAGAGTTGGTGGGAGCCTTGGAACTGAAACGCTTGTCTGTGAGAAGGGGATACAGGGGCAGAGGTATCGGAAAAGCCCTCTGCAGAGCTGTCATTGATTTTGCCCAAGCAAATGGCTTCCAAAGCATAGTGCTGTGCACGTCTGTGATCCAACTTGAAGGGAAGAAGCTTTATGAGAGATTAGGCTTTAAGAAAATGAAAGAGTACTTCTGGCCCTCACGGTTAGGAAAAGCATTAGGCCTTGTGTTACTCCATTATAAATATGATGTTTCTCCTCTTCACAAAGATAATTAAAATGGTACTACAATATTACCAGCTGTTTTACTACATTTAGCATTAGAACACCAAAAAACCCAGCTAGCCAAATACACTCGGGACACACGCGGACATTTTTCCTCAAACCATATCCTTATCAGTCAGCTCAGATATGGTTGTAGCACTAGGGCAGAGTCTATTTGGAATGACAGGACAGTTCTATTTTGAGTGATTTGGGACAGATATTGCAGCCAACCTCACCAGAATCCACCTGTTAATAATTTATACTTCAAGGCAGGATTGTGCTAGTTCTGTTCCAGCTAGCATAACACACTCGGACCTCAACTGGACAGATTTCTCCTTATTAGTCCGCACAGATGTGGCTGTATTACTCAGTCCAGCACTGTTTGGAATGACAGTCCATCTCTGGCCCAACCTGCTCTGGCCAGAAGTTGCACTCAATCACTCCCCAAAGCAACTGGCACTGCGCCAGAATCCACCCACTAATATCTTAAACTTGATAGATAGATAGATAGATAGATAGATAGATAGATAGATAGATAGATAGATAGATAGATAGATAGATAGATAGATAGATAGATAGATAGATAGATAGATAGATAGATAGATAGATAGATAGATAGATAGATAGATAGATAGATAGATAGATACTTTTGGCAGAATTGCAAACTTAACTTGAACTCATTAGCAAAGACTGCACAGCTCTTGGTCAAGTCAGTCAGGGAAGCAAAACACCCTGCAATCAACATGCCAGAATCTGCCGCTTCATGTCAGAATCAGACCGATTACTTTTGGTGATCAATTCCTTTACTGCATTAACATTTACATAAATCCAATCTCATATTTACACATGATTTAGAAATTATTTATAAAATGTATGACAATCAGACATAGTGGCTTAATAATTAATTAATTAATTAATTAATAGTCACAATGTATTCAATTAACCTTTATTTTTATTTAATATATAGAAAAGAAGGAAAGTGAAGAAAAATATGTAATTCCAAAACATTGTATTAAAATAATCAATTATACTTAAATAAAAATGAGCAACAATAACACTGTAGTTACAAAGAGTCTATTGAAATAGAACACAGGGAAGAAATGGGTTCAGATCTTCACAAAAGTCTCACCTTAGTGTCCAATGTAATTTTCAGCTAGATCAAAATAGTCAAGCATCAACTAATAATATTCTGACAAAGTCACATATAACTATGGACAAAAAACAAGAGGGTTCTGTTTGTAAAATGTTTAACATTAGCAGTTGGCACTGGCAGTAATGGCTTTGCAGAGCATCCCCTATTAAAATAAAAAGGCAACACTTGATTTTGAACCCATGGTACCACCATAACTTTGCACTGAAAGGTAGTTTTACCATAGCATGCCCATAACATGGGATTTCAAAACAAATACTAATGGTAAATAGCCATGGTACCATCTAAACTGATATAATTGCAGTCTATAAAATGGACCATTGTAGTCAAACGATGGTCACCAGTCTGACTTAGAACCTATACATTTATTCTGTCTATACAAAGAAATCACCACTATTTCTGTACCACTCAAACACCATATCTAACAAATATTGCACCAGGTTTTAAGGGAAAAGAAAAAGCATATCTTTAAAAAAAAACATTGTATATTCAAAATAATCTTTCAAAGATACAGATTTTCAAAACATTTTCAGTTCCGTTAAAAAGTTGTTCACATACTGTATCTAATTCCACAACATCTATTATGCAGTCTCCAGTACAAAATAGGTTATATAAGGAGAAAAAAAATTGTAATTAACAAATACTAACTGAAAGCTAATTTCTCCTAAAACACATGGCACTTATTATTAAAAATCATTAGAAGGTTATACAAATCTCATCATTTACTACTCAAACACTATTAGTGTTCTTAAAGGAACATTTACTAAAAGTCATAAACAGAAAATGGAAAAAAATGAAAATAAATAAACAATGAAAATAGTACAATGTACTGTATTCCAATAAACGCCTCAGTCAGTCATATTGCTACCTAATATGGAGAACTGGGCACATTCCAATGATATCCACAACAAGTAACTGTGCCAATTGCTTCCTGTGATTCTTACATGACATTGTGTTGTGTCTGTCTGCAAGGTGCAGATCAGTGAACAAATAAAGTGCCCAGGCAGCAAGCTGATTGGTGGAATATAGTTTACTGAACAAAAGATCAAATTTCAGGACTGGTGTCATTCTGATAATTATATTTCATTATTTCATGAAGAATAACTTAATTAAATATATGGATGTTAGAAAGCATGCAACTGCAAGTGATTTAATGCTGCTGGCAAATAAAAGATGCTTTAGCAGACATTTAGAACTAGAAATACACAGGTGGAAGATACTGAAAGTCAAAGAATAAGATGCCAAGAAACAAAATACAAATATTTCATATCTTAGTAGTTGCAGGTTATGTGGGTCATAATATCAATTAATTTTAGGTTAGCTGGTATAAAAACATGAAAAAATACAAAAAAGCAATGATCCCAGTATTGTAGAATATGGCCAACTGAACAACATGACTGTGAAACTACATAATTGTTTTTTTTCTAATGTATTATCTTATTTATTATAACTTTTATTCCAATGCTAGAAATGAATGCATAGTAACACATACCGACAATTTCTTCATTATGTTCAACAACTAGCAGTTCTTTTATTGGGTCTGTTCCTCTGATCACCAGCTCCTAGAACTTTCCAAAGAGTACAGAGCTACGAATGCATCATAATTGTGCCAATGGAAGATATCACCTGTGAATTCCCTTGCAGAGGATTTGTTACATTTCCAGTGTGACGGGAGGCCGGGGCCTATGCCTGGCCGGGACGCCCCTGCACCATATATACCAGGGGGACAAGGGTGGGAAACCCAGTATCTCCACCTGGACGCTAGATGGCAGCCTCCCTGGGCTGCAGCGGTGCCTCGGACTCCCCCAGGGCTTCATGGGGGTTGGAGTTCTGTGCAGCCCTGTTGGGTTCTGCAGGTGCCGCCAGGGGGTGCTGCAGCAGGAGCGGCTGGCCCCTTTTGGGCACTGGTTTCCGCCTCACCCGGAAGTGCAGCCGGATGTCGACAATCAAGCACTTGGAGCACTTCTGGGTGCCTGATAAAAGGAGCCAGTGACCACCACTCAGCAGCCAGAGTCAGGAGGAGGAGGACAAAGCTTGCAGAGGAGTGGTGGTGGAAGAAGAGAGTGTTTTGTGGTGATTAGTGTATTGTGTTTGGGACTGTGTTGTGGCTGGAAGGATTATGAGGAAGATGTGCCCTCCAGATGAAGAAAATAAATAGTTTATTTGTTTTATACGTGCCTCCGTGTCAATCTGTGTCGGGTTGGGCACAATATAGCGCCTTTTTGTTACACCAGGTATTGAAAAATTAAATGAAAATAAGCATTAGCTAGTACAATTAGTTTTAACAAATAATATGTATGGTAAAACACATTTACATACTGTAAAAGCTGTGATAAAAAAATAAAAAGACACCTCAAATAACATTTTACCTCAGGATTCTTCCTTTCACCTGTGGTACTCAAGTCTCTGATGTCTTCACTGGTCATTCTAGTTGGTGGTAAACATCAGGATGGAAGCCACACAAAGGTGATCCTGGAAACTCAATGCACAATGGATGACTGTTCATTCAATGGTAACTATCTCAAGTAAATCTAGAAAAATATGACATTTTAAAATGACTATACTGTAGTAAAAAAGACTTGTGGTGAAGCCACATTTAACACCTGATTATATTTTTCACAGTATGAGGATTAAACTTTTTTACTATACAATGTTTCACAGAAGCTATCCTGATACATTTCTTCTTTCATTTGGTTGCCCTAAAAAATTGGTCAATACTTGTCTTACTTTAGTTTCCCATGATGGTAAACCTCAATTACTTTAAGTGACTGAAGGAAAAAATACTCACAAAGCCTATGAACCATAACTGAACATCCATTAAGATAAAAAGCTGAAGTTCATGTTCCCAAATTTTGTACCATTTAATGTTTGAATGACATTTTGTTTGAAATTCTAATATTTTTTTTTCAGTGTCTGTATTTCTAAATTCAGAACAATGGAAACCTCCACAGTGTCTTCATATCCAGTGGATCTGGAATCGTGGTTGGTCCCCATTGTTTTGCTTCAGATTTTCCAAAATAGGGAGGTGGCGGGGAGGGGTGTGCTTTCTGCTGGTTCTTTTGCAAGATTCAGAAATCCTATTTCTTGTAATGGTCTTTGATGCCTCTTGCTATTAACAGTAAAGAGTTATTTCACATAAACATCAAAGTAAAATATTTATAAAACATGATACAATTTAAATGTATACTATTGTCTTCCTTCATATGTGCACTTGGCACCAGGGCACCCTAGGCCTCAGTTCGATGATCGACTTTGTGGTCGTGTCGTCGGACTTGCGGCCACATGTCTTGGACACTCGGGTGAAGAGAAGGGCGGAGCTGTCAACTGATCACCACCTGGTGGTGAGTTGGCTTCGATGGTGGGGGAGGATGCCGGTCAGGCGTGGTAGGCCCAAACGTGTTGTGAGGGTCTGCTGGGAACGTCTGGTAGAGCCCCCTGTCAGAAGTAGCTTCAACTCCCACCTCCGGCAGAACTTCGACCACATCCCGAGGGAGGTGGGGGACATTGAGTCCGAATGGGCCATGTTCCGTGCCTCTATTGTTGAGGCAGCTGACCGGAGCTGTGGCCGTAAGGTGGTCGGTGCCTGTCGTGGCGGCAATCCCCGAACCCGCTGGTGGACACCGGCGGTGAAGGATGCCGTCAAGCTGAAGAAGGAGTCCTACAGGACCCTTTTGTCCTGTGGGACCCCAGAGGCAGCTGATAGGTACCGGCAGACCAAGCGGAATGCGGCTTTGGTGGTTGCTGAGGCAAAAACTCGGGCGTGGGAGGAGTTTGGGGAGGCCATGGAGAACGACTTTCGGACGGCTTCGAGGAGATTCTGGTCCACCATCCGGCGTCTCAGGAAAGGGAAGCAGTGCAGTGTCAACACTGTATATGGTGGGGATGGTGCGCTGCTGACCTCGACTCGGGACGTTGTGGGTCGGTGGGGGGAATACTTCGAAGACCTCCTCAATCCCATTAACATGCCTTCCAATGAGGAAGCAGAGCCTGGGGACTCAGAGGTGGGCTCGCCCATCTCTGGGACTGAGGTCACCGAGGTGGTCAAAAAACTCCTTGGTGGCAGGGCCCCGGGGGTGGATGAGATACGCCCGGAGTTCCTCAAGGCTCTGGATGTTGTAGGACTGTCTTGGCTGACACGCCTCTGCAACATCGCATGGACATCAGGGACAGTGCCTCTGGATTGGCAGACCGGGGTGGTGGTCCCCCTCTTTAAGAAGGGGGGATCGGAGGGTGTGTTCCAACTACAGAGGGATCACACTCCTCAGCCTCCCTGGAAAAGTCTATTCAGGGGTCCTGGAGAGGAGGGTCCGTCGGATAGTCGAGCCTCGGATTCAGGAGGAACAGTGTGGTTTTCGTCCTGGTCGCGGAACAGTGGACCAGCTCTACACCCTTAGCAGGGTCCTGGAGGGTGCATGGGAGTTAGCCCAACCAGTCTACATGTGTTTTGTGGACTTAGAAAAGGCATTCGACCGTGTCCCTCGGGGAATCCTGTGGGGGGTACTCCGAGAGTATGGGTACCGGCCCCCCTGATAAGGGCTGTTCAGTCCCTGTACGATCGGTGCCAGAGCTTGGTCCGCATTGCTGGCAGTAAGTCGAACCCGTTTCCAGTGAGAGTTGGACTCCGCCAGGGCTGCCCTTTGTCACCGATTCTGTTCATATCTTTTATGGACAGAATTTCTAGGCGCAGCCAGGGTGTTGAGAGGGTCCAGTTTGGTGGGCTCAGGATTGGGTCACTGCTTTTTGCAGATGATGTTGTCCTGTTTGCTTCATCAGGCCATGATCTTCAGCTCTCTCTGGATCGGTTCGCAGCCGAGTGTGAAGCGGCTGGGATGAGAATCAGCACCTCCAAATCCGAGACCATGGTCCTCAGCCGGAAAAGGGTGGAGTGCCCTCTCAGGGTTGGTAGCGAGATCCTGCCCCAAGTGGAGGAGTTCAAGTATCTCGGGGTCTTGTTCACGAGTGAGGGAAGAATGGAGCGTGAGATCGACAGGCGGATCGGTGCGGCATCCGCAGTAATGCGGGCATTGCATCGGTCTGTCGTGGTGAAAAAGGAGCTGAGCCGCAAGGCGAAGCTCTCAATTTACAAGTCGATCTATGTTCCTACCCTCACCTATGGTCATGAGCTATGGGTAGTGACCGAAAGAACGAGATCGCGAATACAAGCGGCTGAAATGAGTTTCCTCCGCAGGGTGTCTGGGCTTTCCCTTAAAGATAGGGTGAGAAGCTCAGTCATCCGGGAGGGGCTCAGAGTAGAGCCGCTGCTCCTCCGCATCAAGAGGAGTCAGATGAGGTGGCTCGGGCATCTGATCAGGATGCCTCCTGGACGCCTCCCTGGTGAGGTGTTCCGGGCACGTCCAACCGGGAGGAGGCCCCGGGGAAGACCCAGGACACGCTGGAGGGACTATGTCTCTCGACTGGCCTGGGAACGCCTTGGGATTGTCCCGGAAGAGCTAGAAGAAGTGGCCGGGGAGAGGGAAGTCTGGGCATCTCTGCTCAAGCTGCTGCCCCCGCGACCCGACCTCGGATAAGCGGGAGACAATGGATGGATGGATGGACTATTGTCTTCCACCAGACATGAAGAGAATCATTTTGTCTTCTTGGTTCTGAAGCCTCTACCCATTTTCTTTGAGTGTACAGTCCGTAAATTATCCTCTTAAGCTGTGCCCTAGCAGCAGTTTCTTCATTCTTTCCACAAGTTCTTGCCTGTTATCTGAAGGACAAGTATAAATATCTGAATATGTATATTTTTAATTTGAAAAGTATATTCCAGTTCAATCATTATTTACATCAGGTGTCAGCTGATGCAAAATAATAAATAAATCTATTAGTCTACTATCTCTTATAGTTGATGCAGACACAATTAAATGTGACATAAAAATGAGCTTGCATATGATAGGATTTTATACACTATGACTTCCACTTTTACGCAAAATGCAAGCAGACGAATCTTGCCAAATTTATACTTGTGGCTAATTTAATAAATATAGTTCATACAATGAGGACAATTGCCTATCATATAATGCCTTGAATGGTTCCCCCAAAACCTGCCAAGGTAGTGTTCTTGTAGAAATTACCGTACTTAGCACCAAATTGAAACACTTTTGCAGGAACAGCCTCAGTTTCTTTCCACTAAGCTGCTGATCTTGACACTGCACTTAAAATCCTATTTTTGTCTGTTCAGCAAGTCAGGGTTTAAACATGATATGTATGTAAGCAACTCAAAATCCACAGATTATTCTTAAAAAAATCAAATGAAGTAGATTTAATTTTTGCAACATTAGATCCAAAAATAACCTCATCTAACTTTTCACACCATGATCGTTCAGGAGGAACAGTACACTTAGCTTGGAAATGTATACATTGGTGAATATATGAGTTGCAGTCAAAGCTTGTGAACACAGTTCCCAGAGTCCCATTGACAATCAGCAGATTTTCGCATTCTGTTGTTTTATGCAAGTCAGTGTTGCCAGGTCTGCTGTTTTCCCTCCCAATTGGACTATTTTTGATTGGTGTCCATGGGGAAAAAATTGGTTTTCCCAGGTTATGGTTTTTTGGACTTCTTTTTAAAAATACACTGTGCTATTCTATGCTTTTTTTAATGTAAAAAATACCATCACTATGATTATGTGTGGTTCAGTTTGCACAAAAATTGTGAGAAAGGAATGCCAATTACTACAAAGGCCCACCCCAGTCCTTAAATTTGGGGGATGTTGGAGTTGGATCCTTAACCTAATCAGACATGTCATGGATATGTAAACATGTAAACCTCACTCGAGTCAAGTTAACATGACAGTGAGAGGTGTAGCAGTTCAGCATTTGTAAGTGTACAGGTTAAAGTTACTGAACTCGAAATAAAGGGATTTTAAAGTAAAAAACATCTTAAGGGCACAATTAACTGTGAAAGAAGGAATACAATTCTGTATAGAATTTAAGGAGAAAAAAATACTTGTGAATTAAACAAATGGGCCAAGTATTCGGAAAGGTACAGCAAGGGCTGGGGAAAGGAAAAAGAGTTACAGGATTGGATTAGAAGCGTGCCATGCAATGATACAAAAGTTGCATGTAGATACTGTAAGTGTGACTTTCAAACTCACCACAGCAACCTCACACCTCATTGCAAGACACAGAAACAAATTAGAAATACTGTACCATTTTCCTCTGCAAGAAGCCTTTTTGAAACAGGAATAAAGAAATTCCAAGTTGATAATTCTGTTAAGATAATGTGAATTGAAGCTAGCAGTTTACATTGCCTGCCATTCAAGTCTGTGACTCCATGGATTCCCGCAGGGCTTCATGGGAGTTGGAGTTTGGGACAGCCTTGTTGGGTTCGAGAGGGAGCTGCAGAGTGCTACATTGAGCTTCCACCACACCTGAGAGTGATTCCAGAGCTGGCTAACGAGCCACTTAGAACACTCCCAGGAGCAGCATAAACAGAGTCGCCTCACTTCATTCGGGGAACCAGAGTCGGGAGGAAGAAGAAAAAGAGAGAGAAGAGAAGAAAGGGCTGTGTTGAAATGTGCTTGGTGCTTGTATTGTGCTGCTGTGGGGAGTAAGGGAAAAGCACTTCCCCACTGAAATAAACATGTGCTGTGCAACACGTGTGCCATTGTCTGATGTGTTTGGATGTTTGGGGCAGCTGGAGAGCCCTGGAGGTCACATGTGGTATCCCAGATGAGACTAAACTGGAGAGGCAAGGGGTTGGATTTTCCTTCAGATGATCTGCAGAGGGGGAAGAAAAGACATTAGTGCACTTTGTCAACCCCTGACCTGGCTTATCTGTAGTTAAGTACATTGACTGCCTCCCATGTGCACATGTGTGACAAGAGCTAAAGTTTTGCATTTCAAAAGATACTGAAAGAAGCTATACTGCTGTATAACTACTGTATCAAATGTATTCAGACACTGTCAATAAAATATATTTGATTTTTCTACAGTCAGTTGTCAATAAGGTCTACAGGATAAACAAGCAATTCCAGTGTTAAAATTCTAATGCAGAAAAATTGCTTGCTGACTTAACGTCCTTTTACCAAACTGTGATCCAGCATTTAATGAAAACGGTAGAATTTTCATCACAGTCAAATTTATTGTGTTACGCCATAAGTAGCAATAATTTTATGCCACTTTCAGTCACTGATTTTGTAATTAAGTTTCAATTAGAATTAGCAGAATCTAAAATTGACACTAAACGGGCAGATGAGATCAAACTGAGATTCCGTGATTATTTGTTTGAGTTACCGGTAATAAAAGAAATAAAGCAAAGACTGCCCTTAAACATCCAGAAACTAGAGCCACTCTCATCCCTATCAACTGCATTTGTACTTAGCTCTAAAAAACTTCAGCTGTCAAGTCTGTCATTTTTCTCACTGTTCACTGGAGATGTAGGAAAACTAGAACAGCAGTGGCAATGATTTTATATATCCTGGACCAATACGGAGTTGAAGTTGCTAAACATACTGATGCAGTTAGTGATAAGAACTTTGATGAACTTGGCAGTTTTGTCCTATCACTTTTAACCCTGCCGTTCAGTAATGCAGCTATGGAGCATTCATTTTCACAAATGTCTTTTATTAAAAACAAATTAAGAAACAGAATGGATGAGGAAAATATACTGTGTTACAGCATACAGTATATGCAACGCAATGGTATACTCTTCCACACATTCCAGCCATCAAAAGCAATGTTTTCATTGTTCACAGCAGGTACTGTACATATGGCAGCAATAATAAAGGAGATGATTTTTATGAATTATTTTCATCATAATATATATATATATATATATATATATATATATATATATATATATATATATATATATATAATAATTGTGCTACAAACTGAAATTGTCTGTTCTGAAACTAACTCAGCCCAAATGCAATAAATCCATAAACTGCACTGCAGTTGGTACACTGTGCTTATTTTGGACATGACCCAGGTGTGAGGTATTATGGTTGGGCCAGGAATTAGCCAGTCATTTCTAACCCAGATTCTAGCCAGATGAGATCTAGTGAATATGCACTGAGCTGGATCTTTGCCGACAGTGCCAGAGCACAACCAGAATTGGGCCAAATGTAGTGTGCTAGCTGGGAATGTTCATAGATTTGTTAAAAAAAGTAATGTGGTTAAAATAGCAAAGTGATTAAATGAGCAGAATTTCACATTTTTATATACTTTTTGAAATCTTTTGGAACCTAAGGATGCTCTAGAATGTTCACATTTGAAAAAGATAATTAACTAAAAGACTAACATTATAATGACAAGCTGGATGGTAATCTTGCTCCAATCATCCATTTATTTACTAACATTATGAGTTGTTACTTGTGATAAAAAGATAACCAAATTGTTTTAAGTACAATCATACCTGTTGTGAGAGGTCGCCCAAACACCATCAGACAGACACCAGCACTTTATAAAACACATGTTTATTAATCTCCAAAAGTCCCACACAGCACACAGTGCTCCCACACCAAACACCCCACTTACGGGCTTCTCTAATGTCCGTGGGCCGCCATTCTTCCACCTGTCACTGGAGCTTCGTCCTGTTCCAGCTCCTGACTCTAGCTCCTCAACTGTAGAAAGGCGGCCCCCTTTATAGTCACCCGGACGTGCTCCAGGTGCTCACTGATGCTCTTCCAGCGGCACTTCTTGGTGTTGTGGAAGTGCCACATGAGAACCCGGAAGCACTCCAGGCATTGCTGGAAGGTCCTTCCTCCACCTTCCCAGGTGTAGCGAAAGTGTAGATCTCACGGGCTTTATGAGGCTTGGGACATCCCCTGGTGGTAGCCATGGGCCCCCACGTGTTTGAGCCTCTCTGCTACCGCCCCATGGTCCCCTCGATATCCAGGACGGTTGCTTCCTCGTGGCCCGGGGATGTATAGATCTCCTTCCAGTCCTTCCAGGCATCCTGGCTGGGTCTGGCCCCCAGCCTCCTGCCACACTGTGTATGTTAAATCCTGTTGCAACATTCTCTTTCAGGACAGAACTAATAAGACTGTCCAGTTCCTGCATTGTGGTCTTAGAGCAAATGTGCTGCTCAGCTTAATTCTGCTGATGACTCTAAATAGGCCAAGTATGAGTGAGGGTGGGTGTTTATGTAAATGTGTCCTGTGATGGACTGGCATCCTTTCCAGGTTTTTACTCCTTTCTTCTCCTGCTGCTGACAGAATAGGCGGTGCCCCCAATTCCTCCACCCTTGACCTTGAATTGGATTAAGCAGAGTGTATAATGGATGGATGGATATTGTTGCTAGAAAGCATATGTGCCCTAAAACAGAACTCTATAAATTTGGATATGAGGGGTATAAAGAAATTATGGTTGTATAGGACAGTACATTTTGATGATATTTATGGCAGATTTGAAGACATTTGAAGATATTTATGGCAGTTTAATGATCTTGTTAACTAACAAGCAATAAAACTCAATGCACTGTACTTTCAACCAAGTTTTTATTTCCATGTACTTGGAAATGTAAAATCACAAATTACTTATACTGGTCACTACTGTTGTTTCTAAGCAACATAATGACATCTTTCTCACTCCGATACATTGTCTTTTTCCTGTTCAAAAATGGACATCATACAAGGAAGAGCAGAAGAGAACACAGGAGTGAGTAACATGGAGTAACACAACACAGTTTGTGTATTGTTTGTGTTATAGTGGAAAGATTAGAATGTAAGAGTTCTAGCCGAACGATGAAGAAGTCTGATCATTGACTATGAATTCTGTGTGGGGTTGTGGTATAGCGGGTCCACAGCTCATGTCAAGAGGCCACTTTTAAAATAAATAATCGCCGCACCTGTGGCTTTGCGAGGGGACATGGTTGTGTGGCTGAAGCGGTTCCTGGGGAATTTGTGATGGGGGCGTTTCTCGCCTAAGTGCACAGGTGAGAAACCATCTGCATCCGTAATTGTTCCCGGGGGCTGCTGATTGCCACAGCTACCACGTCCTCTTCATAAATAGAAGCGCGAGGCGGTTATGAGAGAAAAAGTAAAAGAAAAGAAATTGAGGTTGCAGGAAGCAGCAAGGGAAGAGAGAGCTGGTGTGAGTGAGCGAGCGAAGGCTCGCAGGCAGGTAGCTGGACAGTGAAACCTAGCAGGGTGTTTAGCCGACACACGGTGGGGCAGAAGGAAGCGGTTGCTCCAGCTGAGCGAACAAGGAGCTGGAGTGACTGGTCATGAAGGACGGCTGGCCGCGTAAGGCCAAGAAGGCAGTGGTAGTTGGGAGCCTTGGGTGAGGGATTCCCCATTGTGAGCGTCCTGGCCTTTGGGGAACATAAGTCTTGGTTTGGAGAGTGCAGAACTGACGCCAGGGATCGGGAAGCCTCCAGACCAGATGAACAGAGAGAGGTGGTCAGCTGCTGGTAGGGCAACTCTTGTGTTGCGGGGCCCAGATGGGAGAAGCAGGGGAGCCGCCAGGTAAAGAAGACACCGAGCTTTGTGATTTTAAAGGATTGCTTCCAGCATTGTTTTAACCTCGTTTTATAGGATTTATTTATTTTTTTACCTCCACTTTATTTCTGTTTTTATGGATTATTTATTAACGGATTTTTGAAAAGCACTGCACTTTGTTTTGGACATTTGTTTTGTTGTATTTTAATAAAAGCACTTGGTACTTTCTTTTACACCATCCCCTAGCTCCACTGTTGTGCCTCACTGCCGAGTTCATCAGTAACTTTACCGACGGTGTCGGGTTCAAGGGCTCCCAGATGCAAGAGTGGAGCATGGAGCAGAACCCGCATCATCACAGGGGTGAACAAGAAGAGACACAGAGAGTCAGAGAAGCTGACCTGCTCAAAATGTGGTTGCCCAGATTTACCCAGCATCTGGTTTTCCAAATGTAATCGGAGCAGTCAACTGCACGCACATTGCTATTGCAACGGTGCTGGACAGGTTATATCAGCCAGGGATGAATCACCTAAAGAATGAGCAGGCATTGCATCATCAGTAGCAGTACAGCCTATGAAAACAGCAACTCTGCATAGTCGCAGGTGCTTTTTCCAACTAGGCAAGCAGTCATTTTAAACATAGCAAGTCACCTCAAAGAGATCCATTGTGGTGCTTGGTGCCAACACTACACTATAAAGGCGCCTTCAGATAATTAATTTGCTTATGTAAATAGAAAGCATTTCCACTCTATTAAAGTGCTGCTCTGTAGTCCACAGAAAGTGTGTTGCATTGTGCAAGTATGTAGCGTGGTGCATAACGTGGCACACAATCATTGCTTGCCCATACCTGAAGAGATGCAGTATGATGAAATCAGACAGCATTACAGCTTTGTTTGAATGTAATTAGTTGAATGCAAAAACAGCTAATCAGATGCAGCATTTATTTTTTAACCAATTTATTTAATTTGTGATCAAGATAGATAGATAGATAGATAGATAGATAGATAGATAGATAGATAGATAGATAGATAGATAGATAGATAGATAGATAGATAGATAGATAGATAGATAGATAGATAGATAGATAGATAGATACTTTATTAATCCCAATGGGATCAATATGTTTATATGTATATGTTTATATCATATACTACAGTCCGTATATTCCTTAGTTCATTGGCCATATCTCTTACAGCATCCATTATTGCATTTTGTGACTCCAGAACTGCATCAGACAAAAGCACACACAGCCAGATGGTCATTCAGCTGTTTCTGAGGCAGAGGTGTGCACACAGCCAGACAACAGCACCATCAACCCCTGACCATTGCACGGGGGTCAGCTTTTGTAATATGGTCTGAAACAAAATAAACAGACAGTGGGCTGCAATTTGCTTTTCAAGTCAACTCTGATATCTGACCACTTCTTTTTTATTTTGGGCAATGTGCAACTTTCTGAGCTTGAACTATCAAGTGTCACACTGTCACTCCATCAATTCCATCAACTTCCTTTTGTTGATTACACCACTGCTTAAGTCAACAAATAGTACATTTTTCCTTTGCATTTGCTGAAATTCTTAGTTTTTTCCATGTGCTTTTGCCATTACATTGAAAGAAAGGGACTTTCATATTGATTTGCATATTCAAATATGCAAAATTCCATGAGGAGTCAGGGTGGGGCTGTTGGCACATCCATGAGCATTAAATTTCATATTCATTGGGATTTATAAAGGGGAAATGCGTGCAACTTGACGTATGCAGTTTTATGCATCTTGATTTTTTTGTGCGTACCATATTTCCTGTTTTGTCTGTATGCCATGTTTTAGTGTGACTTCTATGCACGCCGTTATACATGAGGGCCCTGGTGTTGCAGACTTTCTCATACCCTCCAAGTCCATCTTCTCATAACAATATGTCCTTCACAGTTTGTTTTCTCGCTACAGTCCCTTTGGCTTGAAGGACATAATTGCCACTTGAAGGTGAGCATCACCTAATCACTCCTCCCTAATCCTGAGCTGTTAAAAATTGATGGCCTTTGGTTAATCAGTTCCCACTATTCATTTGGACAGAGGAGAACCCACCTGTGAAAACTGGACTGCTTAATTAATAATTCAATTAAAGTTTACTTGTTGCACTAGCATCCCTTAAGGCTGACAGAATAGGCAGTTGTGCCGTTTAGGCAGCTCAGAGCAGCTTCACTGATAAGGGCTAACCTGTGGACAGCTGTGGCGTGGTGCCTCTTGGCTACCTGAAATAAAGACAAAAGTACAAACCCTTAACAATTAATTCTTACATAGCGTAAAGCTAACTAGTTTAATACAATCTGCTGTAACTTTATTATTATTATGATTCATAAAGAAGAACTGACATTCAAACTTAAATGCTTATTTAACCTATATGTATAAGCGTTAATGTGAGAACTTGCCTAGTGTTCCCGTAATTAAAAGCCTTGAATATTTACAGAAGCTTGTTTAATCTATATCAGTCAGAAGGCCCAGCACCTGTGTTCCCAAAGCAAAATCTGACTGCTTATTAGCTCTGCTCCTTGAAAGAACACAACGTCCTTGACTCACAGAAATTCAAAACAAAGCAAGTAAACAGACAGGCAGGCCGCCCTTATGCTAAAATCAGACTAACAGTTACAATAAATGCTTTCCTGACCTAGTGAAAATTACGCTTTGCATAGATTCTATTATCAATAATAGAAGATGGCTAAAGTGTTCTGCATCTACTGATTATCATATAGCCAGCCAGCAAAAACATTTTAAGTGACAGTTAGGCCACTTAGTACTTTCATGTTTAACAGACACAATGTCATTTACACAATAAACTCTCCTGTCCCAATGGAGACGTCCCATCATCACTGATTCCAGATTCCAACGTTTTATGGTTAAAGGTAAGCTTCTCACAAAAGTGATAAAGCCAACAATGATGTATGAAACTGAGACAAGGGTAGTAAAAGGAGTGCAAGAGGAGAAGATGGATAAGGCAAAAATGAGAATGTTGAAATGGATGTGTGAACTTACAAAAAAGGACAGCATAAGAAACAAGACTATCAGAGGTGTAATAATAGTAAGAGAGATGTCTAAAAATATACAGGAAAGTAGTCTGGAGTAGTATGGACATGTGATGAGGAGAGAGAATTAATTTTTGGGCAAAAGAGAGATGGGTATATGGGAAAAAGAGAGACATGAATGGAAGAACAGGGGAAGAGAAAGGAGAGTCAAAGCAGAGGTGGATACATAAAGGAAATAAGTTATGAAGGAAAAGGGTTTCACTGAGGAGGTGGTGCAGGACCAAATGGTATAGAAAGGGTTGATCAGATATATCGACCCTATGTAGAAGTTGGAAAGATGAAGAGCAAGAAGAAGCACTTTTCCATAGAAAACGCAAAGCCAACATGCTACATATGTCTAGAGCAACTGTAAAATTGTGTGCAAACATAAGCTATTAAGCTATTTTTACAAATTATACTGGTGGTTCATCTGATTTTTTCTGGACTATACTGTCAGAGAAGGAGTCCACTAGCGACCTTATGGTTGAGAGTCCAGTCCTTTCATCATTCATCATTTTCATCAGATTTTTTTGAATATCACAGTTGTGAAATTATGCAGTACAAGGAAATTATATGTAATGTTTTGCAACCAACTTGCAAGGCAAATTACTACTTCTGGTCTGGCAAACAAAATATGGTTTAATACTGTCTTGTTGTAGTTACTCATGTTACTCAGTTCTTCATGACCCTCTACTGGAAAAACATGATTCAGAATATTGTTGGGACATAGAGGTATGTAAATTGTTTTTATTATCCAGTCATTTAAAATTAACAGACAAAATATGAACAACAGTTCTACAGTAGTTGGATGAATAGGAAATGTAAATTGAATCTCCTTGCCCAAATAATTACAGCAGCAAGTAGACGTTCTGCCCAAAGTATAGGAAAAAGGAAAGTATAGGAAAAGGAAGAAAGGACCAGGGATCTAATTCATAAAACTTTGTTCATGCATATAAATACGAAAATGCTCATGTTTTTCATGAACGTTTTTCATGATTTACTGTGTGTGTTTTCTTTGTGCTTTGCTGTATGGGGAACAGGGATGGTATCGTTGTTTTCATTACATCCTTTATTTGCTGTTTGATTACCGGTTTGCTTTGTTTTTTCTGCTTGTGAGTGTGTGCGGGTTGGGCCAAGGCCGGTTGCGTCCCTGGAATCTCCCCATAAAAATAAATCAGTGTCTTCTCGACAGTATGAAACTTAGCGGCACCGGACTGCTACAGTGTTATTCATTTCTCCTTACTGCTGATTGACTGTGATGCATCTCCAGCTGAGTGTTCTTGTGTTTTCCGTTTTGTTCCTCTGAACCCTTAAACCACCACAACCGGCTATAGTCGTTTCCCAGTGCCAACTGCAAGCACGCAGGAGCTGATCAATCAGTGCTGTACATTTGTTGAGCAGCCAGCTCATGACCACTGCCAGCCCCTTGTGAGCAGGGGGGCTGAACGCACCCTTAGAAGACATGGACACTCATCAAAAAACCCCTCTTAAAAAACGCTGATAGACTACCTTCACATTGCTCCCTTACTTGCTGGGCTTACATGCAGCTGCTCTGTCACGTGATATGCTTCTCGCATGACGCTACGCATACTTAAAAGCCTGAACAGCACCTGTCCTTTTTGGCTGATTGCTTTATTTCTCTCTCCTCCCCCAGACATCCTCTGCTCCTGTTGGGGGTCCCACTCCCGTTGTGCTCCCCTATGATGTTTGCCAATTCTTTTAAACGATCATACTGCGCTCATTTTACTTCTAAAAGAGACATGTTTGCTTGAAGTGTTTGAATAAAGTTCCTGTCTCTACAATCTCCTGTGTTTCTGTGCAATTCTATGACCCAAGTGTGACATCCTGCAGCACTGCAGCCTCACTGTCCCTGTGATTGAGCCGCTGCCCTAGACTAGCCTGCCAGCATCAGCGCTTACCTCTGTGTGCTTGCGTGCAGCCAGTTCAAGAGCAGTTGGCTCTGTTATTTCATCAATGGCGTCAGTTACACCTTGTACATATTGTTCCAGTAGTTTTTTAAATAGTTTTTACAGTTCATTAGCAGTGTGTAAAATTATCAGTGTTGCAGTAATTGTGATGCTCTTTGCATGAAAATAAATGTGTTCCATTAAAATTTCACATTTTCTTTGTAAATTGCGACGTGTACTTAAAGTGCAGCAAAAAAAGTATTTGGCGTCCAGGGATGCAAGGTCACACAGTTAGTTGGTGGAGCCTAAATTAAATAGTCACCTTGAGTGACCACATTATTTATATAATCAATTACATGTTTGACATTTTTTAAATGCTGTTTTTCATGTCTCATGCTCTTCAATTAATACAAAGAAATTTTAAGCTCTAGTCTGTTTGTCTTCTAGTCTGGCTTCAGTCTGTTCTGGTGTTTCACATGCTCTGAGTCACCAAATGGCACTGTCCTTAAAACTAAACATAGTTGAAAGAAAAAAAAAAACCTTTGTCAAAATGTTCGGTTCCAAAGTAGTCTACACTCTCTTCCTGACAAAATGGGATATGTGTGCAAAAATTTGGTTGAGATTGGGTGTGGGACATATTCCTTCTTCTCATCAGTTCATCACAGTTAGTCAAGAACTGATTACTTCTTTAAAGACCAGGAGGCTTCGCCCCCTGCTTGCTTCGCTCGCCAACCTCCCGGCCTGCACTATGCACTAGCCTCTTTGCAGTTCTGCCGCTCACGTATGGGGATGTGGATGTACAATTTAAACTGATTTTATTTTCATGGGAATTGTTACATATGCATCAATGCAATGTATAACTGCCCGTGATTGAATTTCGTTTCTATCTCTCTATCAAATAAAACAACTTTTTCTAATGTTTGGCTCTGAGATGTGTTAATTGTCTTTGCAAAAGCTATTCTAATGGGAAACTGTAAACATTTTAATACGAAAGGCATATCAAGATCTCCTTTATTGTCTAATGTTTTCCGTGGAAGATGTACTACATTACCTTTCTTGGATACATCCTTCTTTCTACAGTAATTTGTGCATTGTAAGACCAGACGTTGTTAACGGTTGTAGATATTATTTGGGATATTGTAAGTTATTGTTTTCATTATCCGCATGATCACCAGGAACTGTTTCATCATAGTCTGATACACATTTAACCAATTTGCCGTATAACTGTTTGACATTTTTGGACGCGTTTAACCAATTTGATGTGTAACCAATCGACATTTTTGGTGTTCATTTGTTTGACTTCCTCTTTTCTCGGTGCTAGGATTGCACATGTACTCATTTTTTATGTTGATAACCCTTCGTGATGAAATTCTTCAATAAGATTTGGACAGAATACGTCTTTAATTGGGAACTTAAAGTGAGGAAAACGTTAAAATGTATAAGAGCTGAGAGCGCAGGAAGTGTGTTTGACAAAAGCGAGAGTTGAGGTCTTGTTTGAAAATGTTTGAGAGGAGGGTGTGACTTGAAAAAATGTCAAGGTAAAAGTCTCTGAAGGATTCTTTTATATAATAGAGAGATAATAATTTATTGCCCACTATCTAGTCTTGCAAGCAAGACACTACTGTTATGTTTGATTACCCCCCTCTGATCATGGAGGTTAAATCACTATGACACACACGCTCATCTCGTAACTGCCTTCTTAACCTTATCTTATTAGCTGATGAGAACTGCACAGAATTCATCTTCAAACAACTTGATTATTTTTTAGAGACAAATGCATCCTCAGAGGTTTTGGCAGGAATACTCTGGGAAACATTGAAGGCTTTTTTAAGAGGACAGGTTATTTCATATCGGTCCCACAAAAATAAATTGGAAACCAAGAAGGCATCAGAGTTATTTAGCAAAATCACCAGAATAGATAAAGAATATGCCAGGTCTCCTAATGAGGCACTTTAAAGGGAAAGACAGGCTCTGAAATCAGAATTTAACCTCTTGACAACAAAAGAAACGCTCATCTTTAAATCGTGATATCAATACTATGAACACAGACAATGCAATATTGTCTATGAAATATAAATGTGGTAAAATTGTAGTACTTGATACTTAACACAAGTGGAACATTTATTTTATTTATTATCCATTATTTTACATTGGGTAGCAAGCTGTAAATGTGCCACTAATGTCTAGTGGTTTTATTAGATTGGTGTATAGTAGTTTTAACTTTTATTCATTACCAGCAATGGATTGATGCCCTGTCCAGGGCTGATTCATGTCCAGTGCTACCCGGATAGGCTCTCTGTGACCATGAATTGGACAAAACAGTGACTAAATAAATCAATATATTGCATCAAAGTAATTTGAGTCTCTGGAGTATATATGAAGCAGATTACAAATGTCAACTTGATTATTTACCCACAGCCAGGGCTTTAAAATGTGGAGATATTTGTAGGTTTTATAAAAACTCGCAACAAGTAAAAACGTTCTTTGCATAGTCCCTCAGATGTTGGTTGTGTCTCCATTTGACACATTTACTAGTCATCTGTCTCATGAACGTCACAGGATGAATAGAAAAGCAAATTTCCACATTTGCATCCAAAAATGCAAACAAAGTGACATTTCTGTTGTTGGAAGATGGACATTTAAAGGCTGCAAGAAAAAAGATTATTTTACGTTTGCTGTACAGAAGTGATGAGCTGTCCTGATGCTTTTCCTCCTCATCCTGCAATATTTTGAATATTGACAGACTGATGCTGATACTCCTCTAATTGCTCATTGTACATAAGTTTCGAATAAGCTGTGACCATAAAGGAGAAAATCATTCCTGTAGGTTAGTAATTCAATATATTACAATTTCTTATAGTATATTTAAATTGTGGGGGGGCTTTTGTATGTAATTCGCACTGACGCCTCACAGCTCTGGAACCACAAATAGAGAAAGTGAAAGTAGATATTTCCAGTTTATAAACTTTATAAACTGAAAGATATCTCTTCATAGTTCTGGCTTCCCTGCTGGAGCATGAAAAAGGGATATATTACAGTAGTCTTGGTTTGAATCCCAGGTGAAGTTAATGTTTAAATGTTAATTGGTGATTCTATAACTGGTGTGTAAATATGCTGTTTGATGGACCTACATCCTGTCCAGGACTGGTTCCCACTTTCTGACAGACACAGGCTTTCTGCAACTTTTAAATATATAGGCAGGTACAGATGAAGGGTGAATGTTAAAATAATATATAAATAAATAATAAATAATTCTTGCATCCTAGAGCAGGTAACAGAAATTCTGAATTATGTGCTGAAATTAATTTATAACAGATCACATGATGTCTTATAATAATAATAATAATAAAAATAATCGATGCAGGATGTGATAAAAGCAAGGACAAGTTTCTCGGTATTAGAAAAGGAGAGGAATGAGTGAACTTAGGATATGTTATGGAGGTGAAAGTTTCTTAATGTGGTTTATGTGGAGATGAGGAAGTGCCTGTCTGCTCACAGTGCTTTGCTTGGTTGTATTGATAAGCAAAAAGTACTGTGAGTTGTATATAAAAAAAAAAACTCTTACAAATCCCAAATACTTTTTGAAAGTGGGGAGTGTTTGTTAACAGTAATATACTGACTAGCTTAAAGTTATATGCGCAACTTGAACGTAGACAGCACCTACCTTTCGTGTCGGTTGCACATTTTTGTGGAATGAATAGCAATTATTAAGATAGATCGTACTTTATTTCAATATAGAATAGTAAACGGTTGCCTACTTTCAAAGCTTTAACAAGACACATTGCTTACATGAATGTTTTTTGTTCTTTCTGTGACAGAGAAGTGCAGACTTGTGTCAGAAATCATTATTTAAGTCCCATCATAACATCGGTATTTAAATATTGATGAAGCAGAATTGATGGAAAAAAGTAAAAATGACAACTGGGCCAAATATCGGAAACCTTCAGCCACCTCCTAGTACAAGATCATGTTAAACAATCTTATCAACCATACATGACTTTTTTCCTTAATGGCAGCAATTTGTCACTGCGATAAGGAATAGGAGAAAGCCATTAGAGTGTGAACGGAAGTGGGACAAATGAAGCCAAGTGTATGCAGGTTTAAAAAATCTGTCATGCACAGACCTCTGCTCCAGAGTCTGCTACCATAAGCAAATTGTTAGTCACCCGAAGCAAAGCAGTTTCACAGCTGTGCTGTGCTTCAAAACCATACTGAATGGGTTTCATCAAATTATTAGAAGTTAAGTAATTAGTGAGGTGGGAAGCTACAACATGCTTAAGAACCTTTGACAGAAAATGTAAGTGAGAAATTGGCCAAAAATTGTTAAGATTGACAGTATCTAGACCAGACTTTTTTAACATTTGTGATTTTAAAAGTGGTCGGTAGAAAGCCAGTCTCAAGGGATGTTTTTATTATTGTTGTAACAGTTGGGATTATGGCATGAAGGTAGGATTTAAGAAGTGTGGTGGGTATGGGGTCCAGTATGCAAGTCAAGACAAGAATATATCCAAGTCACTGAATATCCCTTGGAATCCAGTTAAATCAATTATATGGGAATGGAAAGAGTGTAGTACAGCTGTAAATCTGCCTAGATCAGGCCATTTATAAAAGACTGAGTAATTGTGCAAGGAGACTAGTGAGGGAGGCCACCAAGAGATCTCTGAGAACTCCGGAGGAGTTACAAGTTACACAGGTTAAGAATGGAGAGATTGTGCATACAATAGCTGTTACTTGGATACTTTACCAGTCACAGCTTTATAGGAGAGTGGCAAAGAGAAAGCCATCATTACAAACATACACGTGACGTCATGGCTGGAGTCTGCCAAAAAGGAACATGGAAGGGTCTGATTTCAGCTGAAAGACGTTTCTATGGTTTGATGAGATCAAAAGTAAGTTTTTGGCCATTAGACTAAAGCTCTGCACTGCACATGATCAAGAACTCACCATCCCCACTATGAAGCATGCTGGTGGCAGCATCATGCTGTAGGAATGCATGTCCTCAGCAAGCTCGGGAAGTCTTGCGAGGGTAAAATGAATGCAGCAAAATACAAGGAAATACTGGTGGCAAGCCTGGTGTAGTTTTCAAGAGACCTCCACCTAGGCAGAAAATTTGTTTTCCAGCAAGACAACGACCCCAAGCATAAAGCCACAGGTACACAGGAATGGCATCGATGCCTGGAATGAAAATTTTGTTTTTGTCTCTATTTTTTATTATTTCTAAGTAGTTGGTATCATATGTACTCATAAATTGTCTGGGAATATCGGGTGAGTTACTAAACTTTGTTTAGTTTAAAAATACTTGAAAAATACTCCACATCCACTCACACCCCTTGCAAAAGGAGCAAAATAGTTTAATCTACCCTGCACTATGATCAGTCTTTAATTATGCTAAACGAGCAGAGTGACTGGTTATGCTGGAGTGCTGATTTGATTTCTGAAAGTAACGCATCATGTCCATCCCCAAGAAGAGAATATCTGGATTTCAGAAACAAAACGAAAGAAAGAAAACAAAACAAGGGAAAACAGCCACTGACTCATTTCTTTTACAAGAAAGGTGAGTGCAGCTAACTCAGGGAAGTCTATTTTTAGTGCGTGTAGCTTACGTGTTAGTTTCTACAGTCATTTTTAATTTCTTTGCAGTTCAGGCATGAGATTTTTCCAACCTTTTTCCTCCCAAAATATAATTTTTGAGATCAGTGCAAGTCTACTGATTTCCATTGAAATTTGGGTGTGTAGGGTAGGGCTGTGTAAACAGTCGCTACAAAACCTCATGGTAATGGTGGCATGGCTATAATGTTCTTGGCAAACTTCACCAACAACAAGATGAAAGTGTTAGGAAGATCAATGAAGCAATGAAGAATAACTTTAAGTAAGTGAACACAAGGTAAAGAACAAATAAACATATATGTAACATTTAGTAAAGATATTTATTTTCTACATTTTATAGATCAAATCGCACTGTTTAAAAGTTTAGAGCATCCAGATTCAATTAAGCCAAACTGCAAAGACTGAGACTATTTACAGTTTAATGTTCTAATATTCCCAGTTAGTACTGCAAAGAAAGCCTGCATAAACAATGCTCGCATTCCAGTGTATCCTTACCTTTTGAGACATGCTTCCAGAGATGGCTTCCAGATTCCAAACTTATAAAGTATATAAGTTGTTTTATTGAAAAACAATGTTTGGCAGTATAATCCATCATTTTCGGGACCATAACGAAACTAGAATCCACTTTCATGTGCTATGTTATTTTTCAATTGGTGCTGTTGTTTTACACTGTATAGAAAGAATGAATGTGATATGCCACAGTCATCATTAAAAACAATAAAATCACATCAAATCAAATCAAAGTAATTTAAAATAAGCTACATTTCTTACTAACTATAGTATCTCTGGGGCAATTTAAGTGCCATGCTCAGGGGCACAGTGGTAGTAGTAGCAGCACAAGGATTCAAACCCATATCCTAAAACCCAGTGTTATACATAGCTCACCAAATGTCATTTAGTACATATTTTTTACTGAGAACTGAGAAAAAGTGGACTGAGAAAAAAATAAAATGTGTTCTCATATTTATAATATTTTGCAATTTAATCAAAATTTTATCACTGTTCCATCGAGAGTGTGCTTACGTATGGACTGTGTGTGTTTGGTACGGCAGCTGCACTTCCTCAGAAAGGAAAGTGCTCCACAGGGTCGTCAGGACAGCGGAGAGAACAATTGGTTGTACCCTCCTTACTCTGGAACAAATCTACACCTCCCGATGCCACAAAAAAGCAATAAACATTTCATAGGATTCATCACATCCCGGTCATTGCCTCTTCCAGCTTTTGCCATCAGGCAAGAAATACAGAGCAATGAAATCTATCTATCTATCTATCTAAAAGTAAACTAGTTATACATTCTGATTTATTATGTATGTTGATTTCTATTTCCAACTTTACAAGAGTATAAGGACTTAGTTTGCAATGTTCACACAGTTGAATTTCAAGGTGGTTTTAATAGAAAAATATGGGAAAATACTTCATGTCAATGTACAATATTTTGTTAGCTAATATCAGCAGTTATTATTTGGACTGAAGGTATTCAGTCAGGAATTGAGCTTGGTGCATATTTGCATTGTAGGCTATAACATGAATTAATCATATCATAAATTGATCAGCATCATAGCTACAATGTCATATGACATCATATCTAGATAGATAGATAGATAGATAGATAGATAGATAGATAGATAGATAGATAGATAGATAGATAGATAGATAGATAGATAGATAGATAGATAGATACTTTATTAATCCCAATGGGAAATTCACAACGAATAAACATATATGTAACATTTAGTAAAGTGATTTATGATTTTATTTATTTATCTATGAAAGTTACCTTAGAAAGCTAAAAACTTAATAAAGCACATGAACACATAAAACACATAAACAGTGCATACCGACAAAAGTATTGTATACACCTGTTTTCACGCTCACTTCAAGATGTATAAAAACGAAACTTGCCATAAAGTCATGCACATTTTCACGGCAGCCTCACACCTTATGTATGCACTTTTCTGCTAGGTTTTGCAAACTGGCAGCACCCAGTGTCAAAGCAGTGCTACTGTTTCAGTGTCATTTCCCTGTCTTTTTCATATTCGCATCCATGATGTGGACTTTATTAAAACCACAAACATTAACTGCATATCGTTTATAAATTAAATTCACTTGACTGTAATAACTCTGAAACATGACTATAATCATTTTCTGATCATTTTTGGAGAAATTTGTATTGGATTGAATTGATTTGGATTGTATTTTCTGCACATTACCTGCGACTGTTGCTGGGGGTGATTGGGTTTTCAGCAAGCTGAAGCTGGGGAAAAACTACCCAAGATCAACAATATACCAATCCCAATAAGCCAATTAGCAAAAGAATTGTACTTTAAAGAGCTCATCAATGATTTTGCTAACAGGAAGGCCTGTCAGTGGGCATTGACTGGAGAATAAACCCAGTGTCTGCTTCAGTACCAATGTATAAAAGATGTATCAAAGTTTGAAGTCTGAGTGTGATGGTGCAGGTCCTGCTCCATGCACCCTTTTCCAGATTTGGCAGCCTCTTGAACCCACCACCGTTGATAACATAACCAGATGAGTGTGGCAGATGGAGACAAACGCACTTGGAGCAAGGGGAAGGTTTAACTAAAAGAAAGCAAAGCAAAACAGTGTCCAAATAAATAGTGCAGTGTTTCAAAAATCATCCATAAATAAATAATCCTTAAAATGAGACGAAAAGTGGAGGTTAAAAACCCAACAAATACATCCGATTAAAATGAGGTTAAAATCAACAGGATGGAAGCAATCCCTTTTTAAAAACCTGGTGCCTTCTCTTTAACTGGCAGCTCCCCTGCTTATGGACGTTGCAATAAGGGAGTCGCCCCATTCGCAGGTGCAGCCAACCTTCCTCTTGTCCGGTTGCTGTCTGTCCTCTGGCTACGTACTGCAGCCAGCTGCCTTCTCGGCCTTATGCAGCGAGTCGTCCACGCTTTCAGTCACGTCAACTGCTCTGAACCGCTCAGCTGGAGCAACTGCTTCTTACTGCTCCTGAGTATTGGCCAAACACAGTTTTCCGGGGCTCTCCTGCCTGCATTCTCAAGCGAATCTGCTTGCTCGCTCCCGCACTGGCTCTTAGCTCCTCCTGCCTTCTTCTCTCCGTAACCTCTGTCCATATCTTTTCTTTCCTTTCCACCCCCCCCCCCTCACATTCAAGCTACTCTGTTTTTATGGGGATGTGGCACAGGTGTGGTGATTAGCAGCTCCCAGCATCAATTACATCCATGGGTGTACATGGATACTACCACACCCCCTCCTTAATTTATTTAAAAAAGCAATCACCCACAGACCTCACTTAACCATACATAGTCTGACTGTCAGACTACCTTTACATTTTTTCAGCCACATTTCATCGGTCACATACAAAACTTGTTATTTTTTTCAGCTTTCTAATTTTTTTAATTACTTAGCCTTGTGACCTACATGCTTTTGAATCACTACACTGTGGGCTTGGATATTTAATACAATTTGTATAGTATTTAATATATACTGTACTTGCATCTTGCATTTAATATATTGTATAGGCAGGCACATTTGAAACTTAATAGTTTCATGGCAAGAAAGAGCACCATATGTTTACTATGTTTGCTCTGAGGGTGTTGATGGAGAAGTATATAGAAGGCCAGAAGGAGTTGCATTGCATCTTTATGGACCTGGAGAAAGCATATGACAGGGTGCCTCAAGAGGAGTTGTGGTATTGTATGAGGATGTCAGGAATGGCAGAGAAGTATGTAAGAGTTGTACAGGATATGTACAAGGGAAATGTGACAGCGGTAAGGACTGCAGTAGGAGTGACAGAAGCATTCAACGTGGAGGTGGGAGTAAATCAGGGATTGACTCTGAGCCCTTTCTTTTTTGCAATGATGATGGACAGATTGACAGACGAGATTAGACAGGAGTCCCCTTGGACTATGATGTTTGCTGATGACATTGTGATCTTTAGCGAGAGTAGGGAGCAGGTTGAGAAGACCCTGGAGAGGTGGAGATATGCTGTAGAGAGGAGAGGAATGAAGGTCAGTAGGAACAAGTCAGAATATATGTATGTAAATGAGAGGGAGGTTAGTGGAATGGTGAGGATGCAGGGAATAGAGCTGGCGAAGGTGGATGAGCTTAAATACTTAGGATCAACAGTACAGAGTAACAGGGATTGTGGAAAAGAGGTGAAAATAAAAGTGCAGGCAGGGTGGAATGTGGAATGGGTGGAGAAGAGTGTCAAGAGTAATTTGTGACAGATGGGTATCAGCAAGAGTGAAAGGGAAGGTCTACAGGACGATAGTGAGACCAGCTATGTTATATGGGTTGGAGACGGTGGCACTGATCAGAAAGCAGGAGACAGAGCAGGAGGTAGCAGAGTTAAGGATGCTAAGATTTTCATTGGGTGTGATGAGGATGGATAGGATTAGAAATGAGTACATTAGAGGGTCAGCTCAGGTTAGGAGGTTGGGAGACAAAGTCAGACAGGCGAGATTGCGTAGGTTTGGACATGTGCAGAGGAGACATGCTGAGTATATTGGGAAAGGGATGTTAAAGATATAGCTGCCACACAAGAGGAAAAGAGGAAGGCCTAAGAGAAGGTTTATGAATGTTAATTTTCATTAATGTCTTTTATTATGCAGTATTGTAAGCATTATCTAAATGTAGAAGTTAGAAAACTAAAATGGTATCTCTTTAGTTTTGTCTAAAACCTTGGGAGCAATACTTAAATAAGCATGAGGAAAATAACTTTTTTAAGCACAATACTCCAAGCAAACCTCATTTAATCAAAGGAAAGTAACAGTAGGCTACAGCATTTTAAGAAAGGAGGTTTCAAACTATGCAGTGTGGCCTGCAGGGGATGCTCTAGCTCCCCAAACCTGACATAGACAGATGCTGACACTAGTCCAACACAACACATGGCTTTTATTTAGCTGTGGGAAACACGTCTCAAATTATTTCCCACCAACCACCAACACAAACAGCACACAGCGATGCCTTTTTTCTTCTTCTTTCCCCTCTCTCCCTGCCTCTGTCTGCCTCCACTCCTCCTTCAGCAAGCTTTGTCACCTTCCTCCCGACTCTGGCTCCTGAAGCAGTGGTAGCTGGCTCCTTTTATGCTGCACCCAGCAGTACTTCCAGTGGTCTGTTAGCATGGTCTGGAAGCACTTCCGGGTGAGGTAGAAACCAAACGAAGCAGGGCTCCACAATCCCTGCAGCATAACCTGCTGGCACCCACCGAACCCAGTAGGGCTGAGTAGCAGGACTCCATCTCCAATGGTGCCCTGTGCAAATTCAATCCAGGGGAGATAATACCCTGAGCAGGCTTTCTCCCCCAGTCCTACCATTAAACAAGCGTCCCGAATGAATAAGGGCGCCGGGATAAGCACACAGATCACAAATTGTTACTTGTTTAAATTCGGTATGAACATGCCATAATAGCCACTACAAATTGGCACAGTTGTTAAAAACAATTCAAAGGACGTGTGACAGACATGGATCAAGAAGAAGGGGCCCATTGAGACTGTTTATGTATAAGGCCAAGAGTTTTATGCTACATCCCTGCCTGAGCACACAGACTCAAAGTTGTCATGGCTACCAAAGGTACATCTACAGAAATACTGACTTGAAGGTGGTGAATACTTTTGCCATTAATTATTTTGTCTTTTATATTTTTAATTAATTGTAATCACTTTGCACTGATCTGTTTTCACTTTGACATTAAAGAGTCTTTATCTGCTGATCAGTATCAAAAAGCCAAACTAAATCCACTGTGCTTAATTATTATCTAAATATAAAATAATGGGTAAATACTTTTATAGACACTGTATTCTAGTTGAATGGTATTCATGCGGGTTGGAAAATGGATGGATGGATGGATGGATGGATGGTATTCATGGTGACAGGATAAAGTCAAGAAAGGCATGGATTGCTAGCAATTAACTAAAACAGGTTTTGTGTCCCTGCATTTTCTAACCTAACCTGTTTTTATCCAATTTAGGTTCTGTATATGCAGAGTTTTGCGTGGAGGGGTTTCAGTTAATCACATTCACATGCAATTACACACTTTTCATTTTAGATTAATTTAAAGTTTCCAAATAACCTAACCTGCACATTTTTGGAAAAAACCAATGGGCACAAAAAGAGAACTTGAAGACAACACACAAATCAGGCTCAGGTTTGTTATTTGTATCCTGTGTGGCAGGCACACTAACCACTTATTAATAATCGTAGACTATTTTCTATGATGAAATACAGCAGTCACTTTACACTGCAATTTACTTTGCAAATTAAGCACAGCATGTTTAGATGACAACCGATTCATGATAATATTGAGGTTTTGCCAGGAGTGTGAAGACCATGATAATCTAGTATAGAAGCAAAAGCTGTGCTCAGAATGAAATCTTCAAATGATTGGCCACGCTTTTTACATTTACTTGTCTGATGTCTTTAACTTTTTGACATTTTTCTTCTCTCTGTGTTCTAGACTTTCCAATTCCTTTGCCCTGAGCACAGAACTAATGCATCGGTACTTTGCATTTGATAGTTAGAACAAAAAGCTAATTGGCCTTAAGGTTTGTACCATGGTCGGGAAGTAGGCCAATGCACTCAGATAAATAGTTGGTGTACTAACCCAGTCACTCCATTTACTCAAAACAGAGAAGATAGTTTTTAGGGCCCAAATACACAAACATAAAATGGCGTTATTTAGTTATAACAAGCAATAGGTTGGAGCTCTGTCCTCTCTGAATGCCAGCTCAGAACGTGACACAACCTTCTAGGATCACCTCCTTTTTATATTGTCTCCACCGAAAGGGACATGGCTAGGCATCCTCCTTGGGTAGTTGTTCTCTAATAATTGGAATTTTACCCGGTGTTTGGAGTGGTACCTGAGGGTTCAAGGGAGCTCTAGCGCCCCCTACTGTTACACTGTGTATTCGCCAACTTCCACGTTCTTCTGCTACATAAATTCCGGTCAGCGTGAAAAGTAACGCATGTGCACGTCCCTGCTGCCACTCCCCAACTCCTCCCAGAATTATGTCTCTTTGAATATGCAAATCAAAATAAACAGCCCTTAAGCTCAGCGTTCTGTGAAAAGGCAATGGCAAAAGCATGGGGGAAAATAGAAGAATTTCAGTGAATACCAAGTGGAGGCAAGAAAAAAACGTATTATTTGTTGGTTTAAACAGTGGTATAAACAACAAAAGGAAGTTGATCGAGTGACATAGAGTGTTGGAGAAACTCGAAAGCTCAACTTCACAAAGTCGCACAGTTCCCAAAATAAAAAAGAAGTTGTCAGATATCAAAGTCACCGTGAAAAGGCGAGTCGTAGCTCACCGTCTGACAGTCATATGAAATCTTATTAGAGTACAGAGAAAAGAAAAAAATATAGGGACACAGTGGGGAAAAAAGCTTGAAATGTCAACTTTAATCTCGAAATTTCCACTTTAATCACGTAGTTTATTTTGCCATTAAAGTAGAACATCATAAATTTCATCTTAAAATTGTTTAATTTACTAGTTTCTCGAATACCATCTTAACTAAAGTAGCATGTTAAATGCTTTGTTTTGTATGTGTTCTTCTATGTGCTCTATGTGTGTGAATCACTAAGTGCTTCTTAAACTAGCTTTCTCTTCCTCCAACAGGACACAGAATCCAATAAATCCTTGATATTAGAGCTTTCTGAATAATTTAAATACTGAGATGTATACTTGATATCACTTTCATGATGATAGGCATTAAAGCATGTATTAAACATGGTAACACGGTGACGCAGTGATAGTGACGAGCTGGTGTGTCATCCAGAGATTGTTCCTGCCTCAGGCAAGATGCTTGCTGTGCCGTGCGCGACCTTCGATGAAATAATTTATTGCAGCAGTACTGTCTCTTTCAAACATACTAACCCCCAATTCCTGTCATTCCTTTTCTTTCTCCAAGTACCCAATCGCCACACAATCATCTCTGTAATAGACGTTAAGCCATCTGTGAACTTAGAACACTGATTCTTCAAAACTTTTAAGGAACATTGAAATATCTTCATAGTACATGTTTAATTATTCTATCCACCTATCCTTCCAGTGTTGTTCCAGCAAGAATACAGTGCAAAGCAGGAAAAATCCCTGCACAGGGGCCCAGCTCCTTGCTAGCACTGCAACACCGTGTCCTCACAGGTTTAATTATTAAAAATATAGATTATCTAAATGATGTTAACGTTTTATCTGTATAATGTAATAAACATATTTTGCTGCATTTCATCTTAAAATGATATCATTATCATATGTAAATACATGTTAAAGTGGCTCAGGTTGCGCAATATTATAACTGTATCGCAAGTTTACAGTGAGGTAATTGTACTTATAAGTACAAACTGTTCTACAAGGAGCACTTGATGAACTAATTGATTGCATTTACAGTCTTTGGGATGAAACTGTTTCTGAACCGCGAGGTCAGTACAGGAAAGGCTCTGAAGCATTTGCCGTATGGGAGCAGTTCAAATACACAGCATGGCTGAGACAGCGTGTGCTAGATGCTGTATACAGATAATTCTCTTTCCAATCAGCTGCTGTAGAACTGTGATTCCACACTCAGATACAGTGATATAAATACTCCCAAGTGGTGCAGTGAGAGTAATATAGAAAAAGATGATCCACTGTGGCAACCCCTACAGGAGCAGCTGAAAGAAGAAGAAGGTGCAGTGAGAGTAACAACGCTAAAGCAGCTATAGTATTTGGAATAGTTTGGCTATTCCATGGACCATTATATTGCTACAGGTTAATTACAATCAGATGCCTTAAACTAATAAACAACATGTGGTTAATTTCAGTGTATAAGATAAAGTCGTGTCAGGGATGTGGATCTAAAAAAGAAAGGGAAACCAAACTGGAACAAAAGCACTGCTTTGACGCTGGGTGCCGCCAGTTTGCAAAACCGAGCAGACAACTTGCGTACGCCAGGTTTTGAGCTAGCGTGAAAATGTGCGCGGCTTTACGCCAAATTTAGTTTTTATACATTGTGATGTGAGCGTGGAAACGGGCGTACGCAACATTTTTGTGCGTACACACCATTTATACATGAGGCCCCAGTGCTTTATAAACCTTGAGCATAATTTACTTGTACTCTACACATTGTGCTATGTAACTTAACATTCTGTTTTCCTTCTTAATGGCTTCTGAAAATTGTCTGGAAGTTGATAACATTGAGTTCATTGCGACTCCTAAATCCTTCTCATAAGGTGTACTCTCAATTTTTAGACCTCTTATTGTACATTCAAACTTAACATTTTTACTTCCTATATGTAATACTTTACATTTACTGACATTACATTTCATCTGCTACAAATCTGCACAAACCTATATGCTGTCCAAGTCCCTTTGTAATGATTCAATGTGTTCCAAATTATCTGCCAATCCACTTAGCTTGGTATCATCTGCAAATTTAACCAGCTTGTTACTTATAGTCCTATCCAAATAATTTATATATGTTAAAAATAGCAGCAGCCCTAGCACTGACGCCTGTGGAAATCCATTCTCAATGTCAGCCAATTCTGATAAGGTTCCTCACACCATAACCTGCTGCTAACTGTGACTAAGCCAATTCTGCACCCATCTACACACAACACTTTGAATTCCGACTTCTTTTAGTTTGATGCCCAGCTTCTCATGCAGCACTTTATCAAATGCTTTCTGAAAGTCCAGATAAATAATGTCATACACTCAACTTGGATCATATAATTTTGTTGCTTCCTCATATAATTCCAGCCTTTTGGTAAAACATGCCCTCCCTCTTCTGAACTCATTGCTTACAATTCAGTAAAACCCCTGTTCCTTCCACGATTTGCTCACCATAATTATCAAAACAAGGAATAAGGAATAACAAGAAATAAATGTCGATTTAGCAAATTACCCAAAATAAAGTAATAAAATGTGTAATAAATTGAAGATATAAAAACTTAATTAATTCCCAGTTAACTGCCAGGAAAGCTCTTCCAGAAAAAAGAAAGATAGACCCAGAGTTTCTCTGGAGAGTTCTTTCAAGTCTGGTGATTGCTGAGGCGATTTCTTTCCTCTTTAGCTCTTTTTCTTCTAGTACACTCAATTCAGGGTCCTCCTGGACATTCCTGGTTGTCACTAGCCTGCATATACCTCAAGTGTTTCTTTGAGGCAACTAAAATATTCACATACCTGCAAAAAACAGAACAAAGGAAGCAACAGGAGCTGTCAAATCCCTTAAAGGTGAGGTCCTTCTCACTTAATGAGGTGGAGCAAACTGTGACTATATACAAATTGTAATAAAACACAAGAACACTTTAAAAAGAGTTGGGGCACCGTAGTGATCATTGTAAAAAAAAAGATTGAAAATATGAAACGGGTGTTTTGTTTAGACAGGAGTTCAAAATGGAATTGCTGCTGGTTATGATATCTACAAGTCGGAAGGGGCAGGTTCAGGAGGTCAGACACCGGAAGTGACATCAGAGATGGAAGAACTGTCAGTTGTCCCTCAGGCATTAGATAACAGCGTCATCCTCTGGTTTGGAGTGTAACAGCAATTAAATGAGCTCTGAGATTGTCTTTCAGACACACATGTGACAAAATATATACCGTATCTCACAAAAGTGAGAACACCCCTCACATTATTTATAAATATTTATTATATCTTTTCATGGGACAACACTGAATATATGACACTTTGATACAATGTAAAGTAATCAGTGTACAGCTTGTATAATAGTGTAAATTTGCTGTCCCCTCAAAATAATTCAGCACACAGCGATTAATGTCTAAACCACTAGCAACAAAAGTGAGTACACCCCTAAGTGAAAAATGTCCAAATTTGCCCAAATTGTCAATATTTTGTGTGGCCACCATTATTTTTCAGCACTGCCTTAACTCTCTTGGGCATGGAGTTCACTAGAGCTTCTCAGGTTGCCACTGGAATCCTCTTCCACTCCTCCATGACGACATCACGGAGCTGATGGATGTTAGAGACCTTGTGCTCCTCCACCTTCTGTTTGAGGATGCCCCACAGATTCTCAATAGGGTTTAGGTCTGGAGACATGCTTGGCCAGTCCAGCACCTTTACCCTCAGTTTCTTTAGCAAGGCAGTGGTCGTCTTGGAGGTGTGTTTGGGGTCGTTATCATGTTGGAATACTGCCCTGCGGCCCAGTTTCCAAAGGGAGAGGATCATGCTCTGCTTTAGTATGTCACAGTACATGTTGGCATTCATGGTTCCCTCAATGAACTGTAGCTCCCCAGTGCCGGCAGCACTCTTGCAGCCCCAAACCATGACACTCCCACCACCATGCTTGACTGTAGGCAAGGCACACTTATCTTTGTACTCTTCACCTGGTTGCCGCCACACACGCTTGACAGCATCTGAACCAAATAAGTTTATCTTGGTCTCATCAGACCACAGGAAATTGTTCCAGTAATCCATGTCCTTAGTCTGCTTGTCTTCAGCAAACTGTTTGCGGGCTTTCTTGTGCATCATCTTTAGAAGAGGCTTCCTTCTGGGACGACAGCCATGCAGACCAATTTGATGCAGTGTGCGGCGTATGGTCTGAACACTGACAGGCTGACCCCCCACCCCATCAACCTCTGTAGCAATGCTGGCAGCACTCATATGTCTATTTTCAAAAGACAACCTCTGGATATGAAGCTGAGCACTTGCACTCAACTTCTTTGGTTGACCATGGCGAGGCCTGTTCTGAGTGGAACCTGTCCTGTTAAATCGCTGTATGGTCTTGGCCACTGTGCTGCAGCTCAGTTTCAGGTTGTTGGCAATCTTCTTATAGCCTAGGCCATCTTTATGCAGAGCAACAATTCTTTTTTTCAGATCCTCAGAGAGTTCTTTGCCATGAGGTGCCATGTTGAACTTATAGTGACCAGTATGAGAGAGTGTGAGAGCGATAACACCAAATTTAACACACCTGCTCCCCATTCACACCTGAGACCTTGTAACACTAACGAGTCACTTGACACCGGGGAGTGAAAACGGGCACAATTTGGACATTTTTCACTTAGGGGTGTACTCACTTTTGTTGCCAGCGGTTTAGACATTAATGGCTGTATGTTGAGTTATTTTGAGGGGACAGAAAATTTACACTATTATACAAGCTGTACACTGACTACTTTACATTGTATCAAAGTGTCATATATTCAGTGTTGTCCCATGAAAAGATATAATAAAATATTTATAAATAATGTGAGGGGTGTACTCACTTTTGTGAGATACTATATGTCTATTTTGGAATTTGCCACATTTCATTTAATATCACTTGCATTTTTTGAGAGAGAGACAGAGCAGGTAGGTATAAATGACTAGCCATTCCTTTTTTATAGGCTGCTGGAAGTCTAAGTTGTGCACCCCCCAATTAGAGTGCTGAAAAAGAAAGAAATGAGAGAAATCACAAGCAAAATACATAAACATATTGTATCTGATTACCAAAGAAACACAAAAGAAAAATTCACAAACTGGAACTAAAATTTTGTATTCCATTCCACCCAGTCGTGTTCCTCCAAGTCTCTGTGTCATGTTCCATGAATGTTGATGTCTCCCTTAATGACTACAACTACAGAGTTAGTAGCACCAAATCTACTTCGAATGCTTATTATTAGCATACACCTAAACAATAGTTTTTCACTCTTTATTGAGGCAAACTAATCTTTCTCCAGTACAAACTCCAACTGTAGGTCTACCAGAAGAAGGGTTTGGGTGTGAGGTAGAGAAACTCCACAGTGTAGGTCTATGACGAGGTGCAAGATGTTCTGAAGTAAGGTTGCATTAGAGATTGGCAACATAATGTATGTGCAAGAAAGAATTTCACTGTACTCTGTACACATAACAACAATAGGTGGAGTGGTGGCTCTGAGGCTAGGGATCTGCACTGACAATCGGAAGGTTGCCGGTTCGAATCCCATAAAATGCCAAAAGGGACTCTGCTCTGTTGGGCTTATGAGCAAGGCCCTTAACCTGCAATTGCTAAGGGCTCTGAGTAGTGAGAAAAGCGCTATATACTGTAAATGCAAAGAATTATTATTAATGGTCCTATAAACCTATATACTGTCTATTCATTTTGTCTTTGGTGAGGACATCCAGTACCAGAGTTACAGTTTACAGCTGTGGCACCATTGCTTCCTGTCAGGGGTCGACAAGAGGAGGAGTACAGTGGTCTGGTGAATGACTTTGTGGGATGGTGTCCGTGAAACCAACTGCTGTTGAACACTTCCAAAACCAAGAAGATGGTTGTGGACTACCATATGTCCAGACCTTCACTGAGACATGTCTCCATTGAAGGGGCTGATGTGGAGTGGATCAAGATCTATAAATACCTTGGAGTGCAGTTGGATGACAGGCTGGACTGGTCAAAGAACACAAAGGCTCTGTTCAGGTAGGGGCAAAGCCTGCTCTATTTTCTAACCAGGCTGGGCTTCTTTAACATTTGCAAGAAACTCCTGCAGATGTTCTTCTGTCAGTCTGTAGTTGCCAGTATTCTCTTCTATGCTGTGGTGTTCTGGGGAGCGTAGCTTGAAAAAGAGGAATTCTATGAGTTTTCCTCAACTTTTCTCTTTGATTGACTCCCGCAAAGCAATCATTGTGTTAGCATAACTCTTTCCAGTTAAGGTTGTCCTGTGTGACATGAACTCCAGAAGCAAAAGTCCTTCAATATCCCAGAAGACAGTTGCCATGACTTTGCCTGCAGATTTTTCTGTCATGAAACTTTTTGGAGTGGGGGATGACTTGTGCTTCCTCTGCATTGACTCCATTTTGGACTCTTTGATAGGCACAAGTCTCATCTCCAGTCACAAAATTATGAAAAAAATTCACATGGTCTTCACGGAGCATCTCCAAGTTCTCCTGACAGCACTGGAGCCTCATGGCCTTCTGACATGGCGTCAGCATTCTTGGAACCTATCTTGCACTGACTTTTGATGTGCCCAACGTTTCATGAATTATTTTCCCATCTCTACCTGCCAAGATGCTCATTTCTTCAGTTATTTGAGAAAGCTTAATTCGTCTGTCTGAAAAAATGAAATCCTCGACTTTCTTACACAGGCTGTCCAGTGTGAGGGTCATCTTCAACGGACTCTCTACCCCACTTTAACTGCTTGCTCCAAAATTATACTTTATAGGATGATGGGGCACTCACCATAAACTGCAGCCATGCATTCATGTGTCTCCTTTGGCTTTTTCCCTTCTTTTGTGAGAAATTTTATCACTGAACGTTGCTCCAAATCTAGTATTTTCTTACTTGATTTGCACAAGGACTCTCCATTCATCCTGTCTCTTGGAATGTTAGTCTTGCCTTGAGCCACAAGTGTGTGTGATTAACCTTGAGACATATCACAACGTGCCCATACTTGTTTCAACATGCTTGCTATATTCTTTCATCTGTATATATAAAAGACCAAGTCGCCCGACCATGGGGTACGTATGCACGCACGATAGAGCCCCGCCTGCCAACTCTAACCTTCCTCCCGCGTCATGGGATACACACGACAGAGCACCGCCCACAAAATCTAACCCTTCTTCCTGCGTCCACCCTCGCTCTCGAGGCATGAGTAGGTAGTGCGCATGGGGTACGCACGACAGAGCCCCGCCCGCCAACTCTAAGACCATGGGGTACACACGACAGAGCCCCGCCCGCCAACTGTAACCCTCCTCCTGCGTCATAGGATATGCACGACAGAGCCCCGCCCATCAACTCTAACCCTCCTCCCGCATCCACCCTCGCTCTCGAGGCATGAGCAGGCAGTGCGCATAGGATACGCACGACAGAGCCCGCCTGCCAACTGTAACCCTCCTCCTGCGTCCACCGTCGCTCTTGAGGCATGCACACTGCCTGCTCATGTGCCCACCCCCAACTCCTCACCAAACACATCCTGAATCGCTTTGCTCTGTGCTACAGTCCACATGCACCTCTGAGCCACGTTGACTGTTCATTTTCCTAATATGGCCACCGCTTCACATGAATTTCATGGAAACAACTCTTCTTTCAAGGTTATACAAATTCCTGCATCAGGTAACTGTTTCTTTCTATCGGATATTTCTGGAAAAATGTCATCGATGAAACTGTTGCTCTCGAACTTCGCAACATGGCTGTAACCTTTGTTTGCCAACATTGCGATAACTTCGGCGACGTGCTGTCCGTTGTTCTTAGTCATGGAAGCATAGTCATACAGTCTGCTCAGCAATATGCTGACTACATGAATACTTCCAGAGTTTATGCTGGCGAGGCAGAAATTGTGGTGATGTCCCAAATACTTCCAGCTACTATCACCATTCACTTCCGAGAACGTCCTTCATTCCCCGAAGAATTTCTTAGCAGTCTTACTCCCACTGGCATGCCTCCGCAAAAACTCAAAATTAAAATTGGTTCAGTCGTCATGCTTCTCAGAAACCTCATGCCAGCAAGAAGTCTGTAATGGCACTAGACTGACTGTTACCAGCATTCACCGCAATGTACTGGAGTGTAAAACTATCGCAGCTGCTACCTCACAAACTGTCCTTATTCCCCAGGTTTCCCTGACCCCATCAGATTCAAATTTGCCTTTTACTTTTACACGCAGACAATTTCCTGTTAGATTAGCCTTTGCAATGACAATTAACAGGGCCAAACTTTCAAAATGATATGCCTGTATCTGCCAAAACCAGTTTTCAGTCATGGACAATTGTATGTTGCTCTCTCCAGAGTTCCATCTTTTCATTCACTCACAGTCATATCCTCATACCCACCCCATTTGGACAACTCTGTCTTTCACGAAGTGTTCACCCATCAATAAATAATTATGCGGCGTATACTACGCTGCATGTCGGCTAGTATTTAGATACAGTATTTAGGTACATAAATTATTGAACACCCTTGAACATGTTTAAATCTACTATACAATAAAATACTATTGTCCATAAGTGTTTATGTGTGTGTGTTTGTGTCCAGTCCCTCCAAAGTCAGTTTGACTTTGGCCTGATTGGTCAGTTTAACTTTAATGCACTGTCAAACACAAGTGAGGCAGGAAACATAGGGTACAAGGGTTTGAGACACATGAGGCATAGGAGGAACAGTGAGAGTCACTTTCAAACATGGGAAGTATTCACAAGAATATGAATGATGTTTTCACAACAGGTAATGGGGGCCTATCTACCACTAGCAGTAGTTAAAAGTCAGATGGGAGGCAATGAGTGCACCTTATAATGGCAGACTGAGATGTACACTTTATGGGAACATGATTGAAAGAAGAAGCATCAGCCTACACAGGTCGAGACACATGAGGGTACTGAAGGAAGGTGTAGGATGAGCATTGAGGGTACACATAAGGAAAGAGATCTCTCTATTATAAAAAAAATCTTGGGGAGGTTGACTAGGGAGTCCTGCGAGAGACACTTTAACTTGCTCAAAGCTCTTAAAACAATGACAAGTGACAAGCAAAACACACAGCTCGCCAGCAGTAGATGATCTCACCGCTTTTCCTTAGTGTATGTTCAGCCACCCTAACATCAAGCCCCCTACCCCCCTACCCCTACCGCAAGTGGCAGAGACACGAAGTGGCAAAAGGATAGCTGTTATACAGGCTTTGAAATGATCGGGCAGCGAGACAAGCAGAACACGTAGCTCACCAGCAGCAGAAAGACAGCTGATGATCCAACGGCATCTCCTTAGCGTGCGTTCAGCCGCAACCCCTTCACAACGCGAGCAGCGTTATACATCCTGCGAGAAAGAGATGTAACCACGCCCGGGGCTGGAAATAAAGAACAAGTATTGTTTTTACAAAACTTTTAAAGTAAAAGTGAAAACAATGCATATGTAACAATTCCCATGAAAATAACAATCTCTTTAAATTGTATATCCAGTAAACCAAACCCAGGGGTGGGAGGAGCCCCCTAGTATCAAATATTTTTAAATTGATTTCATTACCTGTCTTCAACAGGTAACACACCTAATCTCAATATATATAAAATCCAACATCTGTCTGTCTGCTTTTCATGAGAGAACTACTAAACGGATTTAGGTCAGGTTTTTTTCTGTAATTTGCTTGAACATTCCGGGTGATTTTGAAATTTCTCTCATTGCGCTAAGAATCATAGTCTGCTTGCAGTACCGATTGATTTGCGCAAATCCAAGAGACACTCAGCATGCTGAGGGGAGGGGGACAGGGCCCTCCTCACTCACGCACCAGCCTCAGGGCGTATCTTACCTCCGCTTAGCTAGCGAACGAGAGCAATACTTAATGGATTTAGACCAGGTTTTTTTCTATAATTTTCTTGATCATTCCTGTTGATTTTGCAACTTCTCTCATCATGCTAGGAATCATAGTTCACTTGCAGGAGCGATATATTTGCGCTAATCCGAGACAGAGTCTGCGGGCTGAAGGTAGGGGGAAGCGTGATTTCAGGAATGATGAGCAGGTCGGGGCTAGTAATTTAATAAAGCAACGCATGTCTAAGAAGGTTGAAAAAGTGGTAATTAAAGCATCTTTTGAAAGACCCCCCCCTTTCTCCAAATGAGATACCTGTCCCACTCTGTGCCCCGCTCACTCCTTCAGACAGAACTGATTATAGCTCACATATCAGATTACCAAAAAAGATAAATAAAAATCATATGTTACAAATAACAAAGTATAAAAATAAACAAATGATTAAGTAGCTTCAGAAACAAGAAGTGAAAACAAAGGAGTCATCTTTCCTGTGAATTTACTTGAATGTAATGAATGGGCACATGTTATACTGGAAGACAGTCAATGGTTCTAAAAGCCTTAAAATTAGTTAAAATATAGTCAAAGGAGCTTTTTGTCATGTTTTGAAATTGCGTACTATTTATTGTATATGATTTCTTTGTTTTATACATTAGATCTTGAACAATGGAAGCCTACTAGATTCGAAGATTTGAAGACAGAGATCATGAAGAAGTACGAGAGGTTGTAATTAACAGCTTTAATGAAACGTGCGCAGCATTGTTCAGATATGCTCTTTGGCAGCCTGGCATACAGTTGGCCCTACTCACTGTCTTCTGCTTCCTCTTCCTGAGTTCTGCATCTTTCCTGCTGTCTTCAGTAGGTCTCGCCTTAATGATCCTGGCAGTGAATCGAGCAGCATACCAACTTATCACCAAGAATTGGATTGAGGTAGCATTGAAAGGAGATTTTCTGAACATCAAAAAAACCTACATGGAAACCAGTGGTTCATGCTTTTGGGTCGCAGAGTGCAATGGCAAAGTGGTTGGCACCATCGCAGCCACACCTTCCAAAGAGAAGAAGGGAGCCTTGGAATTGAAACGCTTCGCTGTCAGGATGGGATACAGAGGCCGAGGAGTTGGGAAAGCCCTCTGCAGAGCACTCTGTGATTTTGCCCAGGCAAATGGCAACCAAAGAATAATGTTGTGCACATCTGTGATTCACTATGAAGGGCTGAAATTTTATGAGAGATTTGGCTTTAAAAAAACAAGAGAATACTGTTGGCCTTCACTGTTAGGGAAAGCACTGAACCTGTTGATGATTTGTTACAGATATGATCTTTCTCTTTCTTAGGAATGTTGGGATTTAGGTGTTATATTGGTGATTTTATTTAAGAATATTCATGCGTTTTAAATTGTTAGACTATGCTTCACCTCAACCAAGTATTAGAGATGAACATTTTATTTCCAGTTATTTAATTTGTCCAATTACTTTTAAGCCCCTGAAATGAAGGGATCTGCGGTGGGTTGGCACCCTGCCCAGGATTGGTTCCTGCCTTGTGCCCTGTGTTAGCTGGGATTGGCTCCAGCAGACCCCTGTGACCCTGTGTTCAGATTCAGTGGGTTGGAAAATGGATGGAAATGAAGGGATTATGTTAAAAAAATGCTTTAGTTGCCTCACATTTTTATGCAATCGTTTTATTCACCCCACTGAATTAAAGCTGAAAGTCTGCACTTCAACTGCATCTGAGTTGTTTCATTTAAAATGTATTGTGGTAATGTAAAGAACCAAAATTAGAAAAAAGTTGTCTCTGTCCAAATATTTATGGACCTAACTGTAAATAAGCAGGAATGGCTAAACTTCTTTAACTGTTTTAGATAGAACAGACTCTGATGAGTTCTTTGACCAAAAACTGATATGCTGACCTCTCACAACAGAATACTGGAAATGGTGGCGTCCAGGAACCATAATGCATCATTTCATCCATTTTCAGCTACTTTATCCCAGAACCATCCACTGCTGATTCCCGCCTTGCATCTCATACTGTCAAAACAGGCTTTGTCCCCCCTTAACCCAGTATGTTTAGAAAATAAATCAATGAACGTTACTGATGTGAGACAGATGTACCCTACCTGACAACACAATTAATGCTGGTCTATTTCAGAGTGTTTATATTCACACAGTGTTTGGTTAGTCTAGCTGAAAACGTGTCCCACTGGGGAGGAAATTTACACAAACACTTTGAACTTCTAAATACGTTTTTTGTGCTGTTAGTTTTGTTTCTTCAGTACCCTATAAATATTTTCTCTGTGCCTATGTGTGTATAGATACATGCCTGAAAACAGAAAAGAAAGAAATAATTGTGAAATGCAATTATCCTAGGATATAAAAAACATACTTTTGTGATTGACTTTTCAAGTGATGTTAGGTTTAAGTAACACTATGTTCTTGCTGCGGCAATTCCTACTTTGACCAGTGAACTGCATGTGGATTGTAAGAGTAAAGTTTTCTTTGCAGTTATAGACAATTTAAGGATTGCCACCACTAGAGCTTTGTGTATGACCTAAGTGGTGATCTTTTAAGGACATGACACCCTTCAAAAAATGCTTGCCCTGCATGACACCCTTCATACAACACAATTTAGTGAACTGTGGCAAAGTTGAAAGTGGTTTACATTTGCAATATAACAGAATTTTACATTATATATTAACTGGATTTGACCATGAATGGTACCAAGGGTCACACAAAAAGCAGTAATAAGGATTTCCTCAGTAACCTTGCAGCTTGCAGGACATCATGACTATGTAATACTGAAGAATCAGCACAGACCGGTATTGCATGTGACTATAGTCATGACATAGTTCAGGATCTCGAATAATACCTCTGGACCACAACATATTCAGACACAAGTGCTTTGTTTAAATAAACACAGCCAATAGGTCCACTGGGTAGAAACAAAGCAAAATGGCAAATATTTGTTTGCACTGTTTGGGTCTTAGTATGCATGACATTTTAGAAAAAGTATACAAATAAACACACAATGCACCATCCCATCAACAAACTGTTTTATTTTCCTCCCATTCTAACTTTAAATTTCCCTTGCAGGAAACTTTCATTTACAACTTTGACAAAAAATACATACTACTCTTAGTAGGTCCAAAATAATTTGGTATTTTTGAATCAGGCACACGGGAAAAGTAGAAAAAGATCAAATTCACAACATTGGACACAAAATAATATCAGCATAAAACACTAAACGAAGATAAACGAAGATAAATACAGGAAACACAAAGATTTGAATTAGAATAACAGAAAATACAACAGAAAAAAATACAAAAATACAAATACTACAAGAACATCCTGAACAAATAACATAATTTGTGATACAAAGGCAAATGTCCTGAGCACCTGGACAGAGTGGTAAACTGAATGAAAGGGTCAGAATGTCTGGGTAATTTATGAAGAATGCGCTTAATACGGCCCTGAAGAGCAACTGGTGAGGTCACTTAACATTTGTGGCCCTCTCTTATATTCTATGTCTCAAACAAAGTATATGATGGTTTAAGGCTATGCAGAGTCATTGGTGTATGTTTGTTAATTTAGACAGTAACCTAATTTTAGCTAGGTCAGTCTATGGTAATAAGAAGACTGTTTATTGCAGAGAGGGCTTGATTGCGTTGTTTGGATACATATAGACCTTTATGTCACCATTTTCTTTACAGTAATTGTCGTGACAGTAACTACACCATTGGATACAGATTCAGTTTTCTGCCTGTCTCTCACTGCACTGAGCTTACGAGTTTGTACACTTTAAAGCCTAGCCAACCCCCAGTGACAAACAACTGATAATGGCAGTTTTAAAACAAACAAGCCAAAATTGCATTATCTTACTTCATTATGTACTTTAATATTTTGTTTTAAATAATTTTATTGTACAGCAGCTGAATTTGGATTCACCTTAATTCATCATATATACCATTTTTCTATTATGACCTGTATGGGGTGCTGCAGACACAACTTCACAGACACGTCTCAGGTTCAAATAAAAGATATATTACAAATAATACCTTATAACAGCTTCCTTGTAATAACACAACAAATTCTTCTTTTCTCTTTTGTTCCATCACTTGTCCCCGGTGAGCTTTGTCTGTCCTCCACATCTGACTCCAAGTTGCCTGGTTGAGGCAGAGCAGCTCCTTTAACGGAAGACCCAGGATGACTTCTGTGTCAGGCGGAAACCCTATAAAGCAGAGATCATGGATTGCTGCAGCACCCCCTGGTAGCACCCATGGAACCCAATACAGCCTTTCCACAGCACTGCAGTTAGCAACATGTACTGCAGGGGTCAGTATGGGTACTGAAACCCAGGGATGCTGTGCCATCAAGTGTATCAGGGGAGAATGTACTCTCGAGGTATCACCTTCCCTCGGACTCCCCAAAATATTGGCTTCCCAACTGGGTACAACACCTTGCTTCATCCCGGCATCTCCTGCTTAAGGGAAGAAATGTCCTGACTCTTTTCTGGCCCACTCATCACCATGGTCATGGCAAAAGACTGGGACCCATAGAGGTGCCAGCCACGCATGCTGTCCATTACACTATATTTATCTGTGAAACAGCTGGAACAAATAAACTGTACATAAACAACAGGTGTGCATTACCAGACATGGACTCACTTGATTTTGTGAATTTTCTACTGAGAAAAACTTAACAATGAAATCCATAATAGCAAATTCTTAAAAACACTAAATGGTTTTGGGACACTTGGCTGCATCAGAACACAAACAACCTGGCATCACTAAAATTAGCATAAATTGTGTCTGGTTTTGAGGAATCGTCAGGTGAATGTCAGGTTATCAATTTTGGAAGCCAAACAAGAACCACAACTCCGTTGTGCATCAAAATAATGTTCCAAAGCACATAGACAAGTCTATATCAGAATATTTGAAAAAATGGAGAGTTTCAGAGTAGCCTACAGAAGCTACACAACTAAACACCTTTGAATTATTGTTGCAAGTTCCAAAATTAATTCAGCAGTTGGTAAGTTAAAAACCTAGACTGTCAACATAGAGTTTGCCTTTCTTCCCATGCCAGATTTGATTTTTCATCCACATTGTGTATTGAACTTTAAAAGTTTAAACTCTCCTTTCCTTTCCTTTGTACATTCGCTTTGCATTTGTCAATGTATTGCAGTTTCTTGCAGTATGTCACTATTAGTGGCATTTCACATTGTAAACGAGCCAATGCAATCCTTTAGGATGTCCATTTCCCACAATGCAGTGTAGTGTGATGTATCACGATTTCCCTGTTAAATAGGAGGCACTATCTGAAAGCATAATCCATAACCAGAGCAGTGGATACAGTATCACACATTCTGTATTTTTACCCATTTGGCCAAATTCTGAATTTTGTTTGCTATTTTTGGATAAATTCATGTGGAGACTGTGCTATATTTTTTTCTTGTGACGTTGTCTAAGTACAGTTAGTGTGCAACGTTAACAAGGCATTCTGTCCTAAATAACTGTCCATGAGCTTTTTCGATATATCCTAAAGTGAATGCTTCTTATTTTGTCTATTCATTTATTTTGACAGTTTTAATTTAATCTGAATTATTTTTAAAAATATTACCCTTGTTCTGTGTATGAGTTAATATGCAAAGTTTGGTGAAAACAAAAAAGTAACAAAACACAGTGGACTGTGCTATATTTTTTTTCTTGTGACATTGTCTAAGTACAGATAGTGTGCAACGTTAACAAGGCATTTTGTCCTAAATAACAGTTCATGAGCTTTTTCGATATATCCTAAAGTGAATGCTTCTCATTTTGTCTATTCGTTTATTTTGACAGTTTTAATTTAATCTGAATTCATCCATCCATTTTCCAACCCGCTGAATCCGAACACAGGGTCACGGGGGTCTGCTGGAGCCAATCCCAGCCAACACAGGGCACAAGGCAGGAACCAATCCTGGGCAGGGTGCCAACCTACTGCAGGACACACACAAACACACCCACACACCAAGCAGACACTAGGGCCAATTTAGAATTGCCAATCCACCTAACCTGCATGTCTTTGGACTGTGGGAGGAAACCGGAGCGCCCGGAGGAAACCCACGCAGACACAGGGAGAACATGCAAACTCCACGCAGGGAGGACCCGGGAAGTGAACCCAGGTCCCCAGGTATCTCAACTGCGAGGCAGCAGCGCTACCCACTGCGCCACCGTGCCGCCCTTAATCTGAATTATTTTTTTTAAATATTACCCATGTTCTGTGTATGAGTTAATATGCAAAGTTTGGTGAAAACAAGTAAGTAACAAAACACACAGTAGTTATAGTGCGTTTTGTTGATAATCAACAAAAATTTGTCTGTTATGCTTTGTATATTTACATTTGGCAATGGAATATTTCATTATATAGTGGGTTTATTCCCCAAATAAAGGTGTCCATTGTCAGTATTCTCCATTGCATTTTGTCAGTGTATTGGGTACCTGTGTAGCTACAGAAGAGTGTGAGCAACTAATGCATGAGGCAGCCAATGAGTGCTCAAGTAATGTGAGAGAAGACAGCTCCTCACACTGAAGACCTGGCTCTTGTAATAAATATGTCCAATTTGTGCTCATTTTAATTTTTTCCATTTTACTATTATTATTAATGAACATTCATGTAAACAGTATGTGTCTTGTTTCATGTGTATGACAGAAATCACAATAAAGAATTGAATGGAGCTCAGTGTCGACAATTAGCAGTAAGTGACAGCACATGACTGCTTTGGGGAAATTAACTGGCAAGGGGCAGGGAAATATTAAATGAGTCAGTGACTTGGCTGTGCTTGTGTGACTGGTAGATAGGTTAGGTATGCAGAAAGGAAAACAGTCTTTCATTGATTATATTTACTGTACATAAATGATTTATTCTGCTGTGCTGCAGTTCGGATGATTTCTTATTTACTGATCTCTCACCAACCTTTGACAGGATGTATTCACAAGATATTGCTGACAATTTTGAAAGTTTGGATCCGGATTTGCTTATCCAGCTGCTCCTTCTTGTCAGTACTTGAGTGATCTTTATGTTCACTTTTGGATGAATTCACAAAGTTTCTTTACAACATTTTTGTTCCATTAACGCACATGTCTGGACGCTCCCACAAATTGCAGAAGACGCTGTTAATGACACTGTTTCTGTTTAGAAGACCGTTGTAATTAGCTATGCCGCACACGCTTTTACTCACATTGGATTTTGGATATAAAACCTATTAAGTACAGATGTGGAAATCACTGAATACTAAAAGCGTTTGATAAGGAGTGTCTTGTGCATATACTGTTGTGATAACCACGTCGGTTTTGTAAACTCTAACACTATGCTGTCTCTCAGACTCGGGGTACAATAAAAGTTCCAATACGGCAAATCTGCTCATTAATTTACGTAGACAAGATTCACCAAGAAACGTGGTATCCCGCGTGAATCTTTCATAATGTCTCTAAAAAATATTAATGTTAAAATACTAAACTTTTTTTTTTTTTTAAAGTCATTTTTCCGTGCTCAGTTTTTTTTTTAAACAATCAAGACAATATCTTGTCAGGGACATCATCACCCTGTTTACGAAAGAAGTTCGTTATTTTCACTCGACGGTATAATTTGAATTAAAATTAAACAATCATTTAATGTTAACTTAGAGTACGTGCTTTAAGATGTAATTCACCGTTGCTGTTTCCCATCCATCCATTTTTCAACTGGACTGATACGTCGGTTTGACAGAACGGTTTACTAATTTTAGGCTTCCTTTAAACTTAACTAGCACCGACACGTGTGAACAGTTACCCATGAACGTTACGGGTCTGTGCCTAAAAAACTGAACAACCATATCAGACAACACTGCTGGCATGGTTAAGCCAGTAATTTCCCAGTTTCCACATGCGACAATAACTATTTAGTCGCTCTGTGCCAAAGAAGAGAACATCAGTATTTCCAACGAGAAATAATTTGCCTTACATCTACAAAACATTTACTTATAGTAAAACTGATGTTATGGCTTTGCTGTTGGAGTACAGTGATACGTACATAACGGGCTAATTCATTTTCTATAAGTCCACATTCACATTTTCCTGTTTGGAAGTCAAGGCGTGTCCACAGATAGCTGACCGAGCATGCGCAGAAGTAATTAGGGGTCCGTTGTGATTAATGTATGCCTGATTTCAAAGTTATATACAGACCTATCTTAAAAGACCACTCAATACACAAACGAAAACAATTCAAAACGAAATTACTATAAAGGTATCTGCACATCAGACAGATGGAAAACAGATATAAATGACTAACGTTTTCGAGTTTCAGTTAACAGGCAGTGTCGAAGACAGCTTTGCCTGTTGGTTCTTGTAGTAGGGAGTTTGTTGTGTGAACACTGAGAGAGAAGAGCTGAGTGGAATCCCAATTTGTAGGTGAGAGTTGTTTGTAATTAAAACAAAGGTGTTCATGCCGAATTTATTAGGAAAAGAAAAACTACTGCCAGTGGCTGGGTGTTGTGAAGATGGAGCTGTGCATGACAAGGGAACAGTTCAGTCTGTTAGGCGCCGGCAGAAGGGAGTTGCCGGCCTTCTGATGATGGACTCTTGTCATTAGGATTTCTAGTGGTTCTGATAGTAAATGAGTGGAGTGCGGGGAAAAATTGGAAGAGTCTGCTGAGCGACGAACGCCGTTTTAAATATAACGTGTCTGTACGTTTTTTTAATTAAAGCGTATGTCCTCAGTTTTTATCTTTTACCTCTAAATAACCACGTAGGTTAGTTTATCGTGTGTGAAATGATGGAAACAAGTAAGATTAGACAGGTTCGATGTTTGGTAGCATAGAACAGATGTTTTAACAGAAAGTATCGGTTATCTCCTGATCCTGGCATATCTTTGGGCTAGAATGCGTTATGAGGAAGCAGAAAAGTGATAGATGTGGAGCTTTTGCTATTATCAGCTTTACATGGTACATCGCACATTGACATTCTTACTGGCATCTCTTAACAGACTAGTGATAGTACTTGCATATAATGATGGTACCACTATTTATTTAAGAAACTCCCATAATGTATGCTTGTACAGTTGTCAGTACAAGTGTTTGTTGAGTAGCCTCGTGACATAAGGGTAAAACTGCCTGTAAATCTATGGGTGTGAATGAGTGATAATGGTCCTGTTCTGTTTGCCAGAGCAATTTGCCTTTCTAAGACCGTGGGCCATACATATCCCAAACAGAAAAAGAATCAGTGTAGCAGTGATGGTCTTGTAGTTCCAAGCTAAGCAGCTGTAGCTCAAGGATGTTACATAGTCAGTTAGGATGAACATATGTAGAAGATACTGTAGATGGAGATAGTTGGGCTTTCCTCAAACATCTGGGGAGGTAAAAGAGCGAGTAACTTTTCTTGCCAATAGCTAAGATGTTAATCAGATAATCAGAGATAGTGACTGCAAAAATTAATCATGTGCCCAGCATTCATCTGCCTCACCAATGTAAATAGGAGCTTGTTCTGCTTCCAGAGGTTTTTGATTTTGTTGACTTTAAGTGAGAGTTTGTTAACCTGTCAACATTGTGACAGATGGCAAATCTCTTGTCATTGAGCTGTGTCCCCATTTTTGGTAATCGGGCCAATGATGGTGGCAATTTTAAGCAAATTTAATGTTGGTGAAGGAGCTGTCTTTCCTCACAGTCATGTCTCCTACAAAGGAATACACTGAGGACTCAGAACGTTTTCCTGTTCTGTGCCAGTACTGAGTATCTAATCTTGTGTAGATATTGATGGAAGATTTTTGAGATTGGGCAGGTTTCTTTTGACAAGGTTTTAATTTGCACGTAAATATTAGTATGTCGCTAGAAGTCTATATTTCTGGTAAATATGATTGAAGAATGCACATAACTTGTCAAACAGAGCACTAAAGGTCTGCATACCAAGTTTGTGAAATTAGTTGAAAATTAAGGTCTGTATATACAGATCAGAAATAAATAAAAATTCAAATTAGGGCTGGGTGATATAGAGTTAAATTGAGCTTGCGATTATTTTGACCCAAATGCGATGTTTGAATTTCTCAATATATTCCTAAAACACATTAAAGATTGAAGATCAGCACCATATAGATATGTATGTATGAACTGTATATATAGATACAGATACAGAATCCAAGACTTGGTATATTTTCTCACAATAATATGAAACATTCGTAAAATAAACTTTTTTTTTATTTCAATATTTAATGGGTGAATAGCTGTGCCTCAAAGAAACTGCTCTAATAACATGTTTTTTCTAACCATCCTTTCTTTATATCTCATCTACATATTTTTAAGTTTTCATTGTAAGTGCTGCCTGCCTTGCTGGTGTCTGTGTCTGCCAGTCAGCAAACATTGCTGTGTTTATCTTTGTTTTTTATAAGGAAAGGCAAAGCAGAGCTTTGATACATTACCATGCTAATCACTGATCGTAATACATGTGCATATGTGTATCTGTTGTTTCACGATCTACATCTTTTGCAATGGTTCCAGATGATGTATCTGCATATTCATGGTTCCTCAGACTGTATAATGTATGCGTGTATTTATTTTATAACATTCATAAGCACATGAAGTGCTGTGGTAGCAGTAGGACAACTCATAATTTGCATCCCGTGTTCTTAACAACTACTTTAATCCTTTTTCTACGGTATTGATATATGCTTTACAGGGTCGGCACTATGGAAGAATCTCTAAGCGGCTGTTAGAAATGCCAAGGAGGGTGGTGATATTTTGATGGAAATTGAACTATTTCGACTGACCAATGAAGCTTTACTTTCACTTTCAATCTGAATAAGCAATGATTATTTAATTCATTGATATTTTATTATTTTATGACTAGCTTCTGCTCACAAAATAAGTTGGTATGGTTATACATTTCATTTTTAATAATACTAAGAGTCAAAGATTGTCAGGGCAACATATTTATAAATGTTAATGCAAATCAAGTGCACTAAATATTGAATATCCTTTACTGTAATCAGGAAGCTCAGTTCACCTGCTTAACAAAAAATACAAATTCAAATGAAAATAAAATGGCCATAAATGTAGTTTACCCTGTACATGAACATTGAATAATTCACACAAAAGAATTTTTTTTTTTTTTTTAACTCATCCTTGTTTAATTAGAGGAGACTGCATGAAATAATGAATGAAGACTTATGCTACATGGTCATCTCAGTGTTGGTGTGATATGTATTACTGGTTAGTGTAGTTATTTTACCACTGATAAGTATAAGTATTTTGATGGTGCACATTAAGTAGGCAAAAGTGTGTTTTGCAATAGATCAAGTCATTGCACCTTTTATGTCCTTCCACCTGGTGCTTGTCAACAACAAACTCTTTGTTTACCTGCTTACCTGCTTTACTGGATCAATGGGAGAGCATGTTGTAGGTGCCCCACTTTCCTCTTCATGTGCAGTTACGTGTTCTATTTTTTGATGTTGAAATCTCATTCTAGGTAAAAGTGAACAATTTGTAAACATCAGTGCTAACCCAATGTGTTCTAAGTGCATCCTCTTTGGATCTGTTGTCTGTTTTTTTCACATTTGTCATTGTCAGGCAACCTGGGTGGGATTGACATAGACATGCTTAGAAAGAGTGCTGGAGATTTTGCAGATTTTATTTAATATTCAGAAGAAGTTGTAGAGAATCAAATATATGTCCTGGGATATTGGCTTTTGTATATTGATTTTTCTTAAATGTTGAATTGAAATGAAAATTCAATAGTTTGCCCAGCCCTAACTGAAATCTATTTAAACCATTGTTAAAATTTGAGTTGTCAATTTATTTGTAGTTTATATTTTTTTTATTCTTATTAATATGTTTACTTGCACTGTTGATTAAAAGACACACATGGAAAATGTAGCCTTCTAATGAAAGTGACCATTGAAAATGCAGCCTTTCTCAAAAACTGGATTCTCTATACGTACAAAGTGATGTGATCATAGATAAAGTAGAACTAGAAACAACTTCATACAAACTCAATTTTCTACATATACAAGGTGACGTGATCAAAGATAAAGTGAAACCAGGCACAATTTACACTGCCTGGAGTGCACATATGACACTTACATTCATTTTTTTCCCCAGCAATACAGTTTTTTTTTTTTTTTTTTTTCCTTGAATCCAGAACTTGTAAGGTCACTACTGATCTCTCTCTCTATAAAAATTAGTTTGAGTATTTATCAGGTGGCCACTAAGTTAACAAATGGCGCAGATGAATCTTTTAAAACAAGTTTTAAGCAGAGCAGGCTATATTTAGTTTACCACTAGAACAGCTACGCATTTTCTTAATACTAAACTGCCAGGCTATACCATGTGGCTTCTGAATCCTTTTCTTAACACTAGTGGCCCTTCAGCTCTGCTTCCTGTTTACATATCTCTATTGCCTTACCACCAAATGCTGCAGATAGCCTAATATGGCTTTTTGGAAGTAAAAACAATTTCTTGGTACACAGCATACAGTATGTAGTTTATATATTTATTATTTGAAATATCAGCCTATGTTTTTGGGTGTTTTTGATGAGCATGCACTGTTACAGTGCGTTGCTGCACCCACCACATGATGAATCAGCTCGGGATCCTGGTTGGCAACCCCTCCCTCCAGTCCTGCGGAAATGACCATCTGTACATCGGAGCCAGGTGTTACGTGGGCGTCCCCTTGCCCTGGTCCAGCCGCTCAGGTCCTCAACAATGAGGATCCTGTGAGCCAGATCACCCTCGGGGAGTCGCGGCACATGGTCATAGTGCTGTAACGGGCACTCCCTCACAAGACAGGTTTTGTGCCTCATTTGGGACTTCGTGAGCAACTGCTCGTTCGACACAAAGTCAAACCAGCGGTACCCAAGGATTCTCTGAAGACGCACAGTACCAAAGGAGTCCAGTCTTAGTCTCGGGTCACTGGATAGTATCCATGGCTCACAACCATGTAGAAAAACAGGAAGTATCAGGACTGTAAAAACTTGGACCGTTGTCCTTTTGCAGATATATTTGGAGTGCTACACACCTCTTTCCATTGACTCAGTTGATTGAGCTGGCCTGTGGGACATCCTGAGACTTGTGAGATCCCCCTTCCCCCCCAGAAGTTGCTGGATGTAATGGCTGGCCTGAACACTGGTGCTGTGCAGAGTGAAGGCAGAACCTCTGCATTTTTCCTAGTTGATTCTGAGGTTCATTGGGTTGTATTCTTGGTCCTACTCTGTTCAATGCTTGCATGGACTAGGTGTTTGGTAGGGTTGTAGGGTCCGGCAGCTGTGGGGCATCTGTTGATGAAGAAAGATTCACTGATCTTGACTTTGCCAATGATGTTGTGATCTTCACAGAGTCAATGGTGGGTCTGATTAGAACTCTCGAGGCTGTGTTGCAAGTGTCCTGGATAAAAACCAAGATCCAGGCCTTTAATGACCTCTTGGGCACAGCCATCAGCAGTGTGTCTGTCTGTTGAGGGAATGTCAACCACGTCGAGAGGTTTACTTACCTCCGCAGCGACATTCATGTCTCTGGTGACTCTTCCTTTGAAGTCAGTAGATGGATTGGGAGAGCATGGGGGATCATGAGGTCACTGGAAAGGGGTGTGAGGCACTACCGATTTCTTTGTAAATACCTTTTCAGATCCCTAGCCTCAGAGCCACCACTCCGCCCTCACATCATGATGGTAGTGGAGAGGTGTTCCATCCTGCTGGAAATAAAACTGGTCCTTGTTACTAAACACCTCTCAAATGCGTGGCATGACAAATTCCTGCAATAAGTTCAAATAAACCGCACCAGTTTGCAGTGTTGTCTTAATAAACATTGTATTTATAATCATTCAAAGTGTCTGTACATTTTTGGGACACCATGTTTATATAAACTATTTATAATTGCGGCTTCTCCTTAGTGACCTGGGTTTGCACTCATATACTGTATAACATAACTGTTTTGGAGAGTGGCGGTGTCTCCCTTGGAATTGTGGAAGCTCATCAAAAGTGAAATGCCCCTTATGAGAACTGCAGGTAAGCACACATATATACATTGGTCCTACTCCTAAGCATAGAAATGGAAATGCCCACATCCAGCACTGTGTAAAGTGATGTGAACTTATTGTCAGCAGTGAAGTGTCTCACATTGCTTGTGAAAGGCTTACAGATCACGTCAACAGTCTCACTGATAATCTAGTTTGAGTTTTCTCCAAATAGGCAATAGTATCTAGTTTATATATTTGTTACTTATATCAGCAGCAAAATTTTAATTAGACTTAATTGGGTTAATTTGACTTTCAGTGTGTGAAAGGTAATCAACATTTCAACAACTGCTCATCAACGACTATGTTTGACCTTACTTGTAATGCATGATAAATGATGTCTGGCGTAAAGACACATTTTTCCTTGATTAATCTGTTCCACAGTTTAAAATTACAAATCAAACAATTCAGATGTGATTAAAGTGCACATTTTAATGCTTTTTTGTCACACTGTGTTAAAATTACAATACTCTATACATGGTCCCCCCATTTCAGAGCGCCATAATGTTTGAGACGGCTGACATCACAAGTGTGTTTCATTGCTTAATTAGTGTAGGCATAAGATACCTAGGCTTTGCTTCTGTCTTTGGAGTTTGTAGTTACCATTGTTTGACATTAGGACAAGGGTTCTGCCAGTGAAAGTCAAAGAAGTCATTTTGAGGCTGAAAACCAGGAATAAAACCATTTGAGATATCTGTAATACCTTTAGATTTCCCTAAATCAACTGTCTGTAATATCATTAAGAAGAAAGAATGCACTGGTGAGCTCGGTAATCACAAAAGGCATGGTAGGCCAAGGAAGATCTCCACTGCTGATGACAGAAGTGTCCAAACCATAGTCCAACAGATCAGAAACCGTCTTCAGGAGGCTGATGTGTATATTTCAGAGACTGCTATCCAGAGAGATCTTCATGAACAGAAATAGAGGCCACGCTGCAAGATGCAAACCACTAGTTAGCCACAAAAACAGAATAGCTTAATTACAGTTTGTGAGAAAGTCCTAAAAAGACCCTTCAGAATTCTGGAAATGGGTCTTGTTGACAGATAAGACAAAGATTAACCTGTATCAGAGTGTTGAAAAGTTCAAAGTGTAGAGACAAAAAGGAACTGCTGAAGATCCAACGCATACCACCTCTTCTATTAAACATGATGATGGGGGTGTTATGGCTTGGGCCTTGTACGGCTGCCACAGGTACTGGCACTCTTGTCTTCACTGACGGCAGTTGAACAATGAATTCTAAGGTGTATAGAAATGTCTTATCTGCTCAAATTGCAGGAAATGCCTCAAACTCATTAGATGGCAGTTCATCCAAACGCACTGGTAAGGCAACACAGGAGTTTTTCAAAGTTAAAAAATGGAAAATTCTTGAATGACCAAGCCAGTTACATGATTTAAATCCAATTGAGCATGCCTTTCATATGTTGAAAAGAAGCCTTAAGGGGACAAACCCCCAAAACAAGCAGGAGTAGAAGATGGCTGAATTTGAGGCTTGGCAGAGCATCATCAGAGAAAATACTCAGCAACAGGTGATGACTATGAATCGCAGACTTATCGTGATCATTGCATTCCAGAGATATGCAAAAAAAAGTACTAAATATAACTGCTTTAATATACCTGCCATTGCTAAGTCCCAAACATTTTGGGGCCCTGAAATGGTGGGACCATGTATAAAAAGTGTAATTTCTACATAGTGTGACTGAAATTCTGCAATGTGCACTTTAATCATGTTTGAATTGATTGTAATTTTAAACTGTGAAGCAGAGCCGATTAATCAAGCAGAATGTGCCAAACATTATGGAGGAAACTAGATGCAGCAAAAATCTAATCCAGTTTACCTAGTTATTTTTTTAGTTGTGCCTGAAGTGTTTTAGTTCTTATGTGTCAAGTTAGCAGCCACCTAAAATGCAGACTGTTTGCTACGTCATGTGTTGGCTACAGTAGCTAAATGTGCATTGTTGTCATTGAAAGTGTTCTTTAAAATGTGATTTTTGAAGTTACTAAATGATAAAAGGAAAATAAATATGGCAGTTGTTTACCATATGTCATTTTTGAGAATTGAAAGCAGCTTTTGTTTTCTGTGATGGATGCTTAGCGGTAGTAGTGCAAAAACAACAAGAAGTAAGGGAACTTAGTTTCAGGAGTTAACGGAGTGATATTGGCAGAAGAACAATACTTCAAGGCTACTGAAGTAATATTTAAAAATCTGTTCTTAGTACAACTGTAGCTCAAAAAGCAGAGCAGTAACCTAGACAAATCTGTCCCAAATTGTGTTGTTAAGGGGTGTTCTCAGGAATCAGAAATCTGGCCATTTTACTAATGACAATGCAAGATAAAAAATTAAAATTACAAAAGGATGATCATAGAAGCAATGTGGAAAAACAAATTTGTAAAATAGCTCAGTATTATATTACATGTCTGGAGCAATATGGTGCTGAAATTTAGTGCAAGTTAAAACAAACAAGTCCTTTTGCAATCAGATGTCAGTTTTTGTCTTCATTTAGGACTATTTTCAAATACATTTGAGTCATCTTTGAATAGTGACCTTTGATCTGAAAACCCTACTTAAATACCTAATAAGTTCCTTGAATTTAAAACTGTTAGAGAGAGCTGAAATATATGATTGTCATGCACTGGAACAGCATAGAATAGCATCCGTGCCTTTAAAGTGTTTCATAGATTGATTCCAGATTTTATGTGAGAGATGCTAAAAAAAATGAGTTACTAGTAACTGGAGCACAGAAGAAAGCATAGAGCAGATTTTGTGTAAAATTTCCTTTCAGTATGTTCTACTCTGTTATCTTGTAGTTCCATCCATTGCTGTGAAGCTTCTGAGTTAGAATATAGTAATTTTATGCAAATATGCATATCATGATAAAGATATTTCACTCCATGAAAGCTTTTTCTGTATCCATATACAGCAGGACCTTTGGAACCTTGTTTACTATATTCTGCACCAGACAATTGTTTTACATTAGATAATCAGTGTTTTAAAAAAATCTATCTTGATCTTTAATATCCTATCATGAAGGGCACTACATCTGTTTTCTTCAGCTGAAACTGTGGGAGAATCTTAACTCATTATTCAGTTGTGAAATTAATCCTGAAGACCGGGTCGTGACCATTTTTTGAAAAGGCAGTTATTGATACCTGTTGTATTGGTTTTGATAGAATATTGTCTTCTGTAGATTCTTTAAACATGGTGATCATTAATTGAGCTAACTTAATAGACAATTTTGATAGACCGCCCCACTGGGTTTTCATCTGAAAATGCAGATTTTTTTAACTTTGCAACAAATTGATAGCATCTTGAATTTTGATGGGTCTCAGAGGTTTGTCCAGCTTTTCTACAAGTAATGTGTTTCTCTGTCATAATTTGATGTTATTGAGAAATTTGTTGGCATAAGATTCTCCATTTCTGAACTTCATACTTTATTGGTACTTCATATATTTTTAAATATTTTTTTCTGTATGTTTACTTAAGTGTTTTCATGCTTTTCTCAGTGCTCATAAAAAGAATGATGAAACTTAAAAAAGAATTGCTATTTTTCTCTTGTATCTGAAAGATTAAATGCTATCTGCTTTGCAGTTTAGTCTTCTGGAAAAATAATGATTTGTCCTTTCAGATATGTTTTGAGTGTTTCCCAGGGTGTTCCCACAGATATATTTGGAGATGCATATCAATTTGTGTAGAAATTAAAGCCTTTGCCCACTTGTAACCAGTGTTTGCGGTTTATATTGATTCTTGCTCAATAATAAGATGTTACATGGCACTGTGGTAGTATAAAAATTTAAGAGAAGGCAGAAAGTTAGTAACAATACAAATTTTAGTTAATTTGTTAAGTGTGTTTTCGTGTTGAAAAAAGTAATATCTTCTACAGTATGGGAAGTAAAATCTCTGTGGGACCAAAAAGTTAATGTCCTTAGTAAAACATAAGGTTAATACAGTACAGTAATTTTTGATACTGTAGTCCCATGACCTTGTTAAATTAGGGTTTATTACACAATTAGACTCACCTGCCCTTATGATTTTATGAGAGCTCATATTAGAAATACAGACAAAATCTTTATCATCTAAATTAGGTGCGTACAGAGTATTGATAATTAGTATGTTGAATGCAGTTTCTTCATCGCTATAAAATGTTCAGTAGACTTTAATAGTTAAGAAGAGGATTAGTTGATGAATCAGAAGTTTCAGTTCTCAGTTCTCTTGCTAGAGTTAGAATGAAAAGTGTAACCAACTCAGTTTGTTTTCAACTGAATTTGATTTTTTGCACATTACATGGGTTCCTGCAAAGCAATTACAGTGGGGACCCTTGCTTAAAATGTCTGTTACTGTGAATAGTTAAGTGAGTAGAAGATGAACCAATCACCAAAAGGTATAAAGTTAAAGACACCTTTCTTTTCAGCATTTTATGCAAGATTAGTATATTGTTTTTGTTTTGTACAATAGTACAGTGGGGAAAAAAGGAGCACCATGGAAAGGTTTGGGCACCCAGTATGCTATTTAAGGTCTCAGATAATTTTTACCAGGGTCACAAACCTTAATTAGCTTGTTAGGGCTATGGCTTGTTCACAGTCATCACTGGGAAACGTCATTTGATTCAGATTGCAAAGTTGTACAAATTCTCTGACTCCTCCAACCTTGTCCCAACAATCGGCAGTCATGAGCCCATCTAAGCAGCTGCCTATAGAGCTCTGAAAAATAAAATAGTTGACGCTCACAAAGCAAGAGAAGGCTACAAGAAGATAGCAAAGTGTTTTCTGGGAGCAGTTTCCTCAGTTTGTAATGTTTTTAAGAAATTGCAGTTAACAGGAATGGTGGAGGTCAAGTGGAGGTCTGGAAGACCAAGAAAACTTTCTAAAAGAACTGCTCATTGGATTGCTAGAAAGGCAACTAAAACCCAATGTTTGACTGTAAAAGACCTTCAGGAAGATTTAGCATACTCTGGAGTGGTAGTGCACTGTTCTTTTGTGTGCAGCAACACCTGAACAAATATGACCTTCATGGCAGAGTCAGCAGTAGAAAACCTTTCCTGCATCCTAGTCACCAAATTCAGTGCCTGAAGTTTGCAAATGAACATCTAAATAATCCTGATGCATTTTGGAAACAAGTACTGTGTACTGATGAAGTCAAAATAGAACATTTTGTCCACAATATGTAAAAGTATGCTTGAAGAAAAAAGGTTGCCAAATTCCAGGAAAATAACACCTCTCCAAATATTAAACATGGATGTGGATCGATCATGCTTTGGGCTTGTGTTGCAGCCAGTGGCACAGGAAACACGTTATTGGTAGAGGAAAGAATGGAGTCAAATAAATACTTGCAAATTCTAACAACAAACCTCACACCATCTGTAAAAAGTCAAAAGTTAAAAAGAGGATGGTTCCTACAACAAGATAATAATCTGAAGCACACCTCAAAATCTGCAATGGAATACTTCATGAGGCGTAAGCTGACAATTTTACCAGGGCTCTCACAGTCCCATAACCTAAAGTTCATTGAAAATCTGTGGATAGATCTAAAAAGAGCAGTGCATTCAAGACAGCCCAAGAATCTTGCAGGATTAAAAGCCTTTTGCAAGGCCGAATGGGTGAAAATACCCCAAATAAAAACTGAAAGACTCTTAGCTGGCTACAAAAAGCGTTTACAAACTGTGAAACTCGCATGTTGCAAAGTACTGACCATGTTGGGTGCCCATATGTTTGCTTCAGGCCCTTTTTCATTTTTTATTTTTTGTATTTTGTACTTGTGAATGATGGAAATAAAAATGTAAGCTTGCTTAAAATAGTAAAGAAATATGTCATCTTTAACTTTATGCCTTTTGGTAATTAGTTTGTCTTCTGCCCACTTAATTATTCACAGTAACAAAGGTGCCCAAACTTTTGCATGCCACTGTATAACTGACCCCATGGAGACAGAATGTGGAAGAACCTTTTTCTTGAATTCATGATGTGGGCAAATAAAGTTCTATCTATGGTTGAGACCCTTAATGTTCTAGTTTGCAGATTTTATTGAATAACCTTTGTTTTTAGTTTTGTGTTATGGAAAAAAATCAAAAGTTGTTGTTGTTGTTGTGTTTTTTTTTTTTTTTTTTAAACTTTCAGCAGAATTCAGCATTTCTCACTGCTTAATTTGACAATAACTGCGTGAGCATAGAATAAGATGTACATGACTTATTGTTTTTTCCCTTCCTGTCTTACCCTCCTAAATGAGGCTAAGATCGAACACCTTAGAGTCCCTGTCCTCTGACATAAAGCATGACATATTTGAAATATAGTTTCCCCCATCAGCAGTGATTAATAATAGTAGTATTATTATTGTGAGTTAATGTAGTAAGTTGCTGAAAATTATGATACATACATAAGCAATCCTACTAAAACAATTGGAAGGTAAAAGTAAAATAAATAAAAAATAAATAGAAGCAATAAAATACATCAGAACCAAATAGTGACATGTTATTTTTTGGTTAAACTAAGATACATATCACTTCTATATATTTTTGTTGGAAGACTGGGCTTGTGTAGATCTGAAAAAAAAACCAACACAATTACATCTTTCTTTTTACAGTAAAAGTGCTATAGTGAAGAGTTTGAGTGAGTGTACATGTGCCGGACACATACTACTTTAAGTAAGACTGAAATGAAAGGTATAGATGAGGCCAGTCACCCTGGGCTTAAGTTGGCTACTTTAAAAGCACTAATGTTTGGCTTTTCGTAACAGACAGAAGCATTTTGCCTTAATACCAGCAAGTCTATTCCTCTTTTCATTCAATATATTTTACACAGCTGAAAACTGTCTACATTAGTAAAAGATGCCAATTGGTACTTACACATACTGCCTTTGTCAAGGTGAAGAAAAGGGCTGGATTGCTTGCCCAATACTATTATTTCTGGAGATAGGGGGCTCACTGAGATAGCTGTTTAGCTGAAAGAAATGAAAAATCAACAAGTTTAGAAAATTTTACCTTTTATATTAATAATAATACATTATTGTTAGGCTGACCAGATTTGTGGTGTATAAAATCAGGACAATCCCCTGTACTAACCACTGCTATTAACAAAAATTTCTGGTTATGACATTATAAGCCCAATATAAAATGATTTGTGTTGTATAATGGGCGTTTTATATAAATTGTGATGCACTGTTAAGAGCCTGCAGCACAACCTGTTCTATACTGTGACACTTTAAGTTTGTGTGCCTTTGGATATTGAGACAATGCGGTATATCATTGGATCATTTTGTATTAAAATTATGTTTGCATTAAAACTACAGCAATTCCTGTTTTTTAATATTTTTTTTTTACAGTTTGTTCTCAGGGGACACATCTTTCACTAAATTAAATTCCTTGACTTTTTTTCTAAATCAACTTGACTGCCCAAAAAGGAAAACCCTACAAGCTGTGCTGCTACAATGAAAATTGAGGTGTTATGGTAAAAGTGAATTGTAAATGCTTGCTGAAAAAGGCAAGGTGATGCCTTTAACGGGAGTCTTTTTGATTCAGCACATTTTTGTAGCACAGTTTGTACTCCACTGTTAAGCTATGCCTGCCTACCATGCCATCTGTAGGTTAGCAACAAATGCCCGATGACACTGATTGGATATTTAGATTTAGTAGTGTATAATTTGAGGTTGAAAAATATGTGACAAAAATTTTTTTTTTCTTCAAAATATTTAAGACAGCTGGTCACCATAGCTAGTATTATCATCATTATTTTTATGTTTCAGTTATTTTACCTCGGCAGCAGTTGAATGTGGATTTGCAGCCACATGCAAATTTTCCTCAAGAATTTCTTTATACGACTCCAACAACGAAGCAGCAACTACATCTCTCAGAGTACAAATCTTTTACTCTTGTGGTTTGCTATGACCTTTTTGCATCTCTTGTCACCAGCGGACATCTCGACCAGCTTTTTCTCAAGTACTACTTGTGCTTGTGGTTTAGTATCTTGGTCAAAAAATTGATCTTTGTACTTTGTGTCATGGACAGTTGATAGATTGTATGGTGGCTCTGTGAATATGCCACTGAAATATTTTGTGACAGCCTGAAAAAGTGTGTTTTCGACGTCTGAACTCTGCAGTCCATTTTACCACACTTGCAAGAAGGAATCGCATCCACAATTGTAGATGAATGCTCTTTTATATCTTTAGTAAGGTGCTTAAATCGTTTAAGTAATCATGTTTTCTGCAAGCCCCCACTGATGTGCCATTAGAGGTGCAGAAAGTTTCTATTCAGCACTTTACACAACAAAAGTGTACTTCTGATCAACAAGACTTTCATCTTATACGTGTTATTCCAATGAGTAGGGACAGCATTCTTGTTGGGGAACCTAGCTCTGTTTGTATTTCTCTCATCTGCATAATTGCAAGCTGTGAGTGCTTAAAATGAGTGAATATCTGTCCCTCAGTTGTAATGCAGTTAGAGATGCTTCTCTGGCTCAAAGTGTGAGCCATGCAGCCTAAAATATTTTGTGTTCGATTCTTCTGTAGCTTTTGTCATGCTGTGAGTGTTGTCATAAAGCACCATGTGCGTGTTACTTTTTGAAATGTTCCACTTTGCTCAAATGGAAACGGAACTTGGTGCAATGAAAATTGCACTTCGAGAACTGGAGAACCCATTAGGATGTAACACAACTGTTTATGCCTCAGGGTTTTTTTTTTTTTTTTTGACAATCCAATGTGATGTCAGACTTGGCATGCTAATGGGGCTGATCTGTAAGCTCCACAAACCTTGAGTGAAGCTAGTGCCAATGACATTAACATTGTTTCTTTAAAGCTCATGTATATGTGTAGCAATTGCATGATATAACGTAGGCAGCAAGACTTCTGCAAAGTATTGCCGGCTTGCAAGAATGTACTGTATCAAGGTTCTAAATGGTGCAGTATCCGATGGAATCCCTTGTCCTTAACCAGGGGAAAAAGGAGTTCATCGAGTGCTATCCTCTCCATAAGTTTAATAGTTACACCTTTAGCTCTGATGCTGTCTTGTTGAAATGACTTCACATTTTAAAGGGGTTGCTGTACAAGGCTACCGCTAGTGAACCCGTTAACGTCTGATTTAAGTTTTACTGTGGTAGCATTAGCAGCTGGATATTCCATGTATAATTTGTTATGGCAGCTCTCCAGTTGAGTAATTCAATTTGTGGTGTTGAATGATTTAATTCTGTAGCCTCCTCGTATATTCTCATTTTTTTCAGGCAGATCTGATAGCAAATCTGTTTCCTTCCTTTTTACAGAGAAATATGACCACATGGCCAATATGCTGCTTTACTAATGATAGTTGTACGAATAAACAGTACATGCCATCCACCAGTCAATAATACTGGGAAGCAGTTTTATTTTTTATTATTGTGTGTGCATTTGTGTTTTTTTTTTTTTTTTTTTGCTGCAGCTTTATACTTTACAATAATGTCGGTCTCGCCAAGCAAGGAAAAATTATTCAGTGAACTACTAATGTTGGCCAGACTGAATTATTGGCTCACAGTAATGGGCAAAGAGAGACAACAGACTGATGCTGTTTTCATCATTTTTCATAAACATCTGTCGATAACAATACGGTTGCTTATATATCATGCTATAATGTTAATCTTTGCCAACTTTAACGCGTTACACTTAACATTAATCTGATGTAGTGTAAGCTGTATTTAATCAACCAATTTAGTCAGTATTTTTGGTTTTACTTCAAAGAGGTGCATTGTATGGTAATATATACTTTTAAGTCTGTGATGTTTCTGAAAATTTCAATTCAGGACTTACAAACTGCACAGGATTACTCTGTTCTTTACTGCCTGGCTTGTTTCTGAAGATGAAGTGTTTCTGTTCCTTTTACTTAAGTGCTGCCGATGCAAGCCAAATTGCCTGTTATGACTGATCATACTTAGAAGGCAGCCTGTTTGTCTCAAGGGTTAGGGGGAGAATGTTAGGTAAAATGCCTTTATGGTAACTTAGTGCCACCTACAGGATATTTGTTGAAAATAATTGTCCAGTGTCACTTTTTTGTTTTTGATGCACTAGTTAGTAAACATTTTTAAGTTTTTTTTGTTCAAAAGTAGAAAACATTATTTGATTTTTAAATGATACATACACTCCCCTTCTCTCCTCACTGCTATAATATTATAGTCCCTGTATTTCAACATTTACATTTCTAGAAAGTAAGTTAATTTATTTCTATCAGTGGAATTGTATTTCTGTTATTTAAGTCAGGTTAAGTAGCACTGCCATCTCATGGATCAAGTTTGAATCCCACACTTGTTTTTGTCTTTGGAGGTTTTGCATTTTCTCCCTGTGTTTTGTGTGGGTTTTTCTTTCTACATTCCAAAAGATGTGTTCGGGTGTTCAATTGGCACTTGTAAATTGGCCTTGCATGAGTGTGAGCATGAAAGGGCAATACAGTGGATAGTGGACTGGTTGCCAGTCCAGGACTACTTTCAGCCTTCCATTCAGTGCCCCGGCCTCGTGTAACACTGAAAGGGATTAAGTGGGTCAGAGAATGTTAAGTGTCTTCCAGTTTTAAGTAAAGGTGATTGCCCATTTATTTAGAACCTGAAGTATAAAGCAGTATGCATTATGTTTTGTCAGGACCAGTGCTTATTTTTTTATCAAGCATCTCAGAGTAAGAAAATGGTCCTAACTGGCTGAAAATTTGGTCCTACTCTTAAGAATAGGAGTACAAAGTATTTTATCAGTTTTCCTTATTTAGGAAACTACTCTCAAATTCACCAGAATTTAGGAGAGCTTTTGAGCTCCAGAAGATGAAATTTGGGAAGAGATCATAACACACATCCCTGAGAGAGACAGAATTTTTTAGAAATGCTGGACAATAATGAACTCGTAAAAAGATATTGATTTGACAAGGATGGAACATATTCATAACAAATATTGTATGTTACGTTATTGCTCCATCTATGTGGAGAAGCCATGTGCTGTCTGCCAAAATAATCGTGTTGTTACGTGTTATATGCAGTTTTGCAATAGCAATAATTTGGGTATATCACCAACCATTTCTCAAATTTTACACTAAACATTAAACACCCTTACAATGCATGAGGTAATAAGCAGATTTATACATTTCCCTACCACTCCATTGATGTAATGTTAAAACAAGCGGCATTCATGAAAAATTAGCATGCACATAAAAGATCATTGCCCCAAGTGTGGATGAGCATGCATTTGTGATACAGTGGTACCTTGAGATACAAGTGCCCCAACATACAAGTTTTTTGAGATATGAGCCGGGACTAGGTCAATTTTTTAGCCTTGAGTTACGAGCCAAAATTCGACATACGAGCCAGCTTCGGTGACGTCACAGCCAGTTGGCGTTGATTCCAGAGTCTTGCACATTCAGTTCATGTGTTTACCTTGCTGCAGAAGCATTTCTGTCGTGTTGAGTTTTAATTTTGTGGTACAGTTATTTAGCTATTTTTTTGTATAACCATGAGTCCTAAAAAGGTGAGTGTAAAGAACAGTGGCAAGAAAAGGAAAAAGGTGATATCCATGGAATTAAAGCGTGAGATAATAGACAAACATGAGCAAGGCGTAAGAGTGATAGACTTGGCAACGCAGTACGATCGCACTACTTATATGATATGTACTATTTTGAAGCAGAAGGACTCGATAAAGGCTATAACTCCAGCTAAGGGCATTAAAATTATTTCAAAGCTGCGCAACTCTGTCCATGAAAAGATGGAGAACCTGCTGGTTTACAGAGAAGCAGCTCACAGGAGACACTGTGACAGAGACTATAATTTGCGAGAAGGCACAAGCCAATTACACAGATTTGCTGCAGCAGACCTCAGGTACTTCAGCCCAGGAGGCTTCACAAGAGCAGTTCAAAGACAGTCGGGGGTGGTTCGAAAATTTCCGAAAAAAGACCGGCATTCACTCTGTTGTCAGGCATGGTGAGGCAGCGAGCTCTAATTCTAAGGCAGCTGAGGAATTTGTAAAATCATTTGCTGAATTGATCAAAGCCAAAGGATACATCCCCCAACAAGTCTTCAACTGTGACGAGACAGGGCTCTTCTGGAAGAACATACCAAGCAAAATGTACATAACGGCAGAAGAAAAGAAGATGCCAGGTCACAAGCCCATGAGGGATAGGTTGACCCTTGCACTTTGTGCAAATGCGAGTGGTGACTGCAAGATCAAGCCTATGCTTGTATACCACTCAGAAAACCCCAGAGCCTTCAAGATGCATAAGGCTTTAAAAGAGAAACTACAGGTTATGTGGAGGGCAAACCCAATGGCGTGGGTCACCAGGCAATTTTTTGTGGAGTGGGTCAACTTGTTCTTTGGTCTTGCCGTTAAGAAATACCTTGAGGTCAATGACTTACCCCTGCAAGCCCTTCTCGTCCTTGACAATGCTACTGCCCGCCCACCAAACCTTGAAGATGACATCCTCGAGGAGTTCAGCTTTATAAAGGTTCACTGCCTTCCACCCAATACCACCCCTATCCTACAGCCCATGGACCAACAGGTGATCTCCAATTTCAAGAAACTTTTTACCAGACACATGTTCCGATGCTGCTTTGAGGTTACGGAGAGCACAAACCTTACTCTTTGAGAGTTCTGGAAGGACCACTACAACATTGTCATATGCCTTAAAATTATTGATATGGCCTGGCAGGGTGTTACAAAAAGGACCTTGACCTCTGCATGTAAAAAGCTGTGGCTGAAAGGGACTTTGAAGGATGTAGACCTAAACAGGAAGTGCTGGAGGAGATTGTGTCCCTTGGAAAGTCCATGGGCCTGGAGGTGGATGAGCGAGACATCAAAGAGCTTGTCGCCGCACATTCTGAGGAACTGATGACGGAGGAGTTGACGGAACTACAGACGCAGCAACATACGGAGGTTCTGCAGAAGATTGGGATCGCAGAGGAGCCAGAGGCGGAGGAGATTATCTATTCAAGTGAGATCAAGGAATTGTTGGCAATGTAGGAAAAAGTTTAGGACTTTATTGAAAAGAAACACCCTGAAAAAGTTGCAACAGGTCGTGAAGTGGCGCTATTTAATGGCACTTGCCTAACTTGTTTCAGAAACATTCTAAAGGGGACAGGTTTCTATTGAAACACCCTGTGATTAAAAGTGATGAAAACGTGGCAAAAAAGAAAAAAACTAGTGAAGAAGAAAATTAAGTTAAACAAAAGTGAAGTGAAAGAAAAAAATAATACAATACGTTATTCGGCTCTGCCAACATCTGTTTATTTCTTTAGATTCTCTTTTATGCATTAGGTTTTATTTTGTTTATATACAATATTTGTTCATTATAAATAATTTAACAAAAAATTGGGGTGGTTTTTTGGGGGCTGGCATGAATTAATCTCATTTCAATTAATTTCAATGGGGAAAATTGATTTGAAATATGAGCATTTTGACTTACGAGTTTGGTCACGGAACGAATTAAACTTGTATCTCAAGGTACCACTGTATTACATTATCAACAGAAAAGGTGGTCATGGTTGTAAGCTGTATTGTACAGCCAGCACATTACTCTGAAGATAGGTGGAGCAGGATGGGTCATTGACAGCAAAATGTCACATTGGTACACTGAGCTTTGCATTCCACGAAACCCTGGAACATTCCTGTTACATTTTACAAGTCTGGGAAGGTTCCAGAAGGTTTTTGGAGACTTCTGGGGCATTAGATAAATAGAGCCTTGCAGAAGATACAGAGAGAGACATGACATGGCACAGCTGAAAATGATCAGGACACTGGAAGTTATTTCAGAAATAGTACAAGAATGACTGGTTAGTTTCAATACCTGTTACTTTACAAGGTGTTTCCCATGGTCATAAAAGCAGAAATGTGGTTCATCTAAAAAAAAGTAAGGTTCTGGATCATCCATTCATTTTTTTTAAACCCACTTTATCTTGAGCAGGCTTGCAGGGAAGCTGGGGCCTTTTTCAGCAAGCTTAGGGTGCAAGGCGGAAACAATTATGGCAGCGTTCACCTCCCTCCCCAACCACCTCTTCTTTAATCGAAAGCTAGTGTATTTCCATAAAAAAATAAAAAAAAAAAAACCACCTTAAATTTGGTTCCACTCTAACCACTGTTTCTGAATGTGCCGGTTCTCCATCTGCATGCCAGACGTGATGTTTTGGTTGATTGGATACTCTCAATACCTGTTGTGGAAAAGAGGATGATAGCAAAATTGGATGCCATCATGAAAAATTTCCTCTATCCTCTCGAGGGGGTGCTCTTTTGGGGCACTTTCAATAATATAATATATATAATATATGTGTGTATGTGTGTATATATATCTCTATTATAATAAAAAAATCTTGGGTTGAGACATGATCTTCTCAGAAAGACACTTTGATGTCCCGCAAGACTAGGCTTTAAAACCTTTGGAAGCAAGACCTGTGAGACAGTGACTTTTCCACGTCACGCCTTACTTAAAAACAATTTAAAACAAGTTAACGAACATCTAACTTCTCAGTTGTTGGAATGCTTTTGGCAGACACACTTCATGTGCTCCCAGCTCTTAAAAATTTTATATGATCTAGATGGCACATCAATGACTAAGCAAAGAAGAAAGAGCAGCGCGTCGAAAAGAGACAGAAAAGTGTTGGAGAGAAAAGTAGGCAAAAAAGAATGCACAAAAGAACAATAATAATCTATGTACAAATTCAGAAAATAAGGAAAGTAATAATCGGCCCGGACCAAGTGGAATTGAAAACCTCTAGGGTCCAATCGGGGTCAGAAATAAAAAATCTGCCATTAAGACATTCAAAAATGTTGGTGCGATACACATGCAGAGCATGGCCATATTTTCACCTTTCTTATTTAGGAATACAAAGCCTTTCCATCTTCTGCCAGATAGTGAACATTTTTCAAAGCGTACCTGATTGTAGTGTGTTTATTTTTGTCTTAAAAGGCAGCTAGTGTGCTTTGAAAATGTGTCATACTCCATCAGGGAGTGAAATTCATTTTTGAAATTGGTGTTGCCCCCTTAATTTTAACACAGAGGGATTTTTCAGATCTGGGGTTGGTTAATGTGTGTTGCGGTAAGGGGTTCAGAAAATTTTAAATGGCACTTTTTTAATTGTTACTTCTGCAATTTTAACTTTAAATAATTCTTTAAATTTGCATGTAGAGATTTCTATTCATGTTTTGCCAAAACATAGAATTGCTGAAGAAATATTGTTATCAGTAAAGTAGTAGAAAATATTATAGAGAAAGTAAATCCATACCTTACATTCCTGTTAAGAGTATAATTTTCTGCAGCTTTAAGAGAGTTGAGCAGTCAACATAAGACTAAGTGTGAATGGTGTTCATTTAAGAAATTTGAGCTGTTTACAAAAATATGCATTCTTAGCTTAGATGGCAAAGTAGTGCAAACTGATTAGCACTGCCATTATAATGATCAAATGTACTGTGTCTGAGTGTGAGAATGACGATAACTATTATTATTTTGGCAGTGTACATAATTGCTTTTCAGATTCAGGTTTAAAGGTAATCAGCCTATTATAAACAATGTAAAGAATTGATGATTGTGTGTTTTTTTTTTACATTTCTGAACATAGACACGAATTGTCAGCTGTTGGTTTGTAAGTAATCCAAGTCCATTTCCTGGATTTCTGTATTATTGACATTACTACTTATGTAAAAATATACTTCAGTCTGTTTTTTAGCCTTCAATTTAAAAAGGTTTAGTTGTGTTTCAGCCCATTTCGGATGGGATTAGTTTTACACAAGGAGCTGAGGTAAAGTAATTCTTACTGGAGTACCTCTGTAATTTTAACCTGATCTGAGTCACTCATATCAGTAACTTTTCACGGACTGCGCATTCATGTCTCAGTAAAAAATATAGAGACGTTTACATTGTATGAAAAGCTTGTAAAAAAATAACCCACAAGTTAAATTCTTGATTAATATAATTGCTTTGTTTTTTTTTTTTTTTTTTTTTGGTGCATGCTGAATAACGTGTGGTGAGGTTGTGTTATGTACCCTAAGAGTCCCCAAGGTGCACTGATATACACAAGTGAGTGGGAGCAGTGTTGCCCCCATTGGATGTGCAAACAAGACACATTGGTCTTATTAATAACCGTTACTAATGTGGTCTGAATTGACTGTATGCATGCATTAACTATGGGGAGCAGGAAAATGCAAGTTCAGAGTACCGGTGTGCCACTATCCCACTTCAAACGCTGACTTTATGCCATTTCCTGGTGTAAAACTAATCTTGTTGGATGGTCCAAATTATAAAGGGAAGTTTAAACAAAGGCACCTGTGTCCTTGACTCCTGCTGCACACTTCTGTGACCCCACTGAACAGCCAATTGCTGTATTTCACAGCTGTGCATTCCAATCAAGAGCAATGGCAGCAGGAAGGTTAAATCCTATGCATACAACCTTAACAAAACATAAACAATGGAAAAACTTCCTAAGTAACAAATCTGGCATAATTCTAAAATAGTGAATTTAAAAAATGACTATTCTTGCAACAAGTAAGAAAACCAGCTTATCAAATTAAATGTGTGTGGGAAGTACTAACTGTGTGGGATATGCACAATCCTGTGCTGAATTTTATGCAGTGTCCATTTTCATTGCAGATTATCGGTAGCAGAACCTCCAGCCAATTGGTTAAACATAAATTTTAGCAGTGGAACTGACATTTCATTTATCAGTTTACTGCCTGTGTAGGGGTGGGTGATATAAGCAAAGTGATGTTTTATGATATTTAAAAAAGTTTGGATGGTGGCGGTATATATCACAGTATAGACATACATTCTAAAAATGTCTAAAGTTCTTTCTGACTTAATTTATATAAAAACATTTAACGTGATTTTTTTTTTTTAACTTGAAATGAAATAAAACAAGATTTTTTTTTTATTATTATATTTGAACAGTCATGTAAACTGCAGTTAAATGAAATACAGAAAAAAAATACTAAATAGTACTTTTTTAGAATGAAACTTGTCTAGCAACAGTGCAAAAATATCTTAAATAAAAAGTCCACAATGCGCCACCTCGTATTTAACGTTTTCACACAACTTGGAATACAAAGTAAACACTCTGCATCAAAGTGTGCCAAGTGTCTGAAAGCAGCAAAGCTGTCATAATACAAATCAAAGTATGTAGCTAGCATTAGTTTGACGTTGGGGAAAGGAGAACACATGAGGTGACACACTGTGGATGGAGCAAGCTGCATTTACAGAGCACTGTATGTGTCAAATTGGTGCTGGTTGTGTATTTTGTATTCTATTGTTTGTGAAAACATTACAGTGCACAGACAGCATACCCAACAATGTATGCAAAAGCAAGAATACACAGACGGCTTTCTTTTTTTTGTATGTGCATCTGCAGTAAAACTGTGTGTGTGATTCAATATGTGTGCCAGTATTTTGACGTAGCTTAAATCATAGTTTTTTTTTTTTTTTTTTTTCTTTCTAGAAGGCACCTCATTTGTGGCCAAGTACCATCTTCCATCTGTTCTTCTATGTTCGCAAAAAAATCCACTGTTCATTCTCACATTTGCATACATTGTTTTTGTCTGCTTAAGTTTGTGAGTGAGCCACCTTTGTGGTCTTTGCATGCAGCCTGCTCCATCCTCAATGTGTCACCTCATGTGTTCTTCTTTTGTCCATGCCAAACTGATGCTAGCATTGTATTGTGTAAGCCAAGTGCAGTTTCAGGAGAGTATATACTTATTTTTTTTTTTTAAAAGCAACATACAGTACGTGCAAGCGTGTGTATGTGAATAAGTACATGTGCAGGCATAGCTGTACTGAAATCTTTTTTTTTTTCCTTCCTTTTTTTAATGGAACCTCATTCGTGGCCAAGTACTACTTTCCATCAGTCCTTTAATTTTATTTAACAAGAGAATTCCGCTGTTCATACTTCACCTTCTTTTGCCATCTCCACAGTTGTACCACCACACAGTGCATTGTGTCAGAAGGAACGGAATGCTCACTCCTCACCAAGAATATCTTTTTGCAACAAGTAACAAAGGTGGCTTTCTAATGTGCTAAACTGCAGTAAAAATTATATTCCTGTTTGTCAGATTTCTACAGGTGTCTCCTTTCTCCTGGTGTACAGGCACTACTAGTACAGTATTAACAAATTGAATCGTAAAATAAAAGTTGATCCAATCATTATACTTGAACCAACTGTTTGATAAAAGGTTTGGTATTTGCCTCTGATCAGTCATAAAAAAATCACACATAAATTTGACTGTGCAAATTGAATTGTGGTTTATTAGTTTGTGGACATTAATGTAGAGGTCATCCCTGTGTTTTATTTGAGAAATATTTTGACTTCCAACAGAGTTGTAATAGTTTCAAAAAAATTCATAAATGTCCCGACTCGTATTTGGTCAATGTCACTGTTGCTACAAAGAATCACTCAAAAGATCACTACAGAAAAATGGAATAGGTTGGAATCAAACAGGGTGAAGGTAGTAAGGAAGAGGTCTGGAACATAAAAATAGTATGTAATTTGCAAGAAGAAGAAGGAGGAGCAAACTTTTGCCAAGCAGTGGTTATGACACTGGTTTATTTATTCTGTTGCTTGAACTTGTAATATAATTATTTTATGAAATTTAAAGAACTGTGATGGTATTAAGGATGATGATAAAAATGTATTGTTCAGCAACATCTGCATTCTAGCAGTTTAGTTGTTGGGAAATAGGAAATATTTACATCAGTGGTTCCCAGACTTGGACCTGGGGACCCACTGTGGCTGCAGGTTTTTGTTCTAACCCACTTCCGTTTTTCATTGGACTCATAGGCTAATTAAGTGAGTCATTATTTCACAGTTTCTTTGTTTTGTAGTCAATGCAGAAATTACAAACTAAGTTTGGTAGATTTTTATTAAAATGTAATAAGCAGTTATATGGGGAATATGTATTTTTTTAAGTCGTAACAGTATTAACAGTATTTTCCACCTAATTTTAAATCTGCATTTCCAGGTGTTCTGGTTAGTTAATCGATTATTTACTAATTAGCGGGTCTGACACTGAAGTCGTTGCAGCTTTCATCATCTTCGGTGTCTGCTATGCTGGTTGTTAATTGTCACTATTAGGGTTAAATGAAGGAAGCAAACTACACAGGAAAAGGAGAAAATAATAGGAAAACAACAAAAGAGAGTTAAGCATTTAAAGCTTTTGAGAAAAACAGAAATATTTCTAAATGTCTTATAAATGTAAAAACCATACTGTTGTGTTTTTCTGAATGCAGAATAAGAGAACAGTAAAAAAAGACCAGCTAATTAAACATCAGTTTTTATCAGTTGTTATCGATTATTATCACCGATTGTGAATCTGGTTGGAACCAAAACCTGCAGCCACAGTGGGTCCCCAGGACCACGTCTGGGAGCCAGAGGTTTGCATCAACATATAGTTTTCCATATCATCAAGGAGTATGCTTGTATGCAGTGCATTTGATGTAAGGTACCCTCCAAATTGTAAAGAAAATCAAGTTATCTTAAAGTGGTATCTTCTGGCCTGGAATGTCTGAAAATCATGATCTTTCCTTCTTATCCAATGTTATGCTAATTTCCTGTAACAGGCAATAATGGAATCATTGAAATGTATATTTACAGAGAAGAAAGTAAGAATATACCATATTTATGGAACATTAAAAGATAACTTGTGTTTTAAGCCTACTGAAAACAGTGTGAAGGCACGAGAGTTTAACTAATGTGAGCTTTATCCACCCATTGTATAGTTTTGGACTTAGCAAAATGTATTAGAAGATCAAGTTCCAGACCTTGAGTGAATTCCACCAAGCATTATATTTAACACAAAAATAATATGACAAACATTCTATTTAAAGTATAGCACCTGTTTGACATTTTGGTACACGATTCTGAAATTTAACATATAAACTCAATCATCAATGTGGTTTTCTTTTCCTCAGACTTGATTGTATTTTCTTCAGCTAGTGAAACCGGGGGTCATGACATCTTTTAAGGTTTCTTCTAAGTGGTAGAATCTAATGATGGTCTGATCAGCCCCTGATATAAATTGGCCAATTTTCACTACAAAAGACTTGATTGGTAAATTGGCCTGATCACAGAAACAATTTTTTTTTTTAAGCATCTGCTTTTCTAATCTTTATGGTAATTTCATTGCAGTGCTCCTTTATGCGCAGTATTACAGTAGTTGAGTGAGAGTGTATGTCTCTTTTGCTGTGAACTCCCTAAACAGAGAGCAGTAAGGCAGGCTTTATCAGAGAGAGGTAAGACTAGAATGTTAACCTTTACATTGCAGTAATAATTTGAGAAAAAGGAGTTGCAGGAGTTTAAAACAGCCATAAAAGCTACTTTAATGTATTCAGACCTTTTTTATTTTGTCTTTTATTTAAAACAAGGGGGTTCCGCCCCCTGCTCGCTTCGCTCGCCTACCCCCGGCGTTGGATATCCTGAAATACATTAGTCGAGCTCGTTCGTTTTGGAGCCGTGCCCGCTTTGCCCGCGGCATTTCAGACATGCGTTGTAGGCGCCTGCGTTCATTGATTTTATCCAGGCGGGCTCGTGTTTGTATATCCGTCAGTCGAGCTCGTTCGTTTTGAACCCGTGCCTGCTTTGCTTCCGCAGTTTCAGACACGTGTTGTAGGCGCCTGCGTTCATTGATCTTATCCAGGTGGGCTTGTGTTTGTATTGTTGAGCTGTATTGTGTTTGAATTTGGTGTAAAGCGTTCAGCGGTTTGTACAATCCCAAGCAGCACATTATGCCTAACTTCACTCCGCAGTAGTGCCACTCACAATATGGCGGTGACGCCTACGCCTTCACTCCATAGTAGTGCCACTCACAATATGGTGGTGATGCCTGCGCCTTCCGTACTATCTTTGTGGACCTGTGGGGCCTCCGTAGCCTGTCACGTTTGACTCTGGGGTGCAGCGGAGAATCCTCTTTTGTGTGTGGCTGTGTCATTAGTCGTTAGCTATGGGCGCGTTGTTGCTTCATTTCTCATTCATGTTAGTTGAGCTCTGTCGTTCTTGGGCCGTGACTCCTTCGTTCGCGGTGGATAAGACTTCGCTTGCGGTTTATGAGACGTGCGCCTGCGCAGTACGTCTCATGGTCCCATCGCCGTGTACCTGCGTCCATATCCGGTTTATTCTTGGTTAGTAATATGGATGAGTACTCCTTGCCTGAATTTGGATAGTGAACGATTATGTATTAAGTACAGTGATCCCTCGCTATATCGCGCTTCGCCTTTCGCGGCTTCACTCCATCGCGGATTTTATATGTAAGCATATTTAAATATATATCGCGGATTTTTCGCTGCTTCGCGGGTTTCTGCGGACAATAGGTCTTTTAATTTCTGGTACATGCTTCCTCAGTTGGTTTGCCCAGTTGATTTCATTGGCAGATGGCTGAGAAGCTATCCAGCTTACTTTCTCTCTTCCTCTCTCTCTCTCTCTCTCTTGCGCTGACGTAGGGGGGTGTGAGCAGGGGGGCTGTGTGCAGCTGCTTCCTGAAGGACAGGCTGCACGGAGCTTCGCATACTTAAAAGCTCAAAGGGCATGTATTGATTTTCTGTGGCTCTCTCTCTCTCTTCCTGCTCCTGACAGAGGGGGTGTGAGCTGCCGCCTTCAACAGCTTTGTACCGGCGGTGCTTCGCATACTTAAAAGCCAAAAAGCCCTATTGATTTTTTTTTTGACTGCTTGCTTTGCACTCCTTTGAAAAGGAAGATATGTTTGCATTCTTTTAATTGTGAGACAGAACTGTCATCTCTGTCTTGTCAAGGAGCACAGTTTAAACTTTTGAAAAAGAGACAAATGTTTGTTTGCAGTGTTTGAATAACGTTCCTGTCTCTCTACAACCTCCTGTGTTTCTGCGCAAATCTGTGACCCAAGCATGACAATATAAAAATAACCATATAAAACATATGGTTTCTACTTCGCGGATTTTCCTGTTTCGCGGGTGGCTCTGGAACGCAACCCCCGCGATGGAGGAGGGATTACTGTATAGCAGTTTACATTTTCAATTAAAAAAAGGAGATGATGAATTTGAAATTGCTGCTTAGTAAACAATAGGCTTGTTTACTTAACAGCAAATTTAGTCTACTTTTTAAGCATATTAGTCTTGTATCTGCTTGATAAACATGTTATGAACATTTAATTGATTTGTGGATTTTTAAAGGTTCGTACAATGTACAGTACTAGGGGGCTCCGCCCCCTGCTCACTTCGCTCGCCAACCCCTGGTGTTGGGAAATGACAAAGAGCGTGATGTATGAATGAAATATAGAATAGTGTGAAGGTGTAGATGATGCAAATAGAAAGCAAACAATAAAGTGTGTGGCACAGTGTAAAGGGTTATTGGAATATTTCTTTGTACACGCCTTTTAAGTGTAAAAGGTAATTTCAGGTCAGAACTTGTAAGGTCAATGAAGATGGTCATCGTCGTGATCAGAGTCAACTTTGTCAGAGCTTAGAAAGAGTTGTGTCTCTCCAGGAAGTAATGCAATGACTTGGGTATTTATGTTTTCTACATTATATTGTTTGGACATAATATAGCGCGTTGTGTTAAAAGGGGCATTTGGTCTAATGAGATTGCTGTTCCAAATATCTCTGTAACTAAGTCGTCGCAGATAAAGGCTTGAGGAATTGTACTAATATCTGGGTGAAGTCTATCTGTATTGGTGAGTGTAACAGCTCCCAGATGTAATAACCAATTGTTATGATCTGGATCTGGACATCGCATGTTTTGTACTAACTGTATCTTTTGAAAGCAATGTCAATTGTCTGCATATTTCAAGGTGCACTGAACAATAGCTGAGTGCATGGCATGTGGAACAATAGCTAAGCACTGTCTAAAATCTCCTCCTAATAAAAGTACCTTTTCCTCCAAAGGGAATATTATTATTCATCAACGTTTGTAGAAGTTTATGAATGGTGTTGAGTAAGTGATTGGATGCCATTGTACATTCATCAATAATTAACAGTTTTGCAAGACGGATGTCATGTGCAGTGCCACTGTTTATGTTTATAGTGGATACCGATTTGTAGGATCTAATGCAGTTCATAAAGTTTTCACTTTAAGGTACATCGTTAGTTAGAAGGTTCTGTAGATATTCAGGATATGAATGTAAAGGAGGCAGTCTAATTTGACCCTTTTGACAACAACGTGTAAATTCATTACTTGTATTGTCAGTTGTTTCTTCAGGGAAGTTAAGTGAATGACAATGATTGCAAATGACATTCATTAATCCCAATGAATTTTCCTGAATAGTGGACTCATTATTGAACGCGTTGTCAGCTAACTGGCGCAAGTGTTTAGCAGGTGTCTGTCGTTGATGTCCGTGACGTGTATCTTTTGCTTGTGCCGTTTGAGAGGCGCGTTGTTGTATGTGTAGTATTTGGGACGTGTTGTTTTGGAGCTGTAATCGATTTGCCTGTGCTGTGTGAGAAGCCCGTTGTAGTCTGCTGCGTGCATTGTTTATATTGAGCCTTGCTCGTTCTTGTATGTCGGTCAGTTGAGCTTTCTCGTTTTGGAGCCTTGCCTGCTTGTTTTTCGGCATTCCAGATGCGCGGTGTAGACGTCTGCGTTTATTTATTTTGTCCCTTCGCTGCCGTTTCTGTATGTCTGAGACGGGAGGTGTTTCGTTTTGAATCCGTGCCTGTTTCGATGCAGCACTTTGAGACACGTGCTGTATGCGTGTACATTCATTGTGTCTGTCCATATGCGCTCGTTTCTGTTAATGTGTTAGTTGAGCTTTGCGTTTTTGGAGCCGAGACATTTTTTCTTCCGGAGGTTCAGAAGCGCGTTGTATGCGCCGCCGTGTATTTTGTTTTTTCATGCGGGTTCGTGTGTTTGGTCCCGCTATCCAAGCCGTATCGTTTTGTACCTGTGATCGTGTATTCATGACTTGTTTGTTCTTCAGCGTGAGAAATATGGATAAGTAATAAGGAGGATCGCACTCACTGTTAATATGGAGCCTTTTCTGCAGTTGAACGGTTAATAGTGCTTCAGTGTAAGGAGATCCACCTATGCTGCATAGTGTGAAGGTGTTGAGATGACGTATGTTTAATACGGAAGGTTCCTTCAGAAATGGGGCTTTGGGTGTCACTTCTTATTGATGTTAGTGTGTTTGTGGGTCTGAATTGTTGTCTTTGTGAACGTTTCGTGTGCTATGTCCGTAGTCTGTCCCGTTTCGTGTCTAATGGGTTTTGTGTGGCGGTCACGGCTTCTTTTTTTTGGTGTGCTAGGAGCTTGTTGAATCCTCCTCTCTGTGTGTGTCCCATTTCGTGTGCAATGGGATTCGTGCGGTGCTGTGTGCTTTGCCGGCGTCTGAGGAGGGGGGGGGATGTTGCTTGGAGGGGGTGGTGGGATTGGTGGGGCGCGAGCGGCTTCTTTTTTGTGTGCCAGGGACTTGTTGAATCCTCCTCTTTGTGTGTGTCCCGTCTGTTGCTTGTTGGGTGCGGTGTCTTTTTTTTTTTTGTGTGCCAGGGGCTTGTTGAATCCTCCTCTTTGTGTGTGTCCCGTCCGTTGCTTGTAGGAGGGGTGGGGTGCTTGGAGGTGGGTGTGGGATTTGTGGGGCGCGAGCGGCTTCTTTTTTTTTGTGTGCTAGTTTCGTGTGCAATGGGTTTCGTGCGGCGCTGTGTGCGTCGCCGGCGTTTGACTCCTTTTTCCTGTGGTCGCGGCGCCTCATTTCTTGGGGCGCCTGCACAGTACGTATTTCTTGGGGCGCCTGCGCAGTACGTCTTTTGCGTCCACGGCCCATGGCCGGATGTCCCTGCGTCCATCCGGTTTAACATTCTCGGTTAGTAATATGGATTATTTATGTGTGTCATATATTTTGTAAAGAAACAATTACTGCATAATTAAAATGGTAATCCATATTTATAATCACACCTCAAGAATTAGGAATGTTAAGACTTGACCATTCCTGTCCACAACACTTGTCCAATCATTACTCCTACTGCACACATCCTTTCTCCGAACCGCCCCGTTACACACTCAGTGCTAACTCGCCCTTCAATGCAGTCAGTTATAATGGCAAGGCAGAAAAGCAAATTATCTATTCAAGAGTGTCAAATTTCAGAAGGAGCGTCAAGAGCTGATAAGGAACATCGAAAGAAAAAAAATGAATAAAAAAGAGCTGCCTCTAATAGTCAAGAACAAAGAAAATCATCCAATAAATGAAAAAGAGAAAAATATCCCGAACAACATGCAAACAGAAATGCGAAAAAGCTTTGTTTATAAAATGTAAGTTAGAGGATAAAGTAATTCATTATATTTTAACAGTCTAGAAAAGAAATTACCCACAGGCATTGTTTCCTAAAAAGCCATGCAAATTGGAGCCACATCTGCCACTCTTAAATAAAGCAGCCACTGGGATGCTGGGGGGCAAGATATTGTTAAGGAAGTTCCGTTCTTTTGGATTGCTACATTCACTTGCCTATTTCTCCCTCCTGAGGTGTTAATTTAATTCAATTTTTATTTACTTTTTATTATGTTTTATTTTTTACTACGTTTTATTATTCATTGGTGTTTAAAATAAACATTTGTAGTGACAAACTCAAGTAACTGATTTTTCTCTCTATACTAGCTAGCGACCAAACCGTCTTTGTCCTGTGCCACTCATACTCTTTTATATACCATCTCTTTAAATACAATTGCTTTCTCTAATGGAGGAGTACCCCAATGCCCTTTGAGTGGCTCAGCTGTAAGAAAGTGGGTGCTTAAGCGCCTGGCCCCTAGGGTTAGTGGGTGAAGCGAGCAGGGGGCAGAGCCCTCTAGTATAACATTTTAAATATAGAACATAAGGTTTCATCACATCTGATTATGCAGGAGCTTAGTGAAAAATTAAAAAAAAAAAAAAAAAAAAAAGAAATTGGCAAAGCAGTGGGCTGATCTAATAACGTGCTATATGCTGTCGGTATCAGCCCTAAATATTCCTGAGTGGAGGATCCCTAGTAGAATTAGTTAATAAAAAAAAATAGTCAACACATTTCTGGAAGTACCGTAAATACCCGCATATAGGACGATATTATGTATAGGACGCAGTGGATTTTTGACCCTAAAAACCATGGAAAAACCTGTGTACCTGTTTATAGGACGCAACCTGATTTTGTGTTACCGGGGTACTAATTAAAAGCTGCTGCCCCCAGCGCCAGTGATTGTATCCATGTGTTTGTGTTAGGCTGGAGTATCTCTGAACAACAACAAAGAGCGAGAAACATACCGGTACTAGACGGCAAAAATGACGTATCGGTGATGTGAATACAGTAGTCTCCCGCTTAAGTACGCAACTTGAACCTGCGAAGTTTGTGCATACTTAGCCGCCACTCCCAAATAGCTTGCATTTTGCTACGATGTCAAAGAAACCAAACGGCAAGCGTCTCAATGAGTCTCAATGCTGCGAAATCATCTCAAAGCTAAGCAAAACATCTGCACCCAGTAAGACGGCCATAGCGTGTTCTCGACATCGAGGATTAGCTGCTCTGCTCTGAAGTTCAAACTGAAGCTGATGATACATTAAGTGATCTTAAGAAATCATTTGAATCCTTTCAGAGCAAGATCCGGGCTGTCTTCCTCAAAGCCAAATGCAAGAAACTTCAAAACCTTTGCCAAGTAACGATTCATGACATGTTTAACTAATAAATCTTGAACCCAGAATTTTAGGGAAAAATATGTATACTTAACCGGGATGCATACTTAAACGGGTGCGTACTTAAGCGGGAGGCTACTGTATTCAAAATAAAACACTTTCCAAATGTTACAGTAAGGCGTACAGGTTGATGTATAGTAAAATGAGCTTTCAAACGCCGTGTCATTCTCCAAAATCGATACAGTATTAGCGATGCTACATCTGAAAAATACTTTAATTTGAAATGGTGTGAAATGCCAGTGCGGGGGCAACGGCTAAATGCGTACAGACTGAGGCATACCCCGGTAGCTACAATTGCAGCACTGCTAACCTACTGTCGCTTGAAAACAAACCTTGAAATTCAAATTGGATTCAAACCACTCCTCTCTATCCCGTCACACAGCCATCGAAGGCGAAGGAGAGGCACTGACACATGCGCACACGATCATAAAGTCCAATATCCCATTACGTAGTTTTAAAGAGGTACGGTAGCTGTTCATTATTACCCAGTCAACATGGCGAAGACAACACGGCAGAGCTATACTGCAAAGTTTAAACTGGAAGTGATTACGTACGCGAAAGAACACGGGAACTGGGCAGCTGAGTGGAAGTTTGGTCCGACAGAATGCGTAATCAGAGAATGGAGAAATACCGAAAGTACCATCAAGGAAATGTGAAAGGTAAAGAGGGCGAACAGAGGCTCGAAGGCTCACCACCCTAACCTGGAAAAGGCGCTCATTAAATGGATTGAAGATACCCGTCGTGACTGCCTGGGGGTCAGCACCACTACCGTTGGTTTACAGACTCTAAGATTGGCGAAAGAGCAAAACATCACAGAATTCAAGGCGTCGATGAACTGGTGTCGGAGATTCTTTGGAAGAAACAAGCTTTCAATAATAATAATAATAATAATTCATTACATTTATATAGCGCTTAGACGAAGAACTACTATTAGTCAGCGACTACCCAGTGACCACGAGGAGTTATTAACAAAATTTCAAAGTTATGTCATCAAGATGCGTCAGAAATACAACTACGACATGATCCAGATTGGAAACGCTGACCAAACTCCGTTGACATTTGACCTGCCATCCGAGAACACAGTAAACATCAAAGGCGCAAGGAACATCACTATGCGATCGACTGGAAACGAAAAGAACCGTTTCACTGTGATGCTTGGGTGTATGGCTGATGGTGCAAAGTTACCACCGTATGTCGTCTTCAAGAGGAAAACCATGCCCAAAGACAAGTTCCCGAGTGGTGTGATAGTCAGGGTGCAAGAACAAGGATGGTTCAATGAAAGCATAATGGACGACTGGCTGAAAACAGTATGGATGAAACGTGACGGTGGTCTAGGGAAACAGCGATCGATGCTGGTGTTAGATGCCTTCCGATGCCATACAACCGACAATGTTAAATCCAGATTGAAGCAACACAATACAGACCTCGTCATCATCCCCAGCGGCATGACCAGTATTCTGCAACCGATGGATGCCGTCGTGAATAAGCCATTCAAAGCAGCACTAAAGAAAAAACGGGCAGAATGGATGATTAATGGTGAACACACTTTCACCAAGGGCGGCAACATGAGGAAAGTCGACATGCCTTCAATGTGCCAATTGATGATAGACGCCTGGAAAGAATTGCCAATCAAGACCGTGGTGAAGGGATTTAAGAAATGTCGTATCAGCAACATGTTAGACGGCACGGAAGATGACATTCTTTGGATTGACAACTATGACGATGACCAAAAGGAGGAAGAGCTGGACTATCATGATGACTGTATAGCACAACAGGAGTGGGATGCTTTGTTTAATGAGGACAGTGACGACGAGGATTAAATATTGATGAATACGGTATTGTAATTTGAAATTTTTATAATATATTTCTGATACGGTATTATATGGTAACGTTACAATAATGGGCGCTATAACAGTAGTGCATAAACATTAGTAGGAACAGTCTATATTAAATGGCAAGGGACTTTGACCTCATTCTTTTTGTTGGTCGTATTTTTCTTTCTTTCAGCCTTTCTTTTGTTGATGTTTACTTGCTGAGCTGACTGTTCTTCGTGGGCTGCCTCCGTGTTTTGTGTGTCTTTAATTTTCTGTGACAGTAATACTGTCTTGTACGGCACTATTCAATAAGGGCACGTAGATAATTTAGTTCAAATGGCTCTGGATTATGTGAAGAGCAACAGGTGCAGATCTTTATTTACGTGCGCCTTTATTCGCTGCGCCCAATTGAGGTTGTCCTTTTGAGGCTCGCCTTTTTGTGCGCGCCCTTATTGAAGGATACCGTCTTGTATAACCGCTGGCTTGTACGTCCGTAATATACGTCCGTATGTCCATAATATACCTTTAATTTTCTCTGGCGGTAATACAGGCGTGCGCATCGGTAATATGCCTTTAATCTCCTCTGACAGTAATACTGGCTTGTATGTGGCTGTAATATGCGTCACTGTATTGTGTATCTTTAACCTCTCGCAGTAATACTGGTTTGTATTTCCGTAAAACGCCTCTAACTTTCTCTGACAGTAATATCGCGCATAGCACCGTGCCCCACGCATGCGCACTTCACCAGAAGACACCCACACATGGACACCTGGACGTACATAGGGATTTTATATATATAGATTATTTGATTTCCTTTGAATTTTCCTTTGCTGTATTCTGTAATTAAAATAGGATACTTTTACCAATGTGCCTTAAGAAATCTGAACCAATGCTGTCTCTGTCTCTCCTCCATTATTTTATTTATTTATTAATTTTTTTTAATTAGTTCATATGTTTGACTTGCCCCTTCATAGATACCTGGGAGTTTAAGCATATTACTTCAGTTCATCAGGTCATTATTAGCATTGTACAAATTTCTCTGTTCTTATATGTTATATCATAACTCCATTCTAAGAGAAAAAGTCTATGTTCGGCTGTATATTTATTTACTCATTGAATGTTTACTTTTAGTTTATACATTTTCTGGTATAATTTGCATGTGAAAATACATTAGAAAAACAAAATTTTCAGTTGTAACATAGTGATAAATGCACTGGATAGTTCAAAATAAATATCTTTCACCAAATAATTAGGTTGACAAGTCTTATGTGTTACATATGATTATGCATTTATTACTATTTTCAATTTAACATCCTTAAAAATGTAAATATTCAAGCAAGATTTAATGAATTTTGCAAGAATTGTTTAAAGTACTTTGTTGGTGGAGTCTTTGTTTGTATTTTCATATTTTGTTGAATTTTTAGTGATGTATCAAAATAATATTCTATTTAAGAAAAAAGTATTCATTGTTTTGTAAGGATCAGCATTTTTAGCAACTATTGTTTCTCTTTTTGTACACTCATTCAGTTTTTTTTCCATGTTACCTTTTTTGCTGATATTTCTGTTTTTGTGGTGGATACTAAAGGCAAATAGGTTATTAAGTAAATAGTAAATTTAAAAATGCTTTTGCTGATCAGAAGCTTTAATAGACCAAAATAATTTACATATTCTTTTCCACTCACACAGGAAATTATGTTGCAGTAATTAGAATACCACAGATGGGGGACATGTCCTTATTATTGTACTTGTGGTGGAGTGAGAGGGATCAAGATCATGCATGTATATTTTCTGTATAAAAATATTTCTGGAATTAAATCATAATGGATAATTTTTAAATACGTAAAACATTTTAACCTGAAAATTGTGAAATTTACTGACCTTGGATCACTTCAACATTGTTTCCTTGGATATTTTGACTGCGGCAGTAACCCGACCTGTCGTCATGGATACCTTCTTCATAATTTCCATTCTTAAAGAAAATGTGAAATAAGGTTTTGTGTTAGGCTTTTATGTGGCTCACTGCTGCCATTCTCCTTTGGTCAGTAGTTATAATCCTTATTAACCTTGACTTTGTTCCTTCCTTTTTTTCCACTTTTGTTGCATATTCATATATATATATATTTTTTTAAATTGTAAACTTTGAATCTGTATGCATTTAAACATTCATTAGAAGCCCATCTTCGTCTGTAGTGCTGCTGCTGATGCTGTGAAATGGTGCATGTTTGAAAGCGCAGACGCTGGCAGTTTCCACTTCTGCATGGTCCTACTGCGAGACTGATTTTTCTGGCACCACTGTGAGTGCAGAAGCATCTTTCTTGTCTCTTTGTTTGTGAATGCTGCCAAACCTACACTCCTCTATTGAAAATGGGATGATCTATGCTGTCCGACATGCTGAATGTTGACATTCCCTGTGAAGCTGCCGTCACTGACATGCCTTAATGTCACTATTCAATTATGGGGTTCTTCCTGCAGTCAGACAATTGACTCATCACAAAATCTGTTGTATGTTGTTACCAGGCTTATGCAGTGTAATGTAAATGCTTAATATATCAATTTATTGACAGTCTGGTTTTATGGAAAACATGACACTTTAGTAAAATTGATTTTCTGATACAGCTATTAAGTTGCTTGTCTCTGATGCCATTATTAAAACCTTAGTTTCAGTCAAACAACAAAAATGCATGTTATATAGTGCCTCTCCTAGCATGTGTCATCGCAAATTAGGATTACACTATATTGTAAAACTGAAGAATCAGATCTACAAAAAATAATTACTGTAAGTCAAAGGGAATGTAGTAATTGTAGTAATGTCAATCACTAGTATATTCTTATAAAAATGTTTTAATATGTTTTTATTGCCCTGTGAAAGTATTGTAGTGGGGGAGGACTTGGTAAAAGTTTGGGGTCATTATTCTTTCATCATAGACAATGGAGGATGAAGTATCCTGTTTTAATATTCTAACACACCTTTATGTACTTCCACATTATGCTTCATTTGCAGTATGAATAACAGGCATGTGGGCTGCAGCTGCAGTACTGGAAGAGCATGTTATAAGTATTTTACAACACAGTATCTTTCTTGTAATATAATTTTAGCAACAATTCAAAATTTAAACAATATCTTTGCATAACTCATCTTCACCACACCCATGTAGTCAAAGAGGTTACTACTCCCTGTTGCTATCAAAATTGCAAAGACTTTGACTCTGCTTCTTTACCAGACAGATTGATGATTTATGGGAATGACTTCTATGGGGAATAAAATTCATCCCTATCCTTTTTTGAAATGGTGACTTTTTCACTACAGTTTTGAAGTCCATTAAATAAGATCTTTTAAGTATTCTGAAATGTTAAGTATTTATATGTCAGCATGATTTATTCTAAATTTAAAAAGAAGAAAACATGTACAGTACTGAGTGTAAAAGAGTGGACTCCTTCCCATTAAGACCTGAACTTCAGCTTACTGGCAAATAAGAAGGGAAGTTCCTGTCTCTGTTAATTCCATGCTACCTTTTATTGCATCTAATACTTCTGTTTCTAAACATCATGTTTTGCTTTTATTCCTGTAATAAGGTGTATGTAAGGTATAAATATATATACACACCTAGAGCCTAATCCACACTAACACAGATAAATTTAAAAAAGCATGATTTTTTTTTTCTTTTTCATGTTCACCTTTTTTGATCACCCAGAAAATACTATGTCTTGCTTGGCAGTTTGGATGGGGAAAACAAAGTTTTCAAACGTGCTAATGTATGATTGTCATGTGATCAGACAATCATACATTAGCACTTTTGAGTTTTGTGATTTCAACTTTACTGTGTGAATAAGTCACTTCTAATTTCTTTGGATTAAAGATGCCACACCTTGTAACACATTAATTCATGTGGTTCTCAGATTGAGTCCTGGGGACCCCTTGTGGTTACAGGTTTTGTTCCAGCCAGTTTCACAATTAGTATTTTTAGCAGTGTTTTTTTTTAATACACATTTAAAGATATTTGTGATTTTGCTTTAGCTTTGGATGTGTAACTCTCTTTTGTTGTTTTGCTGTTAATTTACCCTATTCTGTGTAGTTTACTCTCTTGTTTCCTAATAATTAGCCCAGCAGACTTCTGTGCAATAAACAGTGGATGCTGAAAGGCTACAGCTACTTTAGTTTCAGATCCACTAATGTGCTCATTAGTGCTGTAGAATTGATACCATTAAAAATGAGTATTGAAACAGATTTAAAAATGTTATAATTGATACTTATAGATATTTTGATACTTTTGACAAACCCTAGTTTGCCCCAAAGATGTCCAGTTTTGTGTTTTCTTCAGGTGTTTTTGTCTTCCTTGTGCTTCTTTATTTTAATTTACTTTGCATGTGCTTTTTAAACAAACATTGTTCTTGGCTGGCACATCACTCGTACAATAGGAAGGATTGATGCATTTTGACTTGCTAAGTATGGCACCAGTGTAGTAACGATGAGTTGTATAATGGCACGTGCATTTAAGAATTTCATTAGGTTTTATTTTTTGCTGTTTATTCAAATAAGATAAATGTCTTGCAGGCACACCAGTAATTCTTGGTTTACCTCAGGGAACAACAGTACTCCAGTGGTCGCTATCACTTTTGCTGTATCTTTAAAATATCTGTGTTAATTGTGGGTTACCATGATTGACATTGCTTAATTCAGAATATCTTTACACTATAATCCATTTTTGTCTTTTAATTTATTTTGTTGAATACCACTGTCTGAATCTTTGCTACTTGAAGTTTAATGATAGGCTTAATGTAGAGAGGAGGCCAGATGAAAACCTTTCTTTTTGTGTGCATAGGAACATCATTTTTTGCATTCCAAGGCATGAGCAAACAAAATACTTAAAGTATGGTACATTTATAAATTGAGTGCTTGTTTGTTTTTCATTCTTTTTTTTTTCGCAAGTACGGTTTTCTGTATCATAGTTGGTATGTGTGTGTCTCCTCTGCTAAAAATTATTGCAGAACTGATCTTCCACAAGAAATCTTTGTAATTTACTCTTCTAGAATCCTGGACTGTTATTCTTAACAGCACATCAGTGTAAAATGGCACACCATGAGGCAGTTTTTTTCTTTCTTTTTCTGCTACAATTTTATTTGCTTTATGTGGATTGTTCAACAGACTAGGTATTTTGGTCTAAAACTGTTGCTTTAATTGAAACTCCTCAGCTACCTAGTTATTATTTCTCAAGGCAAGCATTGTCATTTCCTTTTACTTAAAGTCATGTAACGTGCAGCTGCATTTTCGGCAGCCTTTTCATGAATCTATTCAAAAAGCCTTTAAATATGACCATGTAATGATACGAAAAAGATAAATTTTCGATTTCAAGAGAAAGGTCGTAGTAACAAAATAACTTGATAACATTAACAGTATTTAAATATCAAATATATTATTTATAATTATTTAAAAATATTTAAAATATTTAAGTTGAAATGCAAATTAATGACCTAAAATGTTGAAAAGGTAAGCAGTAAACTGAAAGAGATTAAATTTAAAGTTTAGGTTAGCAAAAACTGAAGAAAAGGAAATTTCAGAATATTACAAATGGGCCTTCTTCAGGAACAACTAATAGGTTTCAACCTACAGATGTTCTGCAGCAATCAATGTATGTTAAGCCTTGCAACTTAAAGCAAATTATTTGCACAGGTGTCTCAACTTCTGTGATTACTTAAAACCCTCTGAAACAGACTTTGTAGCTACACTCTCTAAGTACTACTTTGATTTCTCTCAAATATATATATATACCACAGTTTTTTGCAGGTTTTCATTTAATACTTTGTGCAGCCCCACCCAAGATAAGTGATCTGAGTCCTCTCTTGTAATACTTAATGAGATTGGACAGCAAATGTCAAGGGATCTGAGACCATTTCTCCAAACAGAGTCTTTCAGATTTCAAAGTCCACACTTATGGACTCCTCTTTTCAGCCCATACCACAGGCTTTCAGTTTTAAGGTTTGGTTTGTATTATTATCCTTTTAGTAGACTAACCATGGCCCAATTTAAGATTCTTTTAAGTCTGGTTTTGATATCTGATGGTACTTAATGGAGTTGATCACACCATGTGTCTTAACAAGTAGTTCAAGGCTTCTTGGCAGAAAGATCCAGCACCATACCCCACAGCAGAGATGAAAAACTCTTCTGCATGTCTCTACTCCAAATCCATCTCTGGAGTTTGTTGTTAAAAATCTGTTTTTGTCTCAATTTATAATGGAACTCATCCCATTGAAATTTCCAGTAACATTTGGAAAACTGAAGCCTCTTCAGTTTGTTGTTTGATAGAAGCAGGAGTTTTTTTCTGGCATCATTTCCATTCAATTTGTCATTATGTTGGTGATGTCTGCTTGTTTTGGAGACTTTCATTGCTCTGTATCTGGAACACATCTTAGTGTCAGTTAAAAATCCTCAGTCGTCCAAATAGGGCCACACTGAAATGCAGCCTCTATGCCTTATCTGATAATATGATCAATCACCAAGTGACTCCCCCGAGTTGTGTTTATGAGGTACTAACTCAATACTTTATCAGTAACAATGTGTACTCCAGAAACCAATGCCAAAATGTTTACTTCTTCCTTTAATATTATTTAAAAACTCTTTGCATACTGCAAATCTGAGCTCTGTCTATTACACTCACCGCTCTCAACCTGGTCATTACATCTGCTTATTATCACAGGTATCTTATTGTCTGGGGTGCAGTTACAAAAATGGTTGCAGTGATCCATTTTATTCCAAATGGCAACTGTTCTGGACTGAGATTGTGGAAGACTTGTTGGACAAGGGGGTCATTTCCCTAAACCTTTCTATGGATAAGCAGTTGCACAAGCAAGAGAGAGAGAGAGGGGCACATTTGTAAAAGCCGTTCACCTTGCTAATGAGAGGACCTGACTGATCACCAGCTGCCCAGCAGGCATAATTTTGACAGCAATCGAAGATAATGCATTTGTAAACCTCAAAGAGAATACTACAGTAATGCCTGCAACCAGACGTGCGTTCAAGACAAAGAATGATTCGAGCTCCTGAACAAAGTTTACAAAAAAAAAGCGTATTGAAGATGGTTCCACTTACATATCTCTGTCTTCTAGTATCCTTATGTTATGGATACATTGTATTATTTGGTTTAGTGCAGCAAGCATATCGGGTTATTTGTTGAAAATTAGTTTACCCATATTCCTGGATCACAACAGTGAAAGTAAAAGTTATTTAATATAGACTTGGAATGATTTATGAACCTTGTTCATAAAATTATATAGATCTCTTCATATTTCTGGCATCCTGGCTGGAAGATGAAACACAGACCTCATATCTCCAGCACACTAAATTCCCAGCTGATATCTACAGTTCTGCAGCTGTGATTCTTAGAGATTGTTTGGCCACTGAAATCATCCTCCTCACTCTGCTTGAGGTCAATATAGACACCTGTTGCATGCCAATTCTTAACATCTACGCTTGGTTTAAACTTATGAATTATTGCCCTGATAGTAGAAACAGGCATTTTCAACTATGTAGCTATGTACCTATTTTCTTATAGCCATTTCGTCAGCAACCTTTTGTTGAACATTATCATTTTGTTGTCAGGTTTTTCCCATTGTGATGAATGCCTGTGTGTTGTCTTCTATTTATACTACAGTGAAACACTGTGGCTTCTGTTTGTCTGTCTGAGAGAGAGAGAATGAAAGGTGTTAATAAACACCTTAGATAAACGGTAAACAGTATTTCTGTGAATTAAAATGTGCACTAAAATCTGCAATTTAAATGTAGGAGCTGGCAAACAGTAAGTGTAATTAAAAGAAGAAACTCAACAAAGGATTATTGTCTTGGCTGCCAATATACATAAATGAACAGTGTGGACTTTGCATCAGTGTTGTTCTTTCAGTTTCCAGTTTATAAAATGCAGATAGACTTCTGTTTTTTTTTTTTTTTTGTTGGTTTAGTGATTTACACCCTAGAAATTAAAATGTAGCCTTCTTTTATCTGTAGCGTTTCACTTTGCAAATATTGTGACTTAATGTGTTATATTGTATTTAGAACTAAATTAAACGTGCACTGGACAAAGTGTAGACACTTAATATGTTCTACCTGCCTTGTATGGGATAAAATGTCATATTTTTAAATATTGTAATTTTGAAGTGGACGCGAAAAGTGTTTGATATATTTTACAGTTGTAAAATATATCCTTAGATGTAGTTACAGTAAATCATGATTTACAATTCAATAAGAAAATACTAAATGCCATAATAAATCCAAAAGCTCCATGTAATTTGCTTATCACTTGTATTTTAATAAACATTTTAAAGCTGTTAATAATAGTAGTAATTTAAGTAGATGGCTAGTGTTCCTTAATTTGATGAAATAATGAAGAGCTACTTTGTGTCATTAATGATACTATGGTATCCTAGCCAAATTGTTTTTCTTTAGTAATTTAAAAAGTAGGTGGTGCACTGTAGTGCCAAGATCTTCGATTACAATTGTTTTGATTTGACTGTACCTAAACCCTACTGAATGCTTCACTTGTAAAATGTATCTGTTAACAGTTGAAATGTCTCTTATTCTTGTAATTTGCCTTGAGCAATATCATCTGCCAAATATTCTACAGTAATCCCTCCTCCATCGCGGGGGTTGCGTTCCAGAGCCACCCGCGAAATAAGAAAATCCGTGAAGTAGAAACCATATGTTTATATGGTTATTTTTATATTGTCATGCTTGGGTCACAGATTTGCGCAGAAACACAGGAGGTTGTAGAGAGACAGGAACGTTATTCAAACACTGCAAACAAACATTTGTCTCTTTTTCAAAAGTTTAAACTGTGCTCCATGACAAGACAGAGATGACAGTTCCGTCTCACAATTAAAAGAATGCAAACATATCTTCGTCTTCAAAGGAGTGTGTCAGGAGCAGATCATGTCACAGAGATAGAGAAAAAAGCAAACAAATCAATAGGGCTGTTTGGCTTAAGTATGCGAAGCACCGCGGCACAAAGCTGTTGAAGGCGGCAGCTCACACCCCCTCCGTCAGGAGCAGACAAAGAGAGAGAGAGAGTTTGTTTTTCAAGCACAAATCAGTACGTGCCCTTCGAGCTTTTAAGTATGCGAAGCACTGTGCAGCATGTCGTTTCAGGAAGCAGCTGCACAAAAGATAGTAACGTGAAGATAATCTTTCAGCATTTTTAGACGAGCGTCCGTATCGTCTAGGTGTGCGAACAGCCCCCCGCTCACACCCCCTACGTCAGAATCAGAGAAAGCGCAAGAGAGAGAAAGAGAAAAGTAAGCTGGGTAGCTTCTCAGCCATCTGCCAATAGCGTCCCTTGTATGAAATCAACTGGGCAAACCAACTGAGGAAGCATGTACCAGAAATTAAAAGACCCATTGTCCGCAGAAACCCGCGAAGCAGCGAAAAATCCACGATATATATTTAAATATGCTTACATATAAAATCCGCGATGGAGTGAAGCCGCGAAAGGCGAAGCGCGATATAGCGAGGGATTACTGTATTATTATAATAATAATAAATACCTTATGCTATAATAAAAATAGTAATTTCAGTAGCTGTAAAAATACTACTCTGGTAGTAGTAACCAGCTTGCACAAGTCATAAGATGGAGTTCAGATGTGGCATTTTGAGTAAGCTGTGAGTTGGTATGTAGAAATTGCTGTGAAGATAAGTCTTTTTTTTTTTTTTTTTTTTTAATCATTAGCTTGTGTGCATATCAATATGGACTACATTGTTTACTTTGCCTGATGCTTATCTCATTCATATAATGTAGTTTACAGTTTAGTTTGAAATTGGAACTCAACATTTAGTAGATCATCCATCCATCCATCCATTATCCAACCCGCTGAATCCGCAGGGCCTAGGAAGTATCCATTGTTTTTTCTGTAATTTTGATGATTTGTATTTCAGGTATCTTACATAGGTCTGTGATCTGTTGGAAACAGCAAAGCATATTGGAATATAAAGCATACTGGTACATACATTAGAATCAGCTTTGAGGTATCTTTAAAATATTGAATTTCATATACCAATTTTTGTTTTGCTCATTTAAGTGGAATGATTAAATCAAGAATTCTAGAGCTCAGTGATCAGTGTCTAAACATATACCTTAAACATTGACGAGAACTGTGTGTTTCAGTAGTGTAGTTGTAAGATTAAATCCTCTCTGAATTAGATCACTTTGTTATGGTTTGGTATGGGTATTGAGCCCTTGTTTTATCTGAACAAATCATTTGTAAATAAATGGAATAATGTGTCATTTAATCCTAACATGGATGCACTCTACTTTGGAATTGATGCAGTTGTTTCTACTGTTAGAAACCCATGGTACACACCTTAATTTAAGTAAGCTGACTTAGGCTGTCTGTGTTAGGGTAAATGTTAGCCTGTATAAAATGCCACACCTTATAATAATAACTGGCTAGACTTTGACCAGAGATGGTAAAAGAAGAACTGTTTTGTGTCTTGTTTTATTTTATTTTTTAAATTTATGTAATACTTTAATCATGCATTTTTGTATAGCTTCAACATTACAAAATTAACTGAAGCAGTAAATGGTGGTCAGGCAACCCTAAACCACCTTTCACTATTTTGCCTAAAAATTTTTTTTTATTCTACAAGTGTGGTTAGTGTTGTGATTTTGATAATTTTGCTGACACTGTCCTTTTCCTCTTTTTATATTTACAGTCAGGTTTTATAATTGATTTTCCTGATGATGTATGTATTTGTTAATGTAATCCTTCTAATTAGAGCAAGTGCATTTCTTTTACGTTAGTCTCTCCTGAGGTAATAAAATGTCAGCATAATTTATTGTTTATCAGGTTCATTATTTCATTTTAGTGTTTGCATTTTTTCCAGCTGAATGTTTATGTAACAAAAATACGTCTAGAAAACTTTTTTTTTTTATGTTTCAGTTTCTATTCTTAATTAAGGATTTAAATTTACAAATATGTTTTTGGTTAGGGTTCACCTTTTTTGTTTATCTAATTTTCAATAAATACAGAGTTTAACATTCAAGCTTTTGTTCTTGTAAGTCTCAACAACAGATCTTTACTTAGTAAGAGCACACACAGTGGACTCTAGGACCCAGCACCCACCAAGACCTGCCCAAACTGATTCAGTAGGCAGCACTGGCAGTAGCGCAGTGCAAGCCTTCATCAGATGCTTTGACGCGTGATTTCTTTTTTAAATTAAAGCCAAACCAGAATATGTGATCAGGAGGTGTTGGGTGATGAAGGAGGCTTTTTTCTTTATCAAGCTGATTTTTTTTTTTCTTCACATGGGTGGACCTTCACTTCTGTGGATTTTATAAAGCAGGCTTTAGAGAAGTTGGAAATGTAAGCTGCCTCCCTTGGTCTTTAGAAACCATGGCCTGATTATTGCAATACAGATGAAATCATTTTAAGCTCTTTAAGAAAATAGAAATGGTGTGAAAAAAGACCTAAAACGTAGTTATAAACATCATCTCTGTAACATTGAACACAGCAGCATCATGGCTCAGAGCAAAAGACACATATACACCCGGGTAAGTAGACATAATAATACAGATTAGCTAGGAGTAAATTACTGTAAAAAAGCTTCATGCTATTTTAATTGAATTTTTTCTGTTTTGTGTAATTAGAATTCTTTTCTAGTGTTTTCAGTTTTATTATAATACTGTCTTGCATCCTCTTTGCCATGCCTTTACTTACTTTGTCCATATGAGTGGACATCTTTTACAATACTTCTGTATGTGGTTTGTAAAATTTGTTTTGGAATTAGTGGTCAGGAAAAAATTATTCTTTGACTTTGCTCTGTAAAATATTTATTTTTTAAACAACAGCAGCTTAATTAGCCACCTGTCCATTCACTCACCTCTTGATGATGAAGCATTTTAATGTATCTTTTTTCAGCTTTTTTGTTCTTTGTTGGTTTGATTAACTTTTTATTTGAAGCTAAATAATAGGTAAAAGTATAGAACAGGATGAGTATGAAATGTTTTGTGCATGTCTGTGTCAGAAGCACTCAACTACAGAACATTGCTTGTTAACATATAATAATAGTAGTGCAGTTAGCATTCCATGATTATGTAGAGGTTTAAGACTGTTAGTCTTTCATCTTTCTGTTGCAACAACCATGAATCTGGGCTTGATCTCCTACTGTGGTCCTGTTAAAATCTTTCTTCTCACAGTTGAACTTGTGTCCTTTTATCCTACTGAAAGTGAAGTAAATAAACTCCAGTGCTCTGATCTATGGATGTCTTTGCTGGACTTCTGAGCATGACAGGATCTGTTGCATGAGTAGCTGTGAATTATCAACAAATAAATTAATCTTCAAATTTTGGAATTATCCTCATGTGCTACAAAAAATGATTACAAAGCAGTGAAAATTAAAAATTGTACCAGACTGGAACTCATGAGCAAATTGGCACTACAAGCAAAAAAAAAGGAATGTGATATTGACAGTACTGTTGGGTGGAACTCCCAACATCAAGAATATAGAATGCCATAGTAGCTAGGTGAAATAAAACACATTTCTTGTATTACTTTTGACTATAAAACATTTCTGTGAAGCAAGAGAGAAAAAGTAATCTTTTAGGTTTGATTTACATTTGGAGGAATACTCCATCCAAAATTTTTTAAATTTGTTACTTAACCCAATGTAAATAATATGTTACTTACTTTATTGTGATGGCAAAGAAAACATTTTGATCTCATATTTTCATGCAGAGTGGAGATATCAAAGTTTCTGATAGAGTACTCTAGATGTTCATGATGACCAAAAAGGGACAACAGTAAACTTTAACAAAAAGGTCCTTGGCAATATATTTGTGTCGTGTAATTCACATTTCAGGTCATAGAGACGTATGCTAATGAGGTCCCAAACATGACTTTTTACTAAAATATTAGTGTTACTAAAGAAAATCACTAATGGAAAACACTCATGATCTGAAATGGAACGTGTTCAAATGCAATTGAGCATTTGAACTGAAGACCTCTCCCCCACAACATTCATTGGTCTCGTGACCAGTCCACTAACAGCTTATTCATTGGCTAACATTGCGTTTCAGGTGATATCAAAGGTGCAGATTCCACAAAGAGAAACTATACAACTAAAGATTAAAAGTTAAAGAAAAGCAAGTGAAATCTTTATCAGGAAGAGAATATGCCTCATACTTTTGCATATCTGAGGTACTTCTGCAGGTACTCTAGTGGATATAAATGTAACAATGGGAGGCAGGCCAACAATTCAAATGGTGGTTTGCATCTGAGCGTGTTCTGTTTCTGTTCACAAGTGTGTTTTCCAGAAGTGGTTTATGAAAAAAACAGCGTCATTAGACACTCTACAGCTGACACATTCTCACTTGTATTCTTGCTTGCATCCTTTGCTGGAGGGATATGGTCTAGTAATGTAAAAAGTATCTCTAAGACGTATTGCATTTTTAGGATGTGGTGTTAAATTGTCTGCATTTTATTCTTCAAATATTTAAATGATGACATGGTGCTAATCTTGAAAGGTATTGTCAAATTTAAGCATTTATAACTGTAAATATATGAACAACAGTGGGGAATATAAGGACAATTTATTTTCATTAAGTAGTTTGGGGGGTATAAAGCTAATTTTAGCTGATGTATTTGACCAATACCTTCATTTTTAATTTATTTTTGGTGTTTTGACATAGTTGGTAAGAAACAGCTCTTATGCATATCTCAGGGAATTACTAATGCAAGGAGAAATGCATGAATGCGATAAATAAAATGGTGTTGCATAGAAACAATACAATAGGAATGTTGTTTGTTTTAATTTCTATCATACACTCTATGTTCTAGCCTTTAGACATTATTTTTCTTTCCTGCTATCATGCTTAGTTAGGAGATTCAAAGATCCTTTAAGCCACATCACATATCCTGGTTCTTTTTTTCTGTTCATCCTATAGAGGAGTGGGCACTATTTATATTTATTTATCCCCTTAGAATTTTGTATGCATGCTAAAAATAAAACTTTCTAACAAAAGAATGATATGATGGATCTTTCTTAACAGGAAACACAATAAATACAAATACCTATTTTAAAGCTTTCAAAAGGCTGCCAGTCATAAAAAGTCAAATTGGTTTGAATATTTTAGCATTTCTATTTATTGTTCTAAAATAGGTTTTCTCCCCTTTTGACATAAAGCATTACCTGTCAGTTAATTATAAATGCATGTACTACATATTGGCTTTCTGGCTTTTTACCTGTGAAGAAAGTAATAAGCAAATCATTAACAATGACATTTTAAATTATGTGCTATAATTAGGAGGCAATTAGATGCTATTTTTAAAGCTCCATCTGCAGTTTTGTAAATTTTTAGCAACCAATTAAACAACATACTCAAGTGTTATGCATTTGTCTTTATATTAATATGTAAACAGTATGTACACAGTAATTCACTGTTGAACGAAACCTGTTGGATCTACTTTATTAGTGCCATGGAGAATTTTGAGGACTTGGATTAGGTTCCCACCCAGTCTCCATTGCTCGAGACTAACAGGTTTAATAGATAGATAGATAGATACTTTATTAATCCCAAGGGGAAATTCACATACTCCAGCAGCAGCATACCGATACAAAAAAAAAAAAAAAAAAAAACCAAAAAAAATACTCTTGGTCTGTCCGAGTATGAAATATTCTTAAGTCATTGGATGCACTTGGTTTCTCTACTTTGCACAGCTTTAATTGCTGTTATTTCATTCTTGTAGTGTGGTAACCAGGGGTCTCATGTGTAATGCTTTGCATAGAATTCATACTAAAACGTAGCATACGGACAAAACTACGTAGGCACAAAAGAGATGCATAAAACTGTGCAGAAGCAACATTCTATGCGCTTTTCACCTTATAAATCCCAATCAACGTGAATTTTAATGCACATTCATGAGCCTACAGACCCACCCCGGCTCCTCCCATAGTTTTGCCTATTTGAATATGCAAATCAATATAAAAAGCCCCTTCCATTCAGTGTTTTATTAAAACACAATGGCATAAGCACATGTAAAAAAGAAGACTTTCATTTAATGTGAAATGGAGGTCCTGCTTAGTGAAGTGGAGGCAGGAAATTGGTGGGGTCGTACAGCATGGCAAGGGCACTCAAAAGTTCAATTTCAGAAAGTTGCACAGCGCCTGAAAATAAAAAAGAAGTTGTCAGATATCAAAGTCGATTTCAAATGGCAAGTCACAGCTCACTTTCTGAGTGTCAACATCTCTGGAGGAGATAGTGGAATTCTGGAGCTCACATCGTTTGAGCAGCAAGGTGCTGCAGTTTTTGGCTAGACAGTAGCCATCACACACAACACCATTTTCAAGTTTGTTCCCAGAACAAATGAAACATGATTTGAGCCAGGCCATCTTGCCACAACATTAATGGGATGCATTTTTGCATCACAGACAATTTGCTCATTAATAAAGTGGAAATGTTTCTATTTACTTAAGCAAATTCATTCTCAGAAGGTGCATTTATAGCAATGCGCGTGCAGTTGACTGCTCCAATTACATTTAGAAGATCGGATGTTGCTGCAAATTTTGCTTTGATGTTTGCCTATTCAACCACAGTGTAAGGAAATCTTGTATATCTGGACGACAAGCAAATAATATGGTCATATATAGCTGGCATTATATGACTCAAGTGATGACTGAGAAATATACGATCGGTTAACCAGTTCACGTTGAAAAGCTTCTGTGGCTAAAAACCTGAGGGTGGACAAAACTTGCAAAGGAAGAGGTAGAGCACAATTCCTCAAAGTCTGCCTTTGTAAAGCTGACCCCAGTTCAGCACACAGCGCCAAGAGGATAGATAGCTCTTGGAAGCCAAAATTGACTTAGAAGCCAGTCGTCATCATCATGGGACAAGAAAGCAGTATGATCTGTAAATACGTGCTGTCTTCTAATTCTTCCATTTGTTATGTCTTCTAACAATTCTACAGCAGCCATTGTAGTTGGAATAGTTTGGCCATTTTGTGCACCATTATTATATTGTTACAGATTAATTATAATCAAGTACCATAAATTTGTAAATGATATGAAGTTAATTTCAGTATATTTCATAAAACCCGTGCTATTAATGTGAATCTAAAAAAGAAAGGGAAACCACAAGTAGCATTGCATTGACACTGGGTGCCGCCCGCTTACATAACCAAGCTGAAACGTGCATATGAATGGACTGAGACTGCAATGAAAATGTGCGTAGCTTTACGACAAGTTTAGTTTTTACACATCTTGATAGGAGTGTGCAACATTTTTATGCCTATGCACCGTTTATACATGAGGCCTAAGAACTGCACAAAACACTCCAGGTGTCGTCTCACTAATGTGATATATATAGTATGTGTATAATGTCTCTTGAGTTATATTCAAGTGTTTTTTTTGTTTTTTTTTTTAATTATACCATAACATTTTATTTACCACTTTAATAACTTGTATGCATTGTTAGATGATGAAAATGTTCTGTCAACATTAACCCGTAAATCCTTTTCAGAGGATGCTTACTTTAAGAAAAATCTTGTCTCAAGTCTTGTTTTTATAGTTGAAGTTCGTTTTGCCTATTTGTAGCACCTTTGTACTTTTCTACATTAAACTGTGTTTTCCAAATTTTCACATAGTTCTTAATCTTGCTGAAGTGTTCTTGAATAGCTTATCCTTCCTAGTCTGTGTTTGCAATTCCAATTTTAGTGTCATTTGCGAATTTCACACGTTTACTAAGTCTGCTGAAATCTGTGCCATTAATATAAATCAGAAAAGGCAGTGGTCCTAGGACAGACCCCTGAGGGACTCTACTGATGACCTCACTCCATGAGAAGCGTTCACCTCTTTTCTGTACTCTTTATCCCCTGTTGGTTAACCAACTTGACAACCAGTAGTTTAGGCAACCGCTGAAGCCTGCAGCATCTAGTTTCAGAATTAATCTTTGGTGTGGCACTGTATCAAAGGCTTTTTAAAAATCTGAAGTAATTTATGTCTTATGCTTTGCTTTTTTCAGAAATCTAAGATTGGTTTGGCAAGATCTTTCTGTCATAAAACCATGATGTGGGCTGTTATTTAGTATATTATTTTCATATAAGTAGCTTTTGAATTAATTTTTCATGATAGTTTCCATACTTGTGCATGGTACAGAAGTAAGACTTATTGGTCTGTAAATACTAGGAACCATTTTGTCCCCATTCTCATTTTCAACAATTTCTTCTTTCGTGTCCCTGTGGTTTCTTGAATTTTCTTCTGTTGTCTTTTTACTGGAGTAGTACTAAAAAAACCTATTTGCTGTTTGTTTTGGCAATTATTTTTCAGTTTCTCTTCTGACTTTAAGAATTTTTTTAATACCTCTTGCTGTAGTGTCTGGTATTCCTCTAAGCCAGAATTATTTGGCTTTTTTTTAATAAATGGCTTTTTTTAATATAAATGTACTAGGGCCTTTGCCCCCTTCTCGCTTCGCTCATCAACCCCCCAGGTCAGCACTACGTGCTAGCCACTTTGCAGTTCTGCCGCTTGCGTATGGGGATGTGGATGTACAATTTAAACAGATTATTTTCATGGGAATTGTTACATATGCATAATAAAACTAACTATTTTACATTACAGTGAGTAATTAACCATATTAAAAAACAGTAAAATGTAATAATTTGAAAGTAAATTATGTTTCATGTTGCTTTAGAGTTATTTGTTGCGTTACACGATTTCATTCTGTTTGGATTTGATATTAACAAGCAAATACTTTTTAAACTTCAGTAAAAACAATTTTTTGAATTAAATCTTCATCAATATTGCATTGAATTTTGATTCTGTGTTTGGACTTATATCGTGACAACGTGATGTATAACTGCCCATGAGTGAATTTCGTTTCTTTCTCTCTAATACATAACCTTTTTTGAATGTGTGTCTCTGTGATTTGTTAATTGTCTTTGCAAAAGCTATTTTAACGGGAAACTGTTAACGTTTTAATACGAATGGCATATCAACTGTCAGCATAATCGATATGCATTTAACCAATTTGCCGTGTAACTGATCGACAATTTTCTTGTTAAATAGTTCGACTTCATCGTTTCTCAGTGCTAGGGTTGCCCATGTACTCCTTTCTTCTGTTGATAACCCTTCGGGATGAAATTCTCCAATAAGATTTGGACATAATAAGTCTTCTTTTATTGGGAACTTAAAGTGAGGAAAATGTAAAAATTTGTAAGAGCTAAGAGAGCAGGAAACTGTGTCTGACAAAAGCATTCACATGAATTAGAGGTGAGAGGGCCATGTCCGTGGTTGAATATGGTTGAGAGGAAGGCGTGACTTGAAAAAATCTCATGGCCAAAATCTCGTCTCATAGGACTTGAAATGATCTTTTTCAAAAAGTCTGGCTCTCAGGATTTCCTTTTATAATAGAGAGAAATTACTGGGCTTTTAATGATAATAATAAATAAAAAGTCCAAAGGTTGAGAATAAGCCACATCTGGTTATGGTTAGGCATGAATAATTTAGTTAGGATAACATCACAGCACTTTTCATCTCGGTATAGAGTTCTCAGTTAATTAAAGTAAATTAAGTAAAGATTTTAACATGCTGCAAATGTACTTTCCAAATTTTAGAGGTTTTACTGCTCAACATTAGCTGTATGCCTCCTGATGAGAGGCTTTAAATGTATTTTTATTCATTAGTAAAATCTTTTAAATCATAGGTGCATGTGTATTTGTAAGTATATGTATATATGTTTGTTTGTGTGGGTGTGTATATGTGTACATATGTCTGTGCTTGAGAGAAACAGGTGACAGTGATTAAATAATTGACAAAATCAGTAATAATGCAAAAATCATTTTTTCACAAAAATGGCACACATGCTATCAGAAAAAAGCAGCACACAAAAAGGAAAGGATTTTTGGAATAGCATTTGTTATATTAAGTAGGAGGTCAAAATACTGTTGTTTTCTTTGCATTATATGTTATATCTGTGCAACTCTCCCTGTCTTTCAGTGGCATATTTCCCTTTGGTTCAAGGCAGGAATCACATTATTGCCTAAAAGCAGTGTTAGGTTTTCATTTCAAAACAACTCAGAAGTTTACATTGAAGCGGTGAGACATTTAAGGACTGCAATTAAAACCTTGACATTCCTTAATCGCTATAGTTGACACCACTAGTAAATTTCAGTGTGTGATTAAATTGTTTCAGAGTTTTCACACTAGTTCCATGACATGCATTCCATCACACATGTAAAAAGGAGATATTTTCAGACATCTGATTTACAGTATTCTGGAAAATTTATGGAAACACAGAGCAAGTGATACATTAATTAATTTTCCTTCAAGATTGGATGCTGTAATGTCTTTATTCCCCCATCCTATTTGTGATCCCGTCAGGGGTGTGATAGTGGAGAGGGTGGGTTTTTATTATATACACCGTATGTAATACATGTATATACAGTATGTATACATGCTGTACATTTAATATGGCTAGCTGTGCCACTTGCCTAAGACAGGCAATTTGTTCCGTGCCCGAGCACGTTTGTCCATAAGTAACCCCCATTGTCTAGTTTATTTGAGTAGTGTGATCACTCTATGCCAGGCCAACCTTACCGTGCCCTGGCCTGCTTGGAAGAGGTGAGCTCCACAACACAGTTCAGTAGGATTTGTGAACAGTGTGATTGCTAAACGTGCCCGAGCATTGAAAACAGACATGACGTCAATGATATGACAAGTCAAATTCTCATTTCAGTCAGTACCATTTGAGTTAAAACAGGTTTTTATTCTCACCTTACAGATGAACGTGAATTGTAGTTGGCAAGAAAGTCAGCAAATTCTTCCCTTATCATCTTTCGTCAACGTTAAAATGTTCTCGTACATATAGCACGATTAACAGCAAAATGCTTCATTGCACACTCAGATCTGTATTCTGTCCTACACAACTACAAGAAAAGAAAAAATAGAAACTATATAAAATCATTTTGACATGCATGCTGTCACTCCATGTTGGGATTTTGTTTTGCTTTACACAAAATCACATGGTAATGACGAAAGCGTGCCCAGGTCCAGAACATTAAGTACTGTGTGGATGCAGGCCATCAGGGGAGTCACTCCGTGTTGGGATTTTGTTTTGCTTTACACAAAGTCACATGGTCAAGATGAAAGCATGCCTGGTCCCAGAACTTTAAGTACAGTGTGAGGGCAGGCCATCAGGGGAGTAGGGAAGGAGGACAATTGCGCTTGGGCACAGTATGGAACAAATTACCTAGTCTGAGTTCACACTAAGTAATCATCGTAGGCCTCACTGTTAACGTTTGCAGTGCACCATGCAATACAAATGTCTTTGTTATATGCCATTTGGTATGGAATTTGTAAAAGCAGTGTTAATATTTGTGATATGCCATCTATTGGAATGACAGAAACATATCAACTGCACTAACAACACAAGCACTTGTCCTTTCATTAAGGTGGATATATCCATGCACTTGCACACTGTCACTGTCTATGAAATTGTTTTAGTCAACATTTATAATCTCTACAATATGTTTTGCAAGTGTCCCTTGATCATTTCTTAGTAAGCAGATCACTTCAACTGTGTCCTGTCAATACATCCTCCTGTATTGTTGATTGGTTCACCCTGTTATACAGAGTGGGCCCAGTAGTCTTGTACAGTATTTAAACAGCATTCCAGCAAGGACCCAGTACTTGCTTGTATTCTATTGTCTAATATATGGGTACACATTCCAACCATGTTTCTCACTTGATTAGCATCACTCCTTAAAGCCATCCTAAAATACATCTGTATTTATGACATTTTTGAGAACTTTCTTCATATAAATTCAGAGCCTAAAATATTGTCTTACTATGAAGTGACATGAAAGAGTAACGACTTCTAAACCTAAAGTTGTATTTTCTTTTGGTTTTGGGGGAATAGCTGAAGCACAATGTTAGGGATGAGTTTTAATATAAATTGGGGTATTGATAACAAGTGACGATACAAGGGGATCTTGAGTGTGAATAATGTATTTGAAGCATTTTATGGTTGTTTTGCCAAGTAGTGGTGGTGATTTGAAAGGTAAATCATCAAAGAAAAGTGTACCATTTAATTTATATCTTAACTGTCAGTTATGATTAAGACCCATATGAAATTATAAGTACATAATGCATAGCTAAAATGGCAAACTTCACAGTCCAAGAGTAGTGTGGTTTAGAGACTTGTTTTTTTTGGGGGGGGGGGGGGGGGTGATCTTTCCATAGCAATGTATATGTATCCTTTTTTTCTTTTCACTTCTCATCATTAATATTGCATTGGAGATGAGCTGTGCCCAAGGCAGTGCTGCCAGACAAGGATTTCAGTTTCATAGAGTTATTGATGTCTTTAGTTATTTGAAGCGTAAGTGCTGGGATATTTTTCCAGTTGACCTTGTTTGTTTCCAGTGCCTGATGTTAACCAAGTTACTGAATAAAGATTTCTATGTAAACACTTGCCATACAAATCAGTGGTTACTTCTCAGTATGTATTGTGCAACACACAAACTTGCACATATATTGTCCAGTATTTTTTTAAAGGGAAAAAATAATGGCTTGAAAAAAATAATGTCTTTAACCATATCCTGTGTATCTGGAAATCTAAAGCTAAAAGGCTAAGCCTAAGCTTTGGCATTCTTTCACAGATGCATTTAAGAAGGATATTGGAATTCACCATTCAGTGGTGCCATTGCGTCATTCTACCATTGCTGCCTTGGAAACAAGCGTTAGAGTGTTGGAAATGTTCACATTCATTTGGCTAAACCCTCCACTTCATTGTAAGACACACAAAGACGCACATTTCAGTGTCTTTCTTAACCCCCTACATTTATTTAAAAATCTTAATAGACTCTTACCAGCTGTAAGAAAAATTAGAGTTCTGTAAGAGATATACCAGACACATTTCCTTTCACCTGTTTGGTAACTGTAATTTCAGGAATCAGCTTACACTTCAAGATACAAACTTGCACATGTATGTTTTATGTGTGGGCAAACACAGCAGTGTATCTCCATTATACACGAGTATTGGTAGATGTATAAAAAGACTAGGTAAAGATTCTTCCAGCAGTGCAATGCAAAAATTTTAACTGTGGTTGTCTCTTATTTTTTCATGAACTACTTAATAACAAAATATTGATAAGCAAATTTAAGTTTTAGTAGTTGCACACAGTGGTGTTTTAATAGACTCCAGTTGCTTAGATCATGTAGCAGGAATTTTGGTTACAGAAAATGGGTAGATAAATGAGTGCATGTAATTGGTCTCATTTGGTAGAGTTTTAAAGCTAAAAAGAAATTCCAATCCAGTAGATTAGAATATCCAGTAATATATATATGAATTTAAATGCAGTGAGGCAAGAAGAGTAAATACAAGGTGAGACACAAAAATAACTGGATTGGTAAAAAAAAAATGTATTGATGAATTACAGCATTCTAAACATTGTCACCTTCTGTATACTCCCCCTCCCGATCTCTACACTGCTCCATACATATCTTCCATTGATTGAAACAGTGCTGGATGTCTTCTTGCTTGAGGCTCTTCAACAGGCTTGCCGTTTCTGTCTTCACTTCATCCATTGAAGAAAAATGTGTTCCCTTCAGGTCACTTTTGATTTTCGGGAACAAGTAAAAATCCCAGGGAGCTAAATCGGCCGAATAGGGAGAATGATCGAGGACAGGAATGTTTTTGTCAGTCAAAAACTGCTTTACAGAAAAAGCATTGTGCATGGGAGTGTTGTCTTGTCTTGCTGCTCAATTTTTTTCACCCAACATTGTCACGGCAACTTGTGTAGCGATTGTTGTGCAAATACTGACTGGGCTAGTCGCAGGATATCTTTAGCTAGTCAGGGGTTTGAGAGGGTGTGTAGGAGGGGATATAGTTCTATGATTCACATCCAGCCGACCTCAGGACAGTTTTCCAGGAAAGCCCCAAGTCCAGTCCGGTTATTTTTCTGTCTCACCTCGTATTTTACATGCTTTCAGAACACCACACCACTTTTTAACAAAGATTTGAGCTATTTGAGGAAGAGTTGGAGCTTTATTATCGGAGTTGCAGTCAAAATCATAAATGAACTTTTGAGATAATGGAATGTTCCTTTCGATCAGTATGGTCATGTTTAGCTTTTAACATGTCCTGAAGAAAGATTATACTTGTAGTAGCTCTCTCATCATGTATAGGCTCAAAGGATGCTTTAAAATGTGTTCTACATTGGTTATATATGTTTAGTAAAAGCTAAACCTCTGGGTTGCTGGTAAATTAAGGATTTTTAGTGTCGGCTGGAGCTAACCAAGCAACTGTAGGTTTGTAGACACGTCTAATTTCCAATATTTTACTTCAAGAATGATATTTTTAAATTACGGAAGAATGAGTTCTGATTAATCTCTATTTTTCTTTCAGGTGACTAGCAGCAGCAGAATGAATACGGAGGGGACTGGCAAACCTGCCAAAGTTGGCTCTCGGGTGGAAGTGATTGGAAAGGGTCATCGAGGTACAGTGGCCTATATTGGAGCCACACTCTTTGCCACTGGCAAATGGGTTGGAGTCATTCTTGATGATGCTAAAGGAAAAAATGATGGTACAGTTCAAGGCAAGAGATACTTCGTCTGTGAGGAAAATCATGGTATATTTGTTCGCCAGTCACAGGCAAGTTGTGTTTAGTTCTCTCTCATGTTAACTGATTTTGGTGATTCTTTATAAACAGTAAAAATCCAGTACATAATATTATGCTGTATTTCAAAACAAGTTAGGTAACTACTGTGCGCCTCTGCTGGTGCTAGAAGACAGATGCTGTCATAAAGCTAAAAAAAAATAAAAGCCAAACCAGCCCTTTGCTGGTCTGTGCTATCTTTGCCAAAGTAATGTAGGGTACCACTGGCCCTTTCCTACATTAGTGAGCAAAAATATTTACCGTCATATCCACCCCCCTTTTTTTATTCATAATGTGGTGAGTGACCTTGAAAATGATGGGCAGTTTGAACAGAGAGCAAAGTACACTGTGCAACTAGGATGAAGACGGAGACATGTTTGGTGCTTATAAATGCAACAGTCAGAGATCAGTGATGTTGTGACCAGTGGGGAAAATCCACAAGTTTCCCTCTAGAAGTAAAAAGGTCATGGTCATGTGAACTGAGCAATTTATGTTTTTTCAAACCAATGAAAAACAATTAATTTCAGAATTGACTTGCACCAGCTGAGGCTAGTCTGGTGTTTAATTGTATGAGGCACTAATATTAGCCGATTCCAGATGACTTCTTTTTTTGCAAATGACTCTGACATTTGCAGCAGCTTTGTAGACATCAGTGTTAATTAGGCAGGACAGATGCATCAACAAAGCTTTTTTTCATAGTAGTTGCCTTTGGTATACTTAACATTTATTATTATTTGGCAACATACCACACTTGTCTGTGACAGAAAGTGGCTAAACTGACAGCATAAACTTACTTTAGGTGGCAAAGATTTTTGAAAAGGTTTAATGTAGGTTTCCCTAAGAGAGTTTTGCCCAAGGGGCCAGTTCCTGAAAGTTCAAGGCTCAGTGTGTAAAGCTCAATGACACTATTTTGAGTTAGGAAGTTTTTTTGTTTAGGCTACCTCTGAAGTGACTTCTGGTGCCATTGAACTCTCTTTAATTTATGTAAACGATCTTGATAATGTAACCAATAAAATGATTGTATTTCTAGATGATAAAGCTCTAGACAGATCTGTGAGTTGTATCCTGCTTTGGTTTGGGGATGATCATCTGAGACAATCTTGAATATGTGTGCACACACACACATTGCGCCAGGCAGAATAGCAGGGCCACCATGCCTTGGCAGCACATACTTTTTTTACAGATTTGTTTTATTAGAAAAACTAATTAAAATATAGCAATTTAAGGCAAATGACTTTGCTTCTAGAAAAAAGAATATTCAGAGGTTTGTTTACTTCAGCTTTGTCCTAAAAGGACACGTTTTTTTCACAAGGTATGTATTTTTGGGTTGTTAATTCAGTCATGTTTGTCATGTGTTTGCTTGTTTTTGTTTTTGTTGTGTTATTGTTTTTCATCATATATTGTAATGGTTCATGTTAAAGTGACTTTTTTGTCTTTGAATCCACTTTAATGTTTTTTCAGGAACCAGGGACTTTTTAAAAACTTGGAAACTTTTGTATCGTTCCCACCACAGGAACTCTGGCCATTTGTAGTTTTTTGCTCCTACTCCAGGGTGTGTACTTTCATTCAACCAGGAAGTATCATGGGTGGAGCTCGGGCAATGAACAGTGCTGACCGGTTAACCACACGCACTGGTGCTATCTTTAGTATATTTCATGGGAGTGAGCTGTGTACGGTTTGCAAAATATCTTGTGATCGCTTTCCACAGGTTATTTAAGCAATCGACATTGCTTTGCTATGACTGATGGTGTGATTATCCAAGCGGGACTAAATTTCTGAATTTAATTTTAAAAATCAAAGTTTCTTATTAAACTACTGCATGCATTGCTAAAGGTCCAGAGTCTGAAACACAGTTGAGACAATGGAAGCACGTGCTGAGTTTGTACCATCAAAGAACTTGTCTGGATTTACTAGTGTTTCTCTTAATAGGTCAGTCTGAAAATCTTTTGAGCACCCCTTGAATACAGATTTTGATATTTTCATGTCACAAGAACACACAATGGCCATTCTATTGTTTTGAATGGCTTTCTGATAAGTCACCTTTAAATATAGTCCATAATCTCTCCTTTTTTATGCTCATTGTTAAAAGGCAGTTTTAATCATAGTATTCATAAACTGTTATATTTTCTGATAGTGTTTTTTATTTTATCCTGAACATAAGAAGTTACTTACAGAATGATGGGTATACAGTTTGTCTTTTAAATAGAGCTAGGGATATACAGTATTGTGTTCCTCGGAATTACTTGAATACTTTGAAATCACTTCAGTTTTTTTTTTTTCTTGTGCCTCATGACTCACCGGTATGAGAATTCCTCCATATATGATGTACAGTATCATTAAACTCATCTTGATGTCAAGTTATGCAAGATGTTGAGCTTTTTGGGTTTTACCCTTCTTTTTTGTCCCTCTAGACCAGAAAAAACATACTTTTTAGGCTATTTTTTGACCACATTGTTTGCAGGAAGTTGCATCACCAGCTTCACCAAAAAATAAGGAGGACTTGAATTTGGGCATACCACATCAACTGACCCCAGAGGTTCACCACGTAATGACATATGAGAGATCAGAGTCACGCTTTTCACAAAACTTTGGGGAAAAAATGGGGATTGGTAATAAAGTGTTGTTGAGTGTTGTTTTATATTTTTGAGGCTGCTGATCATGATTATGATAATATTTTAAATATGTGATTCTTTAATGATGATCCTAGCCCTCTAAGCACCACTCCTAGAAGGTTAAAAATGACAAATTTTAAATATAAGCATGTAGGGTATCATTTTTAGACTATTTAAAAGTTATTCGTTAGAAATGTGATGTTATTTTTGATCCTTTACTAAGGACCTAGCCTTTGGTGGACCCCTACCACAGGGTAAAAAAAATAACAAATTTCTATCTATATATATATATATAATTCTCTAAGCCGCCGTCAGAGCGGCACGACACCCATGAAAGCACGCAGGAAGGAGCCACGCCCACACCAACACCCACACCCATGAAAGCACGCAGGAAAGAGCCACGCCCACCAACTCTAAGACCATTGGATACGACGAAAACTCGCAAAGCCACGCCTACCAATTTGGACACGATGCCTTGGAAAACACGCCGTCATTTCTGTTTGTCTGTGCTACAGTGCGCATGCAGCTCTGAGCCACGTTGACTTTTCGGTTACAACGCACGACTGCATGCAACATCGCAAACTGTTTTACACGCTACATACAGCAATTCACATCCGCGACAAACATGCGTCTTCTTAGATGGTCCTGCAGGAACACGGAAAACGTTTCCCCGCCCACCAACACTCTTTATTCCCCGGCCCGCGTCCACCGCATCTGCGACAAACATGCGTCTTCTTCGATGGTCCTGCAGGAACATGGAAAACATTTCCCCGCCCACCAAAGCAGGACCATGTAAGAAGAGGCATGTTTGTCGCGGATGTGAATTGCTGAATGCAGCGTCTAAAACAGTTAGCGAGGGGTATCCCATGGGATCCTTAAAACAATCCTTTAAAACTGAGGTTAAAACACAATGAAGGAAGCAGTCTTTAAAAACCAATAAGCCCTGTGCCTCTGTTTCATTAGCGTCTCACCTGCTTCACCGATGCAGGCCCTGCAACAGTCGAGACGCTCTCTCAGTAACTGACCTTCTCTGTGCCTGACTCCACTATAGGCTGCAACAAAATTATGAAAGTACGGGCGCATTTGTTTCACACAACCTTTGGGTGTGGGTGGGTTGGTGTTAGTTAGTTAATTAGTTACTCAAAGGATTTCAAGATTTAATATGCACAAACGGTAACACTGCAAAAGCAGCCCAAACCAGAAAAGATGGCTGGCAAAAAGTGGCCGACAAATTAAACGCGTGTGCATTGTACTTACTGAAAGCAGCATTATGGATTTTGCAAATGTTCATTTTTTTCCCTCTGCTTAAAAAACATTTAAAAAGCGGTGTGATTATGTGGCGTATACTACGCCGCGGATTGGTATGCAGCGTGTAAAACAGTTTGTTTGTCACGGATAATTTGTCTTTTACTATTACACGAAGACAATTTCCTGTTAATACTGTGTTACATTGATATAGCGGTGTTCTCAGTATTCAAAGCGCTATCCACACAGGGAGGAACCGGGAAGCGAAACCACAATCTTCCACAGTCTCCTTACTGCAAAGCAGCAGCACTACTACAGCGCCACAAGGCAGTTAAAGAATACACCAGGCTCGATTTTGTTTTCACTTCTGTTTACAGAGATCGGGTCGTAGATAGCATTGTTGCAATGTTACTTTTCTTGGTGGCTTATTACATTACGGATGTTTCACATGTTCATGTTTTCCCCTGTGCTTAAAAGACATTAAAAAAGTGTTTCTCAACTGTGACTCCGGAACATCTCAGTACGCAAGCTATATTAAGCGTCAACAACGAAGACTTGCTACACCTTAATCTATAAGTGCTAACACTTAGCCCTACTGACGAAGTAACTTTCACCAGCGTGGCCTTCTTCGTTACACATGATCCCACTTTGTCACGGACAATTATATGTTGCTCTCTCCAGAGGTCTATCATTTCATTCACTCACAGTGGTATCCACAAACCCACCCTGTTTGGACAACTGAGTCGTTCAGGAAGTGTTCACCAATCAATACATAATTATGCGGTGTATACGCCGCGGGTTGGCTAGTTTCAGATATTTTTCAAAACTGTTCTTGTTTATTATGTATTTCTTCCTCATGAAATAAAACATTGCATTTCTTATGAATGCTCTGAATTAGTGCAGCTTACACTGATTCAGATTTTTCTGTATGAAAATTAAATCTATATGTGTACTGTATGTACATATTTACTGTTACTCCTAATGTAGGAGTTATTTATTGGCCCTAAAAGTTATTAAGTGGGTCATGTTGGCTGCCTTTCCTAAAATGCCTAGATATAATGCTTTAAGAAAACAAAACAACACAAAATAAGCAAAGAATAAGGTTTTTCCTCCTTCTACTCCTCCCCCCACCCTTCTGGTGAACAATATATTACCTTTAACGCTTAATTTTTATATTAGTTTTTGCATTAATTAATTGATTTTCTGGAAAAAGGGTGACTTGCCATATTCATCATCTTGCTTTCTCTTTTTATTCCAGCAAGATGAACTGGTAAGATTTAGCAGGTGGAGAGGAGAACCCTTTATCTGTTTAATTTGTTAAGAAAATCTCATGTCAAGGCTAAGTTGTGTTCAAATATTTATTTCAGAAACAAAATATTAATAGATCTTCATTTAAGATAAGTATATACAGGTTGAGTATCCATAACCCGAAATGCCTGGGACCAGAAGTTTTTTCTGATTTAGGTTATTTTCGGATTTTTAAATATTTGCATATACATAAGGAGATATCGTGTAATGAAATGCAGCCAAACCAACTAAATGACTACTTATAAATGCAAATAATAATTTACATCACTGAGCCTTTATTATAATGTGCATTGACATGACAAACGTATTAAACCTCAAAAGTCATCTTAAAGACTCTTGTATTTCCTTTTAAGACGAACAGTGCTGTGCATTTGCACTGAGGAACTTTTTTTGGTTTTTCTTCAGTTTTTTGGGTACCTGTTGTCACTTCTTAGGGAACTGGCTGACAGGTAAGGAATATCTCGGCCAATTTTCACTTTATAATGCCTGCTGTGCTGGAAGCCATTAAGTGACAAAAGGGTTGTACATTAAGTTTTTTGTATAGTGTGAGAGTTCATATGTAAAACATATGTTTTTGCCAGCATGAAAAAAAATAAAAAAGGTAATTTGCAGCAGTGTGTTTTTTCCTAACGTAATCAGTGCACTTTACAGCACTCGTATTACAATAAGGGCACCTAGCGAGAGTAAAACTGCTTTTGTTAACTGTGGGCAGTGACATTCCATTAACACACAAGTCATCTGCAATGCCAAAGGTGAGTTCTGAAGCATGTTCATGTATGCACATATACAAGATGATGGTTTATGATGGTAAATTGATTAGAAACATGAATAGGCCAGATTTTATAAATCTGATTTTTTTTTTTTATTTGGCATATGCATATTTTCACACCGAAATCCAAGCAAAGTTTTATAAGTGAGTCCCCTCGTGTGAAATTTTGCATCCCATTTATTTATTTATTACATTTTTCCTAGCAACTTGATTTCCTACTTTATTAATTGGTATCACTATTGTATAATCATCTGAGGTGTGTATACCCAATGACAGACTGATATTTTGTCTGTTGGACTGTTCCTCCCTTGCATTTTTTTCATTTAATTTAATTCTTTATAATTTATTTTAGATCCAGCTAGTTGATGATGGCACTGACACTACTTCTCCAGAGACCCCAGAGCCTGCTATAGCAAAAGTCCCCAAACGAGGTATGAACAACTAAATTTATAACACCAAGGCACCATTTTTTTAAATATTTGAAGTTAGTGTAATTTTGCCAAGAAACTTAACACTTAGTACATAAATCATTAATTCACCTTTGAAGTTGCTGAGATGATGACAATTGTATTAAAGCAAAATAAATGAGACTTTCTGTCGATCACTGCTTTTAAATTTTCATGTAATTCAAGGCTTTCTAGATTGTTAAAATGGCACAATATCTCAGAAATCTTCATAAATAACCTTAAGGAATAAAGTACTTTTTTTTTTTTTTGTATCTAACATCTACGTTTGTCAGAGCTTGAAAAAATATATTGGTGGACATTTATAGCTCCCTTAAACATAAATGCATGTTATTTTGCTATTATGTTTACTGCCAGCACCTACCTGTGACAAAAATACATTGTGATTCAATCTTAAAATGGCTATGAACTATGTTGGCTGAGCATTCTTGAACAGAAATACGGGGTTTGCAGACAAAATGTTGTTGTGACATCCTTGCAGTCTCTGTATGAAAATGAACAGTTCTAAATTGAAAATCAGTTTGGACATTCTCTTGCAACTCACTTTTTTGTAATATTCATTGGTGAGAACTCTTGAGTGTGTTGTGTAGATAAAAATTAAGAATTAAAAAAAAAAAACAAAAAAAACAACAAACTCTTGCCCAGAGCACTCATTTTTTTATTACCAAAGTGCTGATTTACAACTTGAAATCCAAATACTCCGTTACTCATGCCCCTACCCTTTACTATAGTGTTACTGGAGTTTTTGTTAACAGAAAACCTTGCTACAAATACTATCCAGTGTTTCATCTTTGTACGTTTCAATTATATGTTGTAGAAAATGCAAGTTAAGTTGTTAATTCTGAGCTCTACGCATGCTTTATAAAGCCAAGTATTTGAATTACAATTTTAGGGACCATGTTATTTACACAAGCTGTAAATCCTTTTATTATACAGTCATACAAAAACTAAACATGCTCTCTTTCAGTTCTCTGATTTCACATATTTGTTGATAACAATATTATTTTCTGCACAAAACTCCATCAGGGGATCCAACAACAAATTTTACTTTGACATTATTTTTTTCAATGAAACCATTATATGTGAAAACATAAAATGTTAGGTTTCCTACCATGGTATTTGGGTGGATACCCAAGGCATTCATAATGAAGAACAGCTCTTTGTAGAAATGTCTATTTGGACTTTTTCCAGCATGTACTGTTTGTAAATGAAGAGATGGAAATTGTAAGAGTACCCAGTTTTGAGCTTAAAACTGAAGCTTTTCATAATCCCTGCAACTTTCTTGAAGAGTGTTCACTAAAGGTAGATAGGACTACATATAGATGTAGGCTTTTCCATTTAGCTAATTTTAGAAGACCATGTGTCACTTGATACACATTTTCATCTTTATTGGTAATCCATATAGCTACTATTATTTAGTTTTACTGCTTAGACAAGAGACACCTTTCCCAGTTTGCTTGATGAACGTGTGTTATCTAACTCTAATCTATAGTCCACCATGCATGCATATGTGTTGTTCCCAAAAGTGCATAATTTTGTTTAAACTTTCTCCTGACATGTAAATATTTAATAGGAAAAGCTGTACTTTGCATCAATATTACCCCAGTGTTAACGGTAGTCGTGTATGTACAGTGATACCTTGAGTTTAATTCGTTCCGTAACCGAGCTCGTAAGTCAAAATGCTCGTATCTCAAATTAATTTTCCCCATTGAAATGAGATTAATTCGTGCCAGCCCCCAAAAAACCACCCCAATTTTTTGGTAAATGTTTTCAACATAAGAAAAATGTATTTATAATGAACAAATATTGTATACAAACAAAATAAAACCTAATACATAAAAAAGAATCTAAAGAAATAAACAGACGTTGGCAAAGCCGATTAGCGTATTGTAATGTTTTTTTCTTTCACTTCACTTTTGCTTAACTTAATTTTCTTCTTCACAAGTTTTTTTTTTTTTTGCCACGCTTTCATCACTTTCATTCGCAGGGCGTTTCAATAGAAACCTGTCCAAGGAGCTTTGTTTAGTCCTCCCCTTTAGAATGTTTCTGAAATGAGTTAGGCAAGTGTCATTAAATAGCGCGGCTGCACGTTCAGTTTCTTTTCAGTAAAGTCAGGCGTTAGGCAAATGTCATTAAATAGCGCCACTGCACGTTCAGTTTCTTTTCAGTAAAGTCAGGCGTTAGGCGAGTGACATTAAATAGCGCAGCTGCAAGTTCAGTTTCGTTTCAGTAAAGTCAGGCGTTAGGTAAGTGTCATTAAATAGCGCGGCTGCACGTTCAGTTTCTTTTCAATAAAGTCAGACGTTAGGCAAGTGACATTAAATAGCACGGCTGCACATTCAGTTTGTTTTCTATAAATTCAGGCGTTAGGCAAGTGACATTAAATAGCCCGGCTGCACGTTCACTTTCTTTTCAGTAAAGTCAGGCGTTAGGCAAATGTCATTAAATAGCGCGGCTGCACGTTCAGTTTCTTTTCAGTAAAGTCAAGCTTTAGGCATAATGTCATTAAATAGCGCGGCTGCACGTTCAGTTTCTTTTCAGTAAAGTCAGGCGTTAGGCGAGTGACATTAAATAGCGCAGCTGCAAGTTCAGTTTCGTTTCAGTAAAGTCAGGCGTTAGGTAAGTGTCATTAAATAGCGCGGCTGCACGTTCAGTTTCTTTTCAATAAAGTCAGACGTTAGGCAAGTGACATTAAATAGCACGGCTGCACGTTCAGTTTGTTTTCTATAAATTCAGGCGTTAGGCAAGTGACATTAAATAGCCCGGCTGCACGTTCAGTTTCTTTTCAGTAAAGTCAGGCGTTAGGCAAGTGTCATTAAATAGCGCCACTGTATGATAAGTTGTAATTTTTTCAGGGTGTTTCTTTTCTTTAAAGTTCGAAACTTTTTCCCACATTGCAAACACTTCCTTTATGTCACTTCAAGAGATAAACTCCTCCGCGATACCGATCTCTTGCAGAACCTCCGTATGCTGCTGTGTATGTAGTTCCATCAACTCCTCCGTCATCAGTTCCTCGGAATGCTCTTTGATGGCTCGTATTTCAAATTTTGGCTCGTAACTCAAGACAAAAAATCGACCTAGTGACGGCTCATATCTCAAAAAACACGCACATTGGGGCACTCGTATCTCAAGGTATCATATGTATATATAATAATATGCAGTCTATATCATATCTTTAATAAGCTTGGGCCTGTACACATGACATGGATGGTACTTCAAACCTGAAGCAGAGTACTGCAACCAGTACCATAACACACCTCGATATCTATACTATATTTTTATGTAAGCAGACCAGCATTTTTTGGGTCATGGTCTTTCGTTTAGTTACTAAGTAACATTACCCCAGATACATTCAAATTATAGTGAAGTCTCACTTCTAAAATTGTTTTTGCTTCTAGATTAATTTTTTATTGCAATATCTTATACTGCAGGATGAAAGATAATTTCTACTAATAAATTATGAAGCACTATCACTTATAACCCCAAGGTATACAATTAATGATTTAAAAATATCAAAACATAATGTTGGATAAAAGATAAAATATCATGAAAGTATACAAATATACTATATAAATTTGCTTTATAAAGTTATGATGCTTCAGTGTTTTTGTTTGCATCATATAGTTTATTGGATTACCTAGGCAGACAGTTTCAGCTCTGAATGATGTTTTTATTTTAACAGAACAGTATATAGTATTTTATGAAATTGAAAAAAGGAATTTTTTAATCTTTACTAAAATAGCAAAGATTTTTTTTTTTAATTTCTTTTTTATTTATATAATAGTATGCTTTAATTTGTTGTTTTCCTTTATAGAAGTGTTGGAAACACCAAAATCCAGCAAACTGGTGAGTGATTAAGACACATTTACATTTTATTGCAAGCTTTCATTTCTGCTATATCATAAAACAGTTACTGATTTAGTGTATTCATATTATTAATAAGAAATGTATTTGTCTATATTGTACTCAATAGTGGCAATGAGCTTACATACCTTTCTTATATTCACACTGTATGTATGAGGTATATAGCCCCAAGCTACTGGTATCTTGCATGGATTCAGTCATCTTTCTATATTCAGTATATAGTATTTTGGGAAAACCAGTTTCCAAGTCCATAGGTAATACTGTGTCGGGCAACTGCATCTTGCCAGTTAATATTTTTTTTTTATATTTTTATTTAAAACCATTGAAGAAAATGTATATATTTTTTATGAGTCATTGTCTTATAATATTAAAAAAAATCTTAAGAAAAAATGAAAATGTGCTATTGGCATAAGTACTTAATATCCACACTTGACATGACACTGGTAGAAATTTGTCAACCAGGATAAGTTTTTCATGTATCATTTTTACTGCAGTTTTGCACATCAGGAAGCCATTTTTGTTACTTGTTGCAAAAGTGACGTGTGTTTGCAGAAACATGGTTGGCATTCTGTTACCTTCTGATAAAGTGTGGCATATGGTGTTACAACTGTGGATAATATAACAAGGCAAAGTATTAACAGTGGGCTTTCTTTGTGAAAATGCAAGGACTGATGGAATGTGGTACGTGGCCATGAATAAGGCGTTTCTTAGAAAAAAAAAATATGATTTGAATACAGCCATAATGAAATGTTGCCGCATGTACTGAATCACATGCGCCCACTTGTGCACATTGCATGTTAATTCCCAAATGTGAATTGCTGTCTCACTCTCCCCCAGACAACTATGCAATAATCACAAAAAAATATAACTTACAATCACTCACATTTCCCCAGTACATGTAAAAAAGAAGACCATACACTAATCTGAAAAGTGTTGATGCTGCCTTTATTTCAGTTAGCTAAAAATGGTATATCAACTCATCTGAAACGGAAGTGCAATTTTTTAATACACTTAGAATACAGAGTATACCACCAGCATTAATCTTATGTGGGGAAAAGAGAATACACAAGGTGGCATATTGTTGATGGAGCGGGCTGCGTATAAAGAGCTTAGTGGTAGCTCACTCTCAGTGCTTCCATAGACACGGCATACCTTACTATGTATGCAAATGCGAGAATGAACAGTGGGCCTTTTATGTGAACATGGAAGGACTGATAGAATGTGATGCTTGAATCACATACTGTATGCACACTTTTGGACATACTGAATCTTACAAACACAATTTTACATGAGATGCATGCAGAAGCAAGGAAAGCTGTTTATTCGTCCTTTTGCATAAATTGTTGGGTATGCAGTGTCTGTGCATTGTAATATTTTCACAAACCTTGCAATACATAGTACACACCCAGTATCAGTGTGATATGTGCTGTGTTTTTCAGCGCTGTCCATTTTACCTAAAGCTTGCTTCATCCAAAATGTGCCATCATGCACCTCGTATACTGATAACTTTGCTGCTTTCAGAAACGTGGCACACTTTTATGAGTGCTGCATACTTTGTATTGCATGTTGAATGAAAATATTGCGCATGAGATGGCATTTTGTTCACTTTTTATTTAAGGGATTTTTTTCACTGCTGCCAGACAGGTTTCATTTTAAAACACTATGTATTATTTTGTAAATTTGTTCTCTGTTTGATTTATTTAATTGTAGTTTATATGACTGTTCAAATAAAATAAAAGTAAATCTTGTTTGATCTCTACTTTAAAAAAGACTCAAGTAATCAGTGATATGCAAAACTTTGGGAACCCTTGCTTAAATTGTTTGTTACTGTGAATAGTTAACTGAGCAGAAGATGAACTCATCACCAAAAGGCATAAAGTTAAAGATGACACATTTCTTTTCAGAATTTTATGCAAGATTAGTGTATTGTTTGGGCACCCCAAAATATCTGAGGTGTCAGGTAACTTTTACCAGGGTCACAGACGTTAATTAGCTTCTTAGGGCTATGGCTTGTTTACGGTCATTGTTTGTAAATCCCAGGTGGTACAAATTGCAAATCTGTTGTGGTAAGTTCAGCCCGGACACAAACAGGCGGACACAGAATGTTCCAAAACACACATGTTTAATTAGAAAGTCCAGCACACAACACAGTGCCCATGCACCAAACACCCTTTTCCAGTTCGGTTCTCTCCCTTCCGGACTTCTCCTGACGCCTTTCCACCTCTCCTCCGAAGTGTTACCTTCTTCCTCCAGACTCCAGCTCGTCTACTCGAGGGAGGCGGCCTCTTTTATAGCCACCTGGATGTGCTCCAGTTGCTCTGTGACGGTCTTCTGGCGGCACTTCCTGGTGTGGTGGAAGTGCCACATGAGCACCCAGAAGCACTCCGGGTGTCCCTGGAATTCCTTCCGGCAGCACTTCTGGGTGTGGCAGAAGTGCTGACATCCAGGGCTCTCCAATCCTCTGGGTGCTCCCCTGTGGTGGCCACAGGCCCCAATAGGGTTGAGCCTCCATTCTCTGTTCCCGTGGCCCCTATACCGACCAGGGCAGCTGCCCTCTCCTGGTCCTTCTAGGTGTCCCGGCCGGACATGGGTCCCGGTCGTCTGCCACACTGTATAAGTTCAGACCTTGTCCCAACAATCAGCAGCCATGAGCCCATCTAAGCAGCTGCCTAGCAGTCTGAAAAATAAAGTAATTGATGCTCACAAAGCAGGAGAAGGCCACAAGAAGATAGCAAAGTGTTTCCAGGTAGCTGTTTCCTCCGTTTGTAATGTTCTTAAGAAAATGCAGTTAACAGGAATGGTGGAGGTCCAGTTGAGGTCTGGAAGACGAAGAAAACTTTCTGAAAGTACTTCTTATTTGATTGCTAAAAAGGCAAATAAAAACCCTATATGACTGCAAAAGACCTTTAGTAAGATTTAGCAGACTCTGGAGTGGTGGTGCACTGTTCTACTGTGCAATGACACTTGAACTTGAGTTAGCAGAAGAAGACCTTTCCTGCATCTTCGCCTCAAAATTCAGTGCCTGAAGTTTGCAAATTAACATTTAAACAAGTGTGTTGCAATTTGGAAACAAATCGTGTTGACCGATGAAATCAAAAATTGAACTTTTTGACTTCAATGTGGAAAAGTATGTTTGGAGAAAAAAGGTTGCCGTATTACAGGAAAAGAACATCTCTGCAGCTGTTAAATAGGGGGTGTATTGATCATGCTTTGGGCTTGTGTTGCAGCCAGTGGCGCCCCCGAGCAGCCATGAGTCGATGTAATTCTTGCTAGCGAAAACCAATCAGATCGCTTTCTGCTACCAAGATTCTACCAAGATTTGAAAGCTCGGGCCAATCGCAGCCCGTATCGGCTACCAAGAATTGGCCAATGACGGCTTGGTCGACTACCAAGAATTGGCGAATCATGGCTCGTGTTGGCTACCAAAACTCAGAAAAGGCGGGCCAACTTCTTGTCAGTTAGTGTATTCTGCAAAAGCTTGTTCGAGTCGGCACACAGACGCTTTGCGATTTGTGTTTCGTTTTGAACTTTCTAAAAATGTTACTCAAGAGCACAGGTGTCAAACTCTGGCCCGCGGGCCAAATTTGGCCCGCCGTGTAATTTCATTTGGCCCGTGGGGCAATATCAAATTAACATTAGAGCTGGCCCACCGGTATTATACAGCGGCGGTGTTGCTGTAACACCGCATTCACTGCGAATACTACAAATCCCATAATGCTCTGCGGTTGTTTTGGCGCGCCAGCTTTGTGTCAGTAGATTTCTAGCAAGCAGCGTTCTTTCCAGACGTGCTGCGGCCCAATACTACAACTCTAGGTGTCACTGTTTTACCCCTACCAAAAATGACGAAAAGGAAGGGAGAAAACAGAACTTTTCGGGACAGGTGGGAGACAGAATATATGTTTACGTATCTGAAAGACAGACCTGTTTGTCTCGTTTGTGGAGCCAACGTGTCGGTACCTAAGGAGTACAACCTTAGGCGACACTATGAAACGAAACATCAGGACATGTACAAGGACCTGGACACGACTCAAAGGAGCCAGAAAGTAGAGGAGATGAAGAGAGGGTTGGTTTCACAACAAAATATGTTCAAAAAAGCCACAGCACAAAACGAGGCTGCTGTAAAGGCGAGTTATATCGTGGCAGAAGAAATTGCCAAATCAACCCGATCCTTTAATGAGGGAGAATTTATTAAAAAGATAATGCTGAAAGTTTGTGACCAAGTGTGCCCAGAGAAAAAACAGGCCTTTTCAAACGTAAGCCTGAGCAGGAACACAATAGCGGAGCGCATATGTGATCTTGCCACCAATCTGCATGACCAGCTGATGGAAAAGGGGAAAGATTTTGTTTCTTTTTCCCTCGCTGTGGACGAGAGCACTGACGCGTCTGATACTGCGCAGCTGTCAGTCTTCATCCGCGGTGTCGACTCAAAAATGTGTGTTACGGAGGAGCTTTTGGGATTTAAATCCATGCATGGCACAACCACAGGGACGGACATTTTTGAGGAGGTTTGCAAATGTGTAACTGAAATAAACCTGCCGTGGGATAAACTCGTGGGATTAACCACTGATGGTGCGCCAGCGATGAGTGGTAAAAAGAATGGTCTGGTGGGCAGGATGCGTGAAAAGATGCGGGAAGAGAACTGTGCAGGTGAGCTATCGGTTTATCACTGCATTATACATCAAGAGTCACTGTGTGCTAAAGCCCTAAAGATGGAACATGTTATGACCACAGTAACACAAGTTGTTAACTTTATAAGAGCCAAAGGTCTGAATCACCGCGAGTTTAAGTCTTTTCTGGAAGAGTTTGGTTCGGAACACACAGACGTGCCGTATCACACAGAGGTGAGATGGTTAAGCCGCGGAAAAGTACTGAACAGATTTTTCGAGCTGCGTGAAGAAATATGTCAGTTTCTGCAAAGCAAAGGGAAGGACACAGCAGAACTCCAGGAGCAAAAGTTTATGTGTGAGCTGGCCTTTCTGTCTGACATCGCAAGCCATCTTGATGCGCTGAACCTGCAGCTACAGGGGCGGGGCCGCATCATCACCGAGATGTACTCGTCAGTGAAAGCTTTTAAAGCTAAACTCTGCCTGTGGGAGAATCAGCTGCTGCAAGGAAACCTTGGCCATTTCCCCTGTTGCCAAACCATAAATACGCAGATCTCTACCGCCGTGTGCGCACAGTTTGCTGAAAAACTCAGTGTACTCGGCGCTGAGTTTAACCGACGATTTGGCGACTTTGATGGTCAGAAATGGAGATTTGAACTGCTTAGTAATCCCTTCGCAGTCGATGTGGAAAAAGCACCAACTAACATTCAAATGGAGCTGATTGAACTCCAGTGTGATGACACGCTGAAGTCAAAGTATGATGCTGTTGGCGCCGCACAGTTTCCACAACACATCCCTGACACAATGCCTCAGCTCCGCACCCAAGCTGCTCAATTGCTCTCCATGTTCGGCAGCACTTACCTATGTGAGCAACTTTTCTCCTCAATGAAGATGACGAAAACATCTCACAGGGCACGTCTCACTGATGAACACCTTCGTTCGATAATGAAGGTTGCCTCAGCTCAAAGCCTGAGCCCCGACACTGATGAACTAGCATCCAAGAAAAGATGCCAGGTGTCTGGCTTGAACACACCATGTTAGATCAGTGTGTCGCAAACTGAACAGTAAAAAGGCCTGAATGATTGATTTATGTATTAGCCAGTGGAAAAAGTTAATGTTGATATTTAGCAAATTGAAAAGAGGCATTCATTTTTTATTTAAATGTTATTTAATATGCCATTGATGTTTCTTCGTTTGTTCTTTGACAGTTGATTTTGCACTATTAAGTTAAGTTAAGCTATAAGCATGGCTTGTTCCATATTCAGTGTTAAAGCAAATCAGTGTAGCAAACTGAGCAAAAACATTTTATTCATGCACTCTTCTCTTGCTACTTCAAGGCTTGAATGTTTGATTCATTCATTATTGTTATTTTGTTTTCAAATGTATTTATTAGCCTGTGGAAAAAAGTTTATTTTGATATTTACCTCAGACGGCTGCAAATAGAAAAGAGGCATTCAATTTTTATATTTAAACATGAAACTCGGGTTTGCATGTCATTATAAAGTTATATAAGCCTTGCTTGTTCAATTTTCAATGCAAAACTTGTTTGGGTGCCTATTAAAAGGTAATTTTTTTCAACCTTGGCCCGCGGCTTTGTTCAGTTTTAAATTTTGGCCCACTCATTATTTGAGTTTGACACCCCTGCTCAAGAGTGTCAGTTTGTGCAGATATATTTACATTCACGTACACATTTTTTGAATGATTTTTTTAAACATTCTTGGCGCAGCTTATTACATTTTTTAAATATGTGTTCAAAACGTATAAAGACAGATATAATAATGTATAAATATAATAAACATTGAATTGTATAATCATAGTTTCATTTTTTGTACTTAACACTAATTTCACAAATCTTTCATATCAGTGGTAATACAGAATAATAATAATTATAGTAAACTCTATATTAACATTGATGTTATAAAATATGCTTATAAAATAAACCTACACCTTTAATACTCAAGACGATTCTAATTGTGCTGTAGAACAGCATAAATATATAATTAAGTGGTGTGTATGCTGTTTACTGGAACACATATAGTTATTTTGCGCTAAGTATATAAACATTTCCCTTTGCAATATTTCCAAATATTTATTTTTACCTACTTCAAATTATTTAAATGTCAGCATCAACTAGAATATATTACTTCACAAATTTTATAAATACTGTACATACATACACAAGGCTGTGCACTATTATTTATTCATTCTTATTGTGCTTTCATTTTTATTGTACTCCTCTTGATTATCTGTGCGGCTGTCTGAGAGCATGGTAAAGGTGCTATATAAGTAAGTGAAATGCGTTATTACTGTATTTGTCGTAATAATGATTCAATAGAATTTGCAGGCAGTTTGTTTAATTGTGATTTTAACTATGCTTGTTGTTCATGTGTTCCTTGACAAATCAATCATTCATTAAACAGTTTTTGTTTAATGAAAAAATAAAAATAAACAACTAAATCTGCAAAGTAGAATTTAAAGCGCCATTTTTTGAAGAGAAAGTTAAAAAAAAAAAAAAAATATATATATATATTTTAGGGATATATTCTTCCATTCAGCAATGTGCCATGAGCAAGATTCGAACCCGGATCCCTGCGATAATATCTGTTAGATCTTCTCTCAAGAATCACAGCTAAACCTTGACTAATATGCGCAATCCTTAGCACAGGGAACATGTTATTGGTAGAGAGAAGAATGGATTCAAATAAATACCAACAAATTCTGGAAGTAAGCATAACACAATCTGTAAAAATGCTGAAGTTAAAAAGAAGGTGGGACAACAAGATACTGATCTGAAATATACCTCAAAATCTACAATGAAATCCCTCAAAATCTACAATGAAATCCCTTAAGACGAGAAGATGATGGTTTTGCCAGGGTCCTCACAGTCCACTGACCTAAACATCATTAAAAATCTGTGGATAGATCGTACAAGAGCAGTGCATGCAAGACTGCTCAAGAATCTTGCAGAGTTTGAAGCCTTTTGCAGGGACGAATGGGCGAAAATACCCCAAGTAAGAACTGAAAGACTCTTAACTGGCTACAAAAAGCATTTATAAGCTGTGATATTTGCCAAAGGGGATGTTACAAAGTACTGACCATGTCGGGTGACCAAACTTTTGCTTCAGGCCTTATTCATTATTTGGTATTTCGTACTTGTGAATGATGGAAATAAAAATGCAAACTTGCCAAACATTTTAAAGAAATGTGTCATCTTTAACTTTATTTTGGTGATCAGTTCATCCTCTGCTCACTTAACTATTCACAGTAACAGACATTTTAAGCAAGGGTGCCCAAATATTTGCATGCCACTGTAAGTTAAGTCATAAGGACTTCAATCCTTTATAACAACACTTTTATCTTACCATTGGTGAAATTAAGAATAGGTTGAGGTATTCTGGATATGTTTTAGTTCAGTGATCATGCTTGGCCTGCATCACATGCATACCCAAGAGACCTTATAATGAAAACATTAAGCTAAGCTGTTAGATGCAAATTTAGTGATCTACAGAATTGTGTCAGCTGTGTGCGTGTTTTTTTTTTTTTTTCTTTTTTTCTCTTCAGTGCTAGCAATAAAGCCCATGATATGCATGTACATGTCCTGTTTCACCTTTTATAAACAGTCCATCCATTGCTGAGACTAAATGTTATAGGGAGCTGCGGGCTATATATGTCATTTAAGTGATATTCTGTTAATTTTTTAATAATAACTCTTTTGAATATTTCAGATAAGTCTGACAGCTAATTTACTTGAACCGTTATACTTAAGGTCTTAGGTATTACATAAAGAATGTGGAAACTTAAAACATGTTAGTCATTGCTTTGCATCCAAAATTGTAATTGGTATAGAGACTACATATACTAACCCTAAAGGATGAACGCTGCTTCTCTGTTACTCCTTATTTACTTACTTATTAATAAATAAATGGTAAATACATAAAGGGAAACAACAACATGTACACCATGTAACAGTTTACCTTGATTATTGGTGATGTTTTTAGTTGGTCTCTTTTGTATTTATTGTAGTCTGCAGCAAGATTATTATAGTTTTGCCTTTTTATATTAGTTTTTATCTCTATATTTTTTCTGACCTTACTTGGAAATTCTGTTCAGTTTTACTCCTCCATCACCAGCCACCATTCACTGGATGAGTATGTGTGGGCGGCTTGTAGTGGATGACTTTCAGTTTTAGAGTTTAAAAGTTATAAGGGTTCAAAACTAACAGCAAGAATATTCATTCAAAAACAAAAACTAAAATTATGTTTAGCAAATTATTATTTTATTTCAGTTTTTCCAGCTACTTTAATAGTTTAGTTTTAGTTTTTCATTTCGGTTTTCTTAATTACTTTATTTCATTTTACAAAAATATTTTTTTAATAATAGTTTCAGTTTTGATTTTAGTTTACGTTAACTATAATAACTTTGGTCTGGAGAGCTAAAGTAAGAGACGGACTCATTCTGGATATCATCTTATTTGAGTATGAGTGGTAATTTTGTTTTTTCAGCAGAGAATATCAGATCAGTATCAGCTTCTTCTTTTTGTTGTAGTAGATGTATTTCAAATAATGTGTGCTTGGATAGGCAATTTGAAGATCTTATTTTAATATAAGCTTTCTTTCTTTAAGCATGCAGTTCAGTTAATCTTTAGACTGTTAGATTTGTTTTTCACACTGAGATAAAACTTTCTAGTTTTTTTATACTGTTTTCTAAAATAATTAGTATTTAATATTATTGTTTGATTGCACTGTAGCATTTCAAGTTTGAATTTTCTCCTTAACTACTTAAGTGAATTGTTTGTTTTAAGGGAAGCAAGCTAAGGTCACAATTACATACACATCCATTCTTACTCACATTTAATTTAGTCAATTAATAAATAAAACTGGAAAAGAAAATTCACTTACATCTTTTAATGTGATGCAAATCATTTTTAGTGATGTTCCCAGGGTCATCAGGAGTTTTAGGTCTTTCAGGGACTTCCTTTCCCCAGTTGGGGTTGATCAAGCCCTGACTTGTGCCCAGGTTGCACTCTACCTAATGGCTTTCCCCTTCATGGCCACGTAGATCTACTGTAGCTTTGGCATCCTTTGTGGCTATCTTTACGGCCCTTCTTTTGTTGGCCCCACAGATGCAAAAGATGGAAGGCATTTTGCAGAATGACTGGCCAGTGCACCTTTCTCACTTTACTTCAATTGGCTCATACCTCACCTGTTACCCATTTTCTGTCTGTACTGTTTTTCCTGTTCCGCATGTCTTGCTCTGTTCCTTTTGTTGACCTCTTGGATCCAGTCCTCTCATGGAACAGAAAATTCCAAGAGTATAACCTACTTGGAACCTCTGGAGAGCTTGTCTCATCTCAGTGGATGCTGGCACTTACTGTATTCTGGGTGGTGGCACCATGAATGATGTCAACTATAGCTCTCAAAACTTAATTGTGCTGCCACTGATATCTTCCTTCCCTCAAAGGTATCTTGTGGCAACTCCAGATGTGCTCCAGGGTGCCTTCTCAGAGCACAGCAGGCATTCTTTGGATTCCCCCATCCCCCAGCAGAATAGAAGGACTTGGTAAAGCATTATAGACAGCCTGGATCAAGAACTTCAAGTGATGAAGCTCAGCCTTCCAAAGCTCAGACCATGATATTTTGCACTCCACTACATGTTCTCATCTACTCCATGTTATTTATTATCGCATACCAACTGTCCTGCTGGCTTGCTCCTCCGCAATCATTGCCCAGGCCTCCTTTTGAACTAGACACCACCATCATACCATAACAAAATTGTGCTGCACCTTAGACCAGTTTTCCTTTGTGCTGTTGTGCCCACCAGGTCTTGATGCCTCAACTAAGACTAAGCTACCTTGTCAGCATCTGCTGCCTTTTAGTTTCTCCCTGTCTTGACCTCGATGTCTACCTGGGAGACTTTTTAAAATTGTTTTGGGCAGTTTATATATACCAATCTGTGTTAAGCCGAATCTGCAGATACTTTAAAAGAATAGTTGTGATAGTTTTTTACAACTTATCATGAATGTTTTGAATACTTATAGCAGTAAAAGTTCCTTATCTGTTGTTGTAGTTCTCCAGTGAGGGAGAATGTGGTGGCGGGGCAAAGTTGCATTGGCGTTCTGTGACTTCTCATGAGTTGCTCCACTGATCAGCCAACAAGTTAGAGGGTTTTTCCGGGCTTGAGCCAGCACTATGCTGAGGCGAGTATTTGACCCTGCCATTTTATTGCCAGACACACTTTGAAATTGAAGCGACCCGAATCTGCTGTGGAAAGGAAAGAGCAGAGTGCTGAGTTTAAGAGGTTCCCAGCAGAGAATATATGCATAAAAAGAAGAATAAAAAGATGGCATGAAATTAAGTGAATTTTCCAGCAGAAGCAAACAACATTTGAGCACATGTGGGGAAAGGTGGAGGTTTAAAATAATGACACTGCATCTGATAAGAGGAAGATGTTGGGTACGGGACCCCTGAAAATGTGAGTAATGATTGGCTAGGCAAGAGGGCTAGCTGTATAAAAACTGAAGTCCAGGCTGCCAGGGGTCCAGTTTTCTGAGATTCTTTAATGTTGAGTGAAGAGTGCTTAAGTTTGTATATATTAGTGAGGACAGTTTACTTCTGATTTGTATATGTTGGAAGTAATCTGTGACTGTGGGTGCTCATTTTCTTCATTATTGTCTTTGTGCATAATTTTTCACTTTCTGTTTTTGATTATTTTTCTGTCTGTCCTTCGTGAACTGTTTGTGGGGAAAAAAGGTCTTTGTCTTAATTCTTCATTCAACTGGTTGTTCTGTTACGGCTTCAGGTACCCGGCGTCTGAAACTTAGAGAGTCTGTATGCTACCTTGGCAGACTTTACCAAAATGTTTATGGTGTGTACAAAGAGGATCACTGAAATGATGCAACCAGTGATAATCCCTTTCTTGATCCCGAGCCAGCCCCATCTAATTTATCCACTGGAGATTCTTAAGCTAAAGTTGTTGTATTATGTCCAGCAAGAGCTCTCTAAATTGCTTGGAGTGTGGTATTGATTGAGAGCCTTTGTGACAAGCTTTTGGGGTATGAACCTGTAGGTGTTGGTGAAGTCTATTCAGAGTACAACCAGGTCCCTATTGTTCTCTCTAGTTCCCCTGTTTAGCTGAGTCCCCCCGTATGTTATTTTGTTTATTTGAGAAGTATAATCTGCACACAACAGGAAGTTGATGTTGTATTTCTGAATTGCATCATCTAATGGCAACATGTAAAGGTAAAATGAAACTTGGCTCACCACTTGACACTGACAGGTTTCATTTCTGTTGACAATAGTAGTAAGAAAGTATTGTCTTTTATGTGCATATATTAAGGTTATGTGAAAGTAAACCAACTAACATCAGCCTTTGGTAATAAATCTAAAGTTTATGGTGTTTAGTATCAGAGACACAGTGAAGTTGTTATTTGTTGAAAGTAAGAATATCATTTTATAGCATGGGTTAATGCTGTATTTTTTAATATACAGTTTGTGCTGTATCCAGAGCTCTTTTTAACATGTGCATTAAAGTTTTTCAGCATCTGATCTATACAAGTCTTCATTTTCAACTTGACATTCTAATAATGTCAATTAATCTTAAAATACTCTTATCGCCCTGTGGTTTTGGTTGTAAAAAGTGTGTATAATACCAAGTTAAATAATCTGAAATGATTTTAACAGGAGAGAGAATTACATTCTACATTTTAACACCACGTGAGATAATTAAATATAAAGTTTAATAATTTTAATTAAACATGTATTACACCTTGTACTGGAAATAATGCTGCTAAATACATTTACTTTATTTGCTAATGACATCATGATAGTAAGGGAACTAGTAAGATGCAATATACCTCTTAAATACCAATTATACCTGAAGACAAATACCTGACTTGATTGAACCTGAATTAATTGTTGGCAATTTACCTTTAGTGTTTGAAGTATAGGCATCAGGCAATGATTTTAATTGAACTGCTTAATAAACTATACAATTAGCAACTCTTAGCACTATTATACACAAAAGTATTGCTGAGTCTTCTTCTTCTTTCGGCTGCTCCCTTTAGGGGTTGCCACAGCGGATCATCTTTTTCCATATCATTCTTTCCTCTGCATCTTGTTCTATCACACCCATCACCTGCATGTCCTCTTTCACCACATCCATAAACCTCATTTTAGGCCTTCCTCTTTTCCACTTACCTGGCAGCTCTATTGTTAACATCCTTTTCCCAATATACTCAGCATCTCTCCTCTGCACGTGTCCAAACCAACGCAATCTCGCCTCTCTGACTGTCTCCCAACCGTTCAACTTGAGCTGATCCTCAAATGTATTAATTTCTAATCCTATCCATCCTCGGCATACCCAATGCAAATCTTAACATCTTTAACTCTGCTACCTCCAGCTCTGTCTCCTGCTTTCTGGTCAGTGCCACCGTCTCCAACCCGTATAACATAGCTGGCCTCACTACCGTCCTGTAGACCTTCCCTTTCACTCTTGCTGATACCCGTCTGTCACAAATGACTCCTCACACTTTTCTCCACCCTGCCTGCACTCTCTTTTTCACCTCTCTTCCACAATCCCCATTACTCTGTACTGTTGATCCCAAGTATTTAAACTCGTCCACCTTTGCCAACTCTACTCTGTGCATCCTCACCATTCCACTGACCTCCCTCTCTTTCACACACATGTATTCTGTCTTGTTACTACTGACCTTTATTCCTCTCCTCTCTAGAGCATATCTCCACCTCTCCAGGGTCTCCTCAACCTGCTCCCTACTATCACTACAGATCACAATGTCATCAGCAAACATCATAGTCCACGGGGACTCCTGTCTAATCTCATCTATCAACCTCTCCATCACCATTATACAGATCCAAATTTCTGAGTTAGATGTCTGTAACCCACTAACTGTGTGTTTAACACTACAATTACCAGAGTCTTCCAAAAAACTCGTAGATCCGGCTCACCTTAAAACCGTTCTCACCTCTCTGCCAGCGTCTTTTGTCTTCTAAATGTGCTAATTAAGACGAGCAGCAAGCAGCCGGCTATTCCATCCCCCACCGTCGCAGAACGTTCACTAAGTTTTCCCAGCTCATGCCTTGTTTGATTATCTGGGATTGACTGAACTGCTGGAGTTTTAGAGTGGAAATAATAGATTGTTATTTGGAACGTGTGAATTTCATGTGTGTTCCATTTCTACAGTAATCTGTGTAAACACATTGTTAAAACAGAAACTTTTTCATATTTTAGTAATAAATGTTACAAAATGGAGGCATAAACTATAGAATGTGTGAAGCCTTATTGCCAAAGATCAAATAAACACTTTCACAAAAGGTTCAAGAACTATACAATAGCTTCTGTGGCGTAGCGCTGATTTGCTGTCTCAGAGCGCAGCAAGTTTGCCGTGCCTCAGAGACCCGAGTTTGATTCCCCGCTGGGGTGAGTGATTTCATAAGCATGTTTTGAAATGATTTCATAAGCATGTTTTGTGGTTTAGAAGACATATGACAATAGCAAGCAAAATGGATATAGCAGAAGACATGGGACATAGGAAATCTTGTAACGGAGCAATCAACTTAACAAACTCGTAAGCCACCCTGGACGGGCCTAATAATAAAAGTAGATAAATATGTGTTAAAGAGAGAGAAGACTGAAGTAGATTGAGAATGTAGCAGGAGCAAAGTTGCTCTTCAATGCAAAACACTGGCTTATTTCTTTTGTCTTATTGTTATATTTATTAAACATGTTTGTCCATGTTTATTTGGGCTCTAAACTCCTTTTTTTTGTTTGGTTTTACTGACAGTAATATATTTATCTTTCTGTTTAAATTGGTGACTTATGGTGTTTTTTTTTTAAAGCTAATTTTCAGGTGATTATTCAGAAAGATTTGTTATGTGATTAGGTTAATGTTAGGAGGCAGACTTTTTTCTCCCCAAATGACAAATGATGATTTTTTTTTTTGTTTGTTTTTTTTTGGTGTACATCACTCCCATTATATACAGAAAGCTTTTTTGTTGTTGCAAATATTTCTTCTTTGGTGAGTTTTTCGTCAAATGTACAGTTGGCACTTTTTAAGATGAAGTCATTTTTTCACAATCTTTACATACATTAAGTTATCCTAGATAGATGTGTTCTGAAGTAATTTATTTATTAATTTTTGCAAAAAAAAATGCCTGCAGTAGTTATAAGTAACAATTGCTGAATTTGCTTCGCCTTGTGTTTGTTGAAAGCACAAAAATGTTCAGGAATATTGTTGTTCGCTAAATTTATTGAAGTCAAGGGGAAAAGGCAAACTGAACAAGTTTTAGGTTAATTAAAATGGTGCAGTGGTCTTTTAAGTGTCCATGAGGACTAAAAATTGTCTGCCAACTCTGCTGGACTGATTATTGTGGCCAGAAATAACTTGGGTTGTGAGGCAGCAGTGCTAACCTCTGCTAACCTTAAAATCAAATTATAGTCCACAATACTTGTGAGTCCCTCATCTTTTTCTCTCAGTGTGATTCCCAAGCTTCTATCATTAAGACTAAAATTCAGAAGTGCAGGAACAACGTAGAATGAATTTATGACAAACAACACAATATTTTCATAATATTCTCGTTATGGTCAGCTAATTTACTCTTCAAATGAAATCACTACAATTTTTTTTAATGCATGTGGGTTGCAAATTGGAGTATTGTTCCAAAAGGGATGCAACATCATGCATGCATTGATGTGGTGTAAATTATTCATGCATTCAGAAAGGAGATCAGGCAGTGCTGTAAAGTGTAGCTTTACAGTATACAGGTGTGAAAGTACCACACATGGACAGTGCAGATTAGGCAGTGACATCCCCATTAAACATGACAGTTACAGCTGCTCTCTGATATCATGCTGTCCTTGCAAAGCAACAGAAAAAAAATAATACTGTACACACACTCACACATATACAGTATACTGTATACACTATTATTTGACAGGTACTCTATAATATGCCTGTTTGCCAACTGGCCAACTAACCACAAGCGTTATCTGCTAGGTGATCACCCAAGTAATCAGATTATGATCCAGACTTACGGAGATGGATAGATAGTCAGTCTGTCTATCTATACACATACATACATACATGCACACGCACACACACACATACAGGTGCATCTCAATAAATTACAATATCATCAAAAAGTTAATTTATTTCAGTGATTCAATTCAAAAAGTGAAACTCATATATTATATAGATTCGTTACACACAGAGTGATATATTTCAAGTGTTTATTTCTTTTCATTTTGCTGATTATGGCTTATAGCTAATGAAAACCCAAAATTCAGTATCTCAGAAAACTAGAATATTGTTAAAAAGTTCAGTATTGTAGACTCACAGTGTCACACTCCACTCAGCTACTTAACCCAAAACACCTGCAAAGGTGTCCTGAGCTTTTAAATGGTCTCTCAGTCTGGTTCAGTAGGCCACACAATCATGGGGAAGACTACTAACTTGACAGTTGTCCAGAAGACAGACATTGACACCCTCCTCAAGGAGGGTAAGCCACAAAAGGTCATTGCTAAAGAAGCTGACTTTCACAGAGTGCTGTATCCAAGCATATTAATGGAAAGTTGAGTGGAAGGAAAAAATGTGGCAGAAAAAGGTGTATAAGCAACAGGGATAACCACAGCCTTGAGAGAATTGTGAAGCACAGCCCATTCAAGAATTTGGGGGAGATTCACAAGGAGTGGACTGCAGCTGGAGTCAGTGCCACCACACACAGATGTATCCAGGACATGGGCTACAACTGCTGCATTCCTTGTGTCTAGCCACCCCTGGACCAGAGACAATGTCAGAAGCATCTTACCTGGGCTAAGGAGAAAACTGACTTAACTGTTGCTCAGTAGTCCAAAGTCCTCTTTTCAGATACAGTGGAACCTCGGTTCACGACCATAATTCGTTCCAAAACTCTGGTCGTAAACCGATTTGTAAATACCGATATGTAAATACAATTAATCCGTTCTAGACCATACGAACTGTATGTAAATATATATATTTTTTTAAGTTTTTAAGCACAAATATAGTTAATTAAACCATAGAATGCACAGCGTAATAGTAAACTAAATGTAAAAACATTGAATAACACTGAGAAAACCTTGAACAACTGAGAAAACTAACACTGCAATAGTTTGCGCTATAGCACTACCAACCGCGTTTTAAGCACAGGGAAAAAAATGAACATTTGAAAAAAATCTGTAATTTAATAAACCACCAAGAAAAGTAACATTGCAACAATGCACGCTACGAACCGATCGCTGTAAACAGAAGTGTAAACAAAATCAAGCCCAGTGCATTCTTTAACTGCCTTCCTACCTTATGCGTCCAGCCCCCTCTCTCACACACTGCCTGTGTGTGTGCGTCTGTCTCTCTCTCGCGCTGTGTGTGTGTTTGTGTCGTGCATCTCGCTCTCTCGCTCTCTCTCTCTTGCTCGCTGCACAGGAAATGCACAGGGAGAGACTGAACATGTACAAACCGAAAGGGAAACTGGCTTGTTCGTATACTGAGTGTGTGGTCGTGAACGGAGGCAAAAGTTTGGTGAACTTTTTGGTCGTAAACCGATTTGTACGTGTACCGAGATGTTCGTGAGGTTCCACTGTAAAAGTAAATTTTGCATTTCATTTGGAAATCAAGGTCCCAGAGTCTGGAGGAAGAGTGGAGAGGCACAGAATTCAAGTTGCTTGAGATCCAAACTAACCTGACCTAAACCACATAGAGAATCTATGGGGTATTGTCAAGAGGAAGATGAGAGACACCAGACCCAACAATGCAGACCAGCTAAAGGCTGCTATCAAAGCATCCTGGGCTTCCATTACACCTCAGTAGTGCCACAAGCTGATCACCTCCATGCCACGCCTAATTGATTCAGTAATTCATGCAAAAGGAGCCCTGACCAAGTATTAAATGCGTACATGGACATACTTTTCAGTAGGCCAACATTTTTGTATTAAAAATCTTTTTTTTTTTTTTTTTTGGTCTTATGTAATATTCAAATTTTCTGAGATACTGAATTTTGAGTTTTCATTACCTGTAAGCCATAATCAGCAAAATGAAAAGAAATAAACGCTTGAAATATATCACTCTGTGTATAATGAATCTATATAATATATGAGTTTGACTTTTTGAATTGAATTACTGAAATAAATTAACTTTTCGATGATATTCTAATTTTTTGAGATGCACCTGTATATATAGTGTGTGTATTTATACATGTATGCATGTATATGTAGTATTCAGGTAATTTTACAATGCCTTGATCACACAGTAACAGGTAAACTATGTTAAAGTGTCAGGTAATGATAACTATGCTCAATTATACTGTTGTATTTGGCATCTTGCTTTTTGGGATTTTTTCTGGATACATTTAAAATAATTGTACTGTATTTGTTTTTTATTTTTTGATAATGTAGTAAGTATTAAGGGCTTCCAGTACGATGAGAATTCTGTATATCTTTCTAACCTATGATCTTTCCCCTGCCATTTTCCATGCAGCGAGGAGTGAAACCCAAGAAGGTGGTGCATGCTTCTGTCTATGTAAATGACTTTGCACACTCGGAAGGCTGCATGAAAAGCCAAAAAAGAAAAACAGTCACACATTTATCCTGCTTTATTCATCCTTTTTCATTAAATTATGTCCACTTTATATATCACCGTCATTGTCATGTGCTCCATACTGTTAATGTGCTTGCACTGTACTGAACATTATGCTATTCATTTGCTTGTTTTTGTAGAATCACATGCTTTTGATAACTTATGCGAGAAAATGTCTTACAGATTATTACTCTTAATTCTTCAGTATGTACTTTTATAAGTAAACCAAGAAAGTTAACATTATTATTTTCAGAAAAAGTTACAAAGATTTATAAAAAATATTTTGTGAAATCCCATGTTGCCATCTTAATTTTAACTATAGTTAGTAAGCAATTGCATAACGTTTATGGTCATAATTCTGTATGCCATTTTAAACTTTCCAGTATTGCATTTAAATGTAACCATTTGAAACACCTTAGTCATATTTACTAAAGTGAAATAATAGATTGAAAGGTATTATGTAAACAGAAGTTACCATATGGGAGCATATATTTTCATAAATTTACAAAGAATGGCACAGTAGTTTGTTACTGCCATGTTATAGCTCCAGTGCCCTGAGCTCTAATCCAAGCTTGGTCACCTTTTGTATGGAGTCATCATGCACTTGCATGTGTTTCCTTCCCATTTAAAAAAAAATTGCATTTTGGGTTGATTGTCTCCTCCAGATTAACCTGGTATTAAAAAAAATGGGGTTGTGTGAAAATGTGTCAAGATTTGGTTCCTGCCTGTAAAGTATGGTCCTGGTCTGGGCACTCTGAAACCCTGTAATGGAAAAAGCTGTTCCAGAAACTGTGATATACATATCTGAAAACACACTATTATAATTCTTTACTCAGGAATCTCTGAATGCTGTGTTATCTTGTGTTTTTTTATAATAGCAGCAAGGTACACTTGCTAGGAAGTAACAATTCTTTCCAGGTCCAGTTTGAGGAATGTTTTCCTGTATATTCACAGGTGTAATGAAAGATATATATTTGTGGAATTCCATTAGCAGAGCAGAAAATGGCTGAAATGCTTGAGAGGAAATGATCAGATTTCTCCCTTGGGATAGAACTTCCCAGGTGCTGTGCCATCACTATTCTTCCACCCTACTCCTGTTGGGAGTAAAACATAGCATTACATTACAGCCTACTAAAAGTGTACCTTCATGGATAGAAAGAGAAATTGCTTTTTGCAGAAGCCTAAAGGCGAATGTCACAGATTTATAGCAATTCTTATTTTCTTATAAATTTTTGGTCAGGGAAGATTTGTTGATGCAAATGGCAATAATGGCCTGCCCCTTTTCTGGCTTCTTGAATAACCTTTCTCGTCCTTCAAGTCCAAGGATTCCTCGTTCCTCTGTATGTTTTTCACTTTGCATGTATCATTTTCTTTGTGAGGCGTCATTGCCATATCACCTCTTCCCCCTGCATGCTAGTTTGTTCTGCTGATCTTGGTGCATGAATTTGTGGGCTGGTCAAAATGCTTTTGTGAATGTCTACTTACTTTGATTAGAAAGTGCTTATTTTGTTTGTAAAATCTTTAAGGGATACAAAACTATTCTAAGCACATGACTGAAGGATCTGTGGAGAGGAGTGTGTTGTGAAACTGTTTTATTAAAATTTGATACAGGTTTACAAGGTTTTTAAAAATGTTTAAATATAATCTTTGCCAGTAATTTGTGCATATCATATAGAAAGAAAAATATAATAGAGACCATTTTGAATGGAAACCTAAATTAGTTATATTAGTATATTGCTTTGTTTTACCATACTGTAGAAAATAGGAAAGATACATATTTACCTGTCTGCTTCATTTATGTTAAGGTGGGGTGTAGCTTTTACTCTTAAGTAATAACTTCATTTTTCAGAAACCAGACTCACCCATGACATCATTTATTTTTCACAAACTGTCATAGCTTAGATTTTTCACAGACCTTTTTCCCCCTTTTATTTCTTGAAGCTCAAATATCTGAGCTTCTGTCTTGGTGAGTTGTTGTGCATTCATGTACATAGGATTAGATTAATATAGTACTATGCTAAGGTGTTTTATTGTGATACATATTTAGAGGCAAATACGGTAACATTTCTTGCGGTTCACTTATAAAGGTCTGATATATTTAAATGAAAGCATGTGCTTTTGGTGTGGTACATGTTGTTTTAATGTAGACTTTCAGATTATTTATAATCAAGAAATTAACATAATTATCAGATGTTTGAACAGATTCTACTAAAAGGCAGTCTGTGGTTCAAAGAGGCTGATTTATTTGTTTCAGCAATTGTTGTTAATATTTGATATGCTTTTTTTTTTTGCTTTTACTCAAAGCTAAAAATTGTAATTCTGAACTTTTTAAGTGGCATGTAAAAACTGCTAAACTATGTAGAAAGACTGGTGTACAGGTCATATAACTCATTGACTACCATAGAGGTCTGCCAAATGTTTTGCAAGGCATATCCTCAACCATTGCCACTACACTAGAAAGTATGATAATGTTTTAGGGCACACCTCATTTGTGCAAAAAATTTGGAGTTGACATCTATCTAGGGAACATAAGAAATTATTAAACTATTGAAAATATTAATAACTTTGTTTTTGTTGATTCTCTTTAAAAAAAAAAAAAAATACTCCAAAACTAGCACAGTCCTATGAGCTAAGAAAATAAATTACATGATTGCTCTTTGCATCCTACTGTTCATGAATACAGAAGCAGTGCCTTTCATTTTAAAAAATACATGCTTGAACAAACCTGGAGTCTGTGCCAGCAGCATGCATGTGAAATTTGGGTTAAAAATATAAAAAATATGCCCACATTTCCAAAATATGTCATGGTATAGTTTGCTACTAACATAATCTCACATTTTAGTATCTCGGTATCCAGATGTTCAGAATCACTGGTTTAAACTGATTACATTGCCTGTAAATATTAGGTTCTTCTTCATTCAACAATTAAAACAAGAAATGTAGCATATTCTGAATATATTGTAATTCAGTGTGAGTATAAGTTTTGATATTGGTACCAGCTTTTCAACTTTGGTTCCAAAGCAAATAAAGGATAATCCCCCAAAGTATCACGTTAAGCCTCTCTGTTGCGTCTCTCTGCCTCCCTGCCTTGTCACACTTTGTGTCAATACAAAAAGTGGTTTCCTTTTGGAGTCTCCAGTGTGTTGAAGAGCAGTTTCCCCAGTTGATGTTCAACACATCAAAATATGTTTTTTGTTTGTCCCCCGTGGAGTCTCCAGTACGTTGGAGTGAGGAACAATGAATCCCTGTCCTTTGATAACTACCATTTACTTCTGTTACTGCAAATACCAAAATGCTGGTACTGTACCTTTTTAAAAATTTAGTTTTTAAGTACTTTTTTAGTACTGGTATACTGCACAACCCTAATGAAATTGTGTGTATGTACATTGCTCAAAAATATTATGTGGGCCAGTCAATGGCATCAATGCCTTCATCATCCAGGAACTGCCTACACATTCTGGTCACATGTGGCCGGGCATTGTCCTGCACCAGGAGGAACCTAGTGCCCCCTACATCGGCGTAATATCTAACAGTGGCTGTAAGGATTTAATCTTGGTACCTTACAGCAGTCAGGGTATTGTTGCCTAGAATGTGGAGATCTGCGCCACCCTCCAAGAATATACTTCCCCAGACCACCACTAACCCACCACCAAGCTGGTCATGCTGAACTATGTTATAGGCAGCATAACGTTCTCCATGGCTTCTCCAGACCCTTTCACGTCTGTCATATGTTCTCAGGGTGTACCTGCTCTCATCTGTGAAAAACACAGGACGCCAGTGGTGGACCTACCAATTGTAGTATCTATAGGAAATGCCAGTCGAGCTCCACTGTGCCGGGCCGTGAGCACAGCGCCCACTAGAAGGTATTGGGTCCTCAAGCCACCCTCATGAAGTCTGTTTCTGATTGTTTGGTGGCCTGAGGCCTGAGATATTCACACCAGTGGCCTGCTGGAGGTCATTTTGTAGGGCTCTGGCAGTCCTCATCCTGTTCCTCCTTGCCCAAAGGAGCAGATACTGGTCCTGCTGATGGGTTAAGAACCTTCTACGGCCCTGTCCAGCTCTCCAAGAGTAACTGCCTTTCCCCTCCATGCCCTTGAGACTTTGCTGGGAGACACAGCAAACCTTCTGGCAATGGCACATAAATATCCAGGAGAAGTTGGACTACCTGTGCAGCCTCTGTAGGGTCCAGGTATCTCCCCCTGACCGTAACCAAATGCAAAACTAGTGAAAAACAGTCAGAAAAGATGATGAGGGAAAAATGTCAGTGGCCTCCACCTGTTAAGCCATTCCTGTTTTGGGGATCGTCTCATTGTTGCCCCTCTAGTGTACATGTTGTTAATTTCATTAACACCAAAGCAGCTTAAACTGATTAACAACCCCTTCTGCTACTTAACTGACCAGATCAATAGCCCAGAAGTTTCATTGACTTTTTGCTATACTCTAACTAACAAGTGTTCCTTTAATTATCTATCTATCTATCTATCTATCTATCTATCTATCTATCTATCTATCTATCTATCTATCTATCTATCTATCTATCTATCTATCTATCTATCTATCTATCTATCTATCTATCTATCTATCTATCTATCTATCTATCTATCTATCTATCTACACACTTTATATATTTATAAAACTTTAAAGTCAGCAAGTTTCGTATAAAGAAGATTTGAAAAATAATCTGTTTACATTAAATACCTTGCTGCATTTAAAAAAAAAAACTATCTAAGACTATGAATGTACAATTGTAAATGCAAATAGAGTAGTAACATAAAGATAAGCTTAATATTTAGGATTTTATACCCTTCACTTTTGTTTTGCTTACTCCTTACATGCCATGAGTTATTGTGTACTCATGTGGTACATGCCTAAAAAAAGAGCTTTGAATCTTACATCAAAGAATTAAAGAAAAAACAAACAGAAAATTTATTATGGTTCTAATGGAATGCACCTTTTTCAATAATTATTTCAACTGAAGACCATTTCAGATAAATCCTACAAAAATAAGTAAAAATGTTTAGTAGTGCGCTTGCTAAAAGTTGAACCTTTCATTAACACTGATTTCCCTATAAAAGTTTACAGTCTGAAATATTTGTAGTTATTTATGCTGTTGAGTTAAATGTGTACTCCATAATAAGTTAAAAAGGTATTTATGTACTTCAGTGTTTAATGAACACTGATCTGCACAGTGAGAAAAATGTGTAGAATATCAAGAGAAGACACTTCTGTGCTGTACCATGCCCATAGTCTGGAGTTATTCATAAACTTAAGTATCAGATTTTATATTTTACATCAGGTGTTTAAGACTATATTTGATTAACTGCATAAAAATAAAGCATTGCATATGTTCTTCATTTTGCTGTCTGCTTCAGTTTTCATTAGGCACTGATTTGTTTTCATCATTGAAGATTTCCTCCTTAATTTCTTAATGTTATAATTTTCAGAGGCTAAATAAATGGGAGTATGTTTAGAACTGTTATGTTTAAATATAAACATTAAATTTAAGATGTCTTTGAGATCTCATACCGTGTTATAGTGGTTGGAAATAACCCACGGATGCAGTTAGTCCTTTATTAGTTGCTGTAAAAGGGAAGGTATAAGTTGTTGTAATTCTAGACATAGTATGCTATGCATGGTTGGAAATACAGTATAGTTGAATAAAAACATAAAATTTAATGCAACAAAAACACTATGCAGTAATGTGTTGAAAAAAAATATACTGTATATTCAGTGTTTGCATCTTTTCTTTTGTCAGCCTGCTCCACTGTTAAGAATAAAAGCTGCCATGTTCGTCAGTTTCCCTCCCCCATCTCTCTCTCTCTCTCTCTCTCTCTCTCTCTGCCTCTCTCTCTCTCTCTCGGATATTGCCAGTGAATTACAGAGAGGGTGGGGGGTATTTCTATAAGTGATGATGTAATGAGGAATCAGGGCGGTGGTTGGAGAATCTTAGAGACAGGCAGTGAGGGGCTTCATGTCTCAGGAGCGTAGGTGCCGGCTTTGGCCTGCAGAATAGGTGTTCTAATTAGCGGGTCCTGAATGCTGTGGTTTTTTTTTTTTTTTTGCATTCTATAATGGAAACATTTGGAAAGCCGAAAAGCAGAATTAGACGCTGAACAATAGATCATAGAGGACGTGATTGAGGGAATAGCAGAATCAAGATCTCTGCAGCCATTTGCAAGCTGTCTTGAGCAGCCTCTAGTTGTGATTCTGCACTGTACCTAGCAGAACCTGCATCGGGGGTTTTGTCTTTATTGTTTCTTTGTGATTCTGACTGACGCTCTCTTCTTACTTTTATTCCATTGTACCTTTTTACCCTGCAAAATGTTGAGGCAGATACCAACTCAGAAGAAGGTACAGAAATATACTCCTATTGTTGGTTTTTATATTGTGCTATAATTCCAATATTAGGAATACATTTAAATGTTTGTATTCATTTACACGGCAAAGGAGTTTTTATTTTTGTTTACAGAGAAGATTCATTTCATTAAACTCATTTTTTTATAATGCAGTTTCCTTTTTTTTCTAGTTACTATTTATTTATATTGTAAGTTTTCAAATTTTTATCTGTATATAGTTCATTTTATTAAAGTGAGAATGAATCATGTCTTATATTTTTCTGTATGCTCTGTACATTTTAGATTTATGATTTTTATATGAAGTTAATTTCTCAGTATAGGGTATTTTTGCAACAGATCCATTTTTATTGCATAAAAATAGGACTAAAATGCAAATTTTTATATTTTAAAAGAAACATTCATGTGTACAGCAGCTCTTTCTACTGTAAAGTTACTGGCATGTGTTAAAAAATATAAAAGGTTTTTATGTACCAAGTTTCAAGCCTCTTTAATTTTTGTTTCAAATATTCTTTCAATATTGCATATAAATTTTGTGCATCTGATTTCCATGTTAAGTCTTTTCAAGCTTTAAAAATGGAGTGCAAGTTCACTCTCTGACTATGCAAGAAACATTTTTCTTTCATTTCTTCCAATTGCAGCAAGCATTTTTGAGTCAAGGGCACATGGTTTGCAGCATGCTCTGCTATTAAAAAAGTTACAGAAAAATTAAGCAAATTCTTTTAAGAAAAAGTTAATACAGGAGAAAAATTGGCAGTCCAGAATAATTATTTTCTTAGTTTTACATTACTTTGTAATGTTTTTCTTCAAATTCTTAAGTATTCTCCTGGAAGAATACCTTTTTTATTCAATATTTTCTTAAACTCCAATCATGACTGATTTTTTTTATTTACATGCAAGAGTCTCTATCCTACTATTTCCTTTTATTTTTAAGCTTTTTCTCCTTTTCTTTTCAAGAAAAATCTAACAGACACATTTGTCCCTGTTACTCATAAGTGATTATCTCAAATAAATTGGCCCTTTATCAAATTAACCTTCCTGAAAAATGCTTCTATTATTTAATTGTCTTTGTAGTAGTAACATCAGAATAAGAACTTATCAGGCAAGCAGGTGTATTTTAATTTGCTGTGATGCTCACTTTTTCAGGATATTTAAATAGTTAGAAGTTAGTCGCATATTGTCTACTCCTATCAGCTTCTTTTTTTTATAGATTTAAAATTTAGCATTATACTAGCAAATCAAGAAAAGATTGGGAATTTGCCATCTTTCAGTTGATTTTGTTAAGGTTGTTCTTTACAGATGGTGTTCAAAGTTGCACTTAAATTGTGTGCCTATTGCTAACTGCAAATTGCAGATAAATTATGCCGAAAGCAGAGGGTGACAAATTTGTAGATATCTTTCAAGTAACAGTATACATTATTTAAAACAATATTAACTAAATTCTTGTTTGAGTAAGCTACCAGTCATAGATACCAGGCCTCTTAGGTTATGTGTGCTATTCCTTAATTGTTCAATATGGTGAATACAGTGAGCTTAATAACAATTATTAGTTTGTCCATGTATGAGGTGTTCTTTGTTGTAGTATTAAATTTACCCATGTCACTTATTGAAGCCAGCTTGACCTAGGAGTTTATCTGTGAGCATCCACCTAATGCACATCTGTTCTGCCTTGCAGATGGTGTAAAAGTTTACTTTCTGACCAATATTTTATTTTCCATCGTGTACATCAGGAATTGGGAAGTTTAGTCTATTTCTGTTGTAAAGTAATTAAGAACTGTTCTTTACTCTGTTAATCAGGAGTGAAGCATTTTCCTACTTGCAGTGGAAAAGTTGGATCTTGCAGTCGGAAGAGTTGCTTTCATTTTGTTAATCACAATAACAAGTCTTAGAATCACCAGGCCTTACAAAAGCATACTTCTGTAATAATGAAAATGTGATTGTTCTTTTTCTTGCCCCTAATAACTGACCCTACCACTGCTGCTGCCTTTCTGTCATCCGTCTGCTGTCACCACCTGCCACTGCTTGTCTATCTCTTTATCCTTTTCTCCTCATGTGATTGTTTCCTACTCTGAATCCTTCCACTCTCCTCCAGACCACCACCAGGCGAACTAAGGTGAGAACAATGACAATGTTACAGTTTTTTGGGTTGAGTGGATAATGGTCTGGTGTTGTTTAAATTTAGGAATAGGTGCCCACTGGACTTCCAGACCTTTCCAGTGGTTATTTATTGAGAATTCATGCAAATATCTTGATGTTGTAAACACAACTGATAGCATATGCATATCATGAGATTCTTGAAAATACTATATCTCTTCCGCTAAATCCAGTAATCCTGAAAAACATCCTGAGACATACATATATTATAAGTCACTGTTTCCTTTTTTGTAAGTGTTTTTGAAATGTATGTTTAACACTCTGATTAGGTATTATTAATGCTGGATTTGGTATAAAACCTTATTCATATTTTTACAATATTTTTGGTAAATCCATTATATTACTATATCTTTGTAACCAAGGAGAACTGTATGTCATAGCTGCATGATTTAAATAAGATTGAAATAGCTGTTTAAGCTGCATTGGCATGTGGAGCTGACTTCAGGTTGTATGCACGACACTGTAAATGAGTGACATTTAGTTAATGAATTGGCATGATTGTGTAGAATGTCAAAGCCTCGACTGATTTATTGCTGTGTATAGAACCATAAAAATGGTTAAATCTGCCTGATAAACCTTCACAATTCAAATTTTTAATAAAGCATAGTTCAAACTGGAAGGAGGCCTGCTTAGACCTGGTTGAATCTTAAAATTGTTATTATAGACATCTTCAGAATTTGATTTGCAGGTAGTTCACAGGACTTTCTGGTTGAGTAGCTGTGTGTAGAGGCGTGAGAGTAAAACATTATTGCAGCAAAGTAGAATAGCCACAAAGTTTAATTAATGTTTTTATTAAATTTGTGGGGGCTAATAATGTTGGTTATGCATGATCTGGTGGGCCCGTACCTCTTGATATTATTTTATCATATAGAGATTTGTTAAAAATACCACAATATGTACAAAATCATATGATATTGTCTAACGTCATTTCTCATAAATGCTACTACTTTGCATTCCAAGGAATAGCACCAATAAAGTTTTCCTTATTTAGAGTGACATTTCCCTATTCATTAGTCTTTCAGTCTTCAGAGAGCACTATCTGGAAAATGACAAGTATTTTATCAATTGCAGGGTAATGTAACTGAATTTGTAAGCAGGTTTTAGTTGAATAATCAGTTTTGAACCTTTACATTGTTAGGGTAGCTTTTATAATTTGAAATTATAACATTTTAAACATTAGATCAAGTTATGAGAAACACTTAATTTTAAAAACAGACTTTATTATTTAAATCACTTAGTATCCTAAAGTTGACAAAGGATTTTTTTTTCCATAGGTGCCAGTGTGTAACATACCATGCTGGATTTTGTGCATCTTCGTTTTACCAGTTTCTTTTTCTGTTTCTCCAGCCAACTAGGCCTTCCAGTTCTGCAGCATCCAGTGGTACAGCCGGTCCCTCTGGTTCAGCTTCTGCATCGGGAGGAGAGATGAGCAGCAGTGAGCCAAGCACCCCAGCCCAGACTCCTTTGGCGGCACCAATGATTCCTACACCAAGCACTGGCTTGCCGTCACCTGGAGCACCACCACTGCCAACTCCGAGCAAAGTAAGATCTGTTAAGTGGTCAAAACATATTTTCATTTTCTTTTTCTAACTTATTACCTGTCATTTTTCTCCAGAGTAGAATGCTAGTTGAAGTGTTACCATTAATTAGGTCCAGGTTGTACTATTTGTTTAGAGTCACATGTGTTTCAGTAGTAGAATTAATTTGACATCCCTTATCCTATGGGCCACAAAGGTTACTGGACTCTATGTATTAATTGCTTCTAAGTAATTGTGTGGTTTGGAGCACCAATCTTCCAGTCTTAATGCAATTTAAATGTTATTTTTTAACAGGAGATTATAGTTTTTTGCTGTTTTTAGTTTAGCACTTTCAGGATCCTTATGAGGCAAATAATCACAGCAGTCAATTTTGGCAGCTCCAGTGCACGTCGGAACTTAATCAGTTATCCTGCTGACTCTCCAACTCAACTGGCATCTCTACTATAGCTATAGCACTTTTCTTAAAATGTCTAGAAGGCTTCAGGATACAAAGCATATTTTTAAATTTGTAGAGCAAGTTCTTTGTTTTGTAAAAACAAAAACTACTTTCAAGAAGTATATGGCATCTTTTATAGATTTTAAAGCAGCAGACAATCATGTTTGTCGTAATTTCTGAATATCTTTGTAGTTTTTGTGCCTTCTGTTTATCTGTTGTGTCTGTGCTGGCTGAGGTTTTAATGCAGTGTCGTGTAGAAAACACCAAAGCAGTGTATTGCCTTTTTTAGTTATTATACAATATGTGACTATGTATATGTGTTCCTAAAGTATAATGGGTTAGGTTGGGCAATTCATTAACAAAAGACTATTCTTCCTCCATTTTCTAAGCGTTCTTGCTTTCTGCTGTACAATGTCAGGATTGTTATATTGTTCGCTCTCCTCCTGACCCTGACCCAATTTTGATTCATAAATGGGTGTGACAGTAACGTGTTGCCCTGTGTTTGGTGTAGTTTCCTGTGGTAGGAATAGGTGGGTGAGAAGAATCAGTTGATTAATCAATTACCTAATTATCACTTTACCCATTGCCAGTGCCAACAATTGGACAGTTTGGGAAAGGTCCCTTTTTATTTTCTTCACCCTTTTCTGTAGCTGGGAATTCTGTCTTTTAGATTTACTGTAGATCAAGGTAGTTGGGGCTCCTGTTTTAAGAAATGTAATAATATATGGAATACCATAGCAGCTTATATTTCAACATAACACATGAGACACAAGATAGGTAAGCATAAAATGTAGAAGAGGCTGATCTCTGTTTAGAGGTTTTCCTTGAAGTTTATTTTTTTTGGCTGTTTTCTAGCTACCCAGAGTTCTAATTTATCTTGGCAAAACTAAACCAGATGTTACAAGACCCAGTTTTTAAGGATAATATCTAAAGCTATGTTTTGTTGTGTTACATGTCATATACACCATGTTTTAGTGAGAACTTAGCTTGTGGTGGCATGTACTCTTCATCTATGCCATGTGGTCTGTTGCCCATGGTATGGTGCTATCTCCCCGCTGTGTTCTCTGCAGCTTCATTGGGAAAAACATGACTTGTCTTGGCAAAAGAGTTTAGTTTTAGTAGTTCCCTTCTTGAAGTAATTCTGCTTATTAATTTTCCTAGTTTAGGCTCAATCACTGAGAGAATAAGCTTGCAGGAATGGACCTTAGGGTTAGTTTAGGGTGTCTAGCTTCGTAACACTAAGAGGGAGAGGTGGCTGTGGAAAAAGACTAAAATAATTTCAGAATTTAGTTTTTAAAAACATTCCTATTTTTTCATTTGCTTATTCAATCTGAATCATTAAATCACTCTTTACAGTGTTAATCACAGCATCCATTGAGAACATAGGCAATAGATAGATAGAGATAGATACTTTATTAATCCCAAGGGGAAATTCACAGGCTTCTGTCAAATGTTTTGATAGAGGCAGATAAAGTGGTCTTGCTATGAAAAAGCTATTAAAATTATACTTTTAAACCCACTAAAATAACAATGTTATATAGTTATTGTTTTATGTTTCCATTGATACGAAAGGAAAACACATTTTGCTTCCTGCAATGGATGTTTAAACATTTTAGCTCACAATATCCAAGACCTCTGGTCTTAGTTGACACTCATGCAACATTGTCAGAAAACAGACTAAACTGACATTTGCAGCAAATGGAAATGTGACTTTAAAAAATTATAAAGGTAAATTTTTGTTTTTATGTTTGACAATACTGTATGGTACGGTCTCAAGAAAGCTGACGAGTCTCTATAGCACTTTATTAACACTAGGAAGCAGGGCAGTTTGGCATCCTCAGCTGTATACCTGTTATGTGGCACCCACTTCTGCTCTCAATTATTTAGCTTGCTTATGCCATGCTGGCAGGAATGTTCTGATACTCATAGAAACCAAATTAACAATTTGCATTGCTGGATGTTATTTTTAGTGCATATGGGACTAAAGTTGCTTCTGTGTGGTTGTGAACAGGATCCACATAAAATCTGTCAAACAAGATTGAGGGCAGGGTGGGATTAAAAAATTGCTCCATTGCTGTCTATTGTAATCAAATAAGAAAGGGCTCATGAGTTTGTCCTGTCCATTGGTTCTTGTTTTGTAATCTAGATTTCATCAGGATCAATTTAATTATTCAAGTTTGTTCACATATTCAAGTTGTTGTCTTGTAGAAACAAATGTAGTTTAGTTATCTTGAAATTTATGTTGTATTCAAATAGCCTTTTACTTTTTTTTTTTTTTTATAAATTTTGAAAACAAAATCCCTTTGAAGTGGCCACTGCAAGAAAGAAATTTATTTTATCCTAATTAATGTGATTCAGTATAAATAGCATAAAATGTATTTATTAAGCCCTGCAGCACAGTTAGCCAAGGCTGAAATGTAAATGACTGATGATGTAGTGTATAACAAACAAAGGTATGTTCAGACTCATCCTTTTGTTAGCAAGTAATACATTTTTGAATATTTTTTTATGACATGTTTAATGTTCAAGGATAATATGTGTATTTACTGCTTTTGCTGGAAAATCCTTAACAATGTCAGAATTGATAGAAAATTCCTTTGTTAAAATTATTTTATAAATGAAGAGTAGATTTTCATGAAAATATACAAAATTGGAATAGTAGCAACCATCTGTAGGAGTTTAGAGGTAACATAGTTATTTAAGATAAGGAAAATGGACATCTCAGGGTAAGGTTGTTATTATTCAGTTATCCTGGCGACAGAGAGTGCAAGTAAGAGTTTCACTGTACTCTGTACATTACAATAATAACAACCTTAAAAACCTATACAGGGACGCTGACTGGGCATTCAAAACACTGCACTGCTGTACTTAAATTGAACATTATACAGTAGGTGTACTGGCTGTGTTACCCAGCTTCATCCAGAAAATTTCCAAAGACAATGTGTGTCGGTTATAATACTATTAATTGGATGTATCAGAAGTGCTATGTAACTAATTGAGTTACTTTTCTCTATACAATAAGTATAATTTATTTCTTATACCAGGGGATAATGTTATTGGTTCACTGGAGCACCTTACTTCTGAACATGCTACATACAAGTGCCCAGGAGTAAAACATTCATACTGCAGATTAGTTCTTGCTTTTCCAAGTGGCTGACCTTGGCTTTTGTTGATGATCAATGGAAAAATGCAGTTTTACAGGAAGCTGTATTCTTTTGAATTTAAAAATGTTTATACCCCAAATTTCCATTATTTCTAATAATTACAATTTCATCCAATAGAACATTTCATAAAAAAGTAATTATCAATTAGATTTGAATGTAATGTTTTCATCTGTAATCTGGGGACTCCCCAGTTGTCAGCAATATTGCATGTACAGTGCATCCAGAAAGTATTCACAGCGCATCACTTTTTCCACATTTTGTTGTTATAGCCTTATTCCAAAATGGATTAAATTCATTTTTTTCCTCAGAATTCTACACACAACACCCCATAATGACAACATGAAAAAAGTTTACTTGAGGTTTTTGCAAATTTATTAAAAATAAAAAAACTGAGAAATCCCATGTACATAAGTTTTCACAGCCTTTGCTCAATACTTTGTCGATGCACCTTTGGCAGCAATTACAGCCTCAAGTCTTGTTGAATATGATGCCACAAGCTTGGCACACCTATCCTTGGCCAGTTTCGCCCATTCCTCTTTGCAGCACCTCTCAAGCTCCATCAGGTTGGATGGGAAGCGTCGGTGCACAGCCATTTTAAGATCTCTCCAGAGATGTTCAATCGGATTCAAGTCTGGGCTCTGGCTGGGCCACTCAAGGACATTCACAGAGTTGTCCTGAAGCCACTCCTTTGATATCTTGGCTGTGTGCTTAGGGTCGTTGTCCTGCTGAAAGATGAACCGTCACCCCAGTCTGAGGTCAAGAGCGCTCTGGAGCAGGTTTTCATCCAGGATGTCTCTGTACATTGCTGCAGTCATCTTTCCCTTTATCCTGACTAGTCTCCCAGTCCCTGCCGCTGAAAAACATCCCCACAGCATGATGCTGCCACCACCATGCTTCACTGTAGGGATGGTGCCAGGTTTCCTCTATTTGTGACGCCTGGCATTCACACCAAAGAGTTCAATCTTTGTCTCATCAGACCAGAGAATTTTCTTTCTCATGGTCTGAGAGTCCTTCAGGTGCCTTTTGGCAAACTCCAGGTGGGCTGCCATGTGCCTTTTACTAAGGAGTGGCTTCCGTCTGGCCACTCTACCATACAGGCCTGATTGGTGGATTGCTGCAGAGATGGTTGTCCTTCTGGAAGGTTCTCCTCTCTCCACAGAGGACCTCTGGGGCTCTGACAGAGTGACCATCGGGTTCTTGGTCACCTCCCTGACTAAGGCCCTTCTCCCCCGATCGCTCAGTTTAGATTGCTGGTCAGCTCTAAGAAGAGTCCTGGTGGTTTCAAACTTCTTCCACTTACGGATGATGGAGGCCACTGTGCTCATTGGGACCTTCAAAGCAGCAGAAAGTTTTCTGTAACCTTCCCCAGATTTATGCCTTGAGACAATCCTGTATCGGAGGTCTACAGACAATTCCTTTGACTTCATGCTTGGTTTGTGCTCTGACATGAACTATCAACTGTGGGACCTTATATAGACAGGTGTGTGCCTTTCCAAATCATGTCCAGTCAACTGAATTTACCACAGGTGGACTCCAATTAAGCTGCAGAAACATCTCAAGGATGATCAGGGGAAACAGGATGCACCTGAGCTCAATTTCGAGCTTCACGGCAAAGGCTGCGAATACGTATGTACATGTGCTTTCTCAATTTTTTTATTTTAAATAAATTTGCAAAAATCTCAAGTAAACTTTTTTCACGTTGTCATTATGGGGTGTTGTGTGTAGAATTCTGAGGAAAAAAATGAATTTAATCCATTTTGGAATAAGGCTGTAACATAACAAAATGTGGAAAAAGTGATGCGCTGTGAATACTTTCCGGATACACTGTATTTCACCACCAAGGGCCCATTGACTTTCACCCTGTTGTTCAAGGTATATACTATATATATATATATATATATATATATATATATATATACACACAGTGTATGTGTATTTATGTGAATTTCCCATTGGGATTAATAAAGTATCTGTCTGTCTGTCTGTCTGTCTGTCTGTCTGATAGATACTCTCTATACAGTATTTAAGATATAGCCTTAAAGTGCAAGTCACAATGATGAGAGTTGGAAATGCATGTGTACCACCCAACATTGTTTAAGTGGTTAATTTATGATTATCATAATGTGTAGGTTACTAATTAATCTTGATCCCGGTGTACAACAGGCTTTTTTATTGCATGTCATCTGTTACTGGGACTGATAACTTGAATGTCTGCTCTAATTAATTTTAGAGTTAGCAAATTGTTCACTTCTTTAATGGACTTGTATTTATTTATTAAATTTGTCAATATGAGTGATTTGAAGACAATTTTGGAACTATTGTCTGTACATTTATAATGTTTGCTGAATGCATTATGCCTTTCGAAATAGCTTCTCTAGTGGAGGTTGGTGCAACAGATCAAGAATGACAGAAATTTTCAGTTTCCACCACAGTGAAGCTAACCATTCATTGCCACTTAGACATTTGTGTGACCACTGTAGATTGTCTGTCCTTCAAAGGTATTTTCAAAAAGGTAATAATAATAACAATTATGGCACCTTTAGGGTTGGCGCTACCATTAAGTCGAATTAGGCATTCGTCTAGAGTGGCGATCATTTTTTGGGGGTTAACCTAGCTGCATGGGTTAGCTATGAAATAGTTGGCTGATGCACTAATAAGCTTGGTCTAGGGCGCAAAATAACCTATCACCGGCACTGGGCACCTTATCATACATTTCAATTTCCACAGATTAACCTACAAAAACAATAAAGACATAATATAGTTACTTGAATATTATGATTAATTGCTATTACGATAATTTCTAAAAAAATATAAGAATAGTAAATGGAAAATCAACCTGGGCGTTTTTAATCAAAATTTAAACACTGAAGTGTAAATCAAACTTTCAGTCTTATCAGAAACAGGTTCATATTGTTTTCTGATTAAAAGTCTTATGAATAAAGATGGCAAGAGAACAACCAGATATAATTTATATAATAAATATATAAATAAATATAATTTATATAAATAAATATATAATATATATATATATATATATATATATATATATATATATATATATATATATATATATATATATATATCTACATTTGACTTAGGCATGTCTACATGGCAACACATTAACTGTAGACAGTTTCATGTTATTAAATTTAATGAAAAAAATACAAAAGCAAATAAAACATTTATAGCAGTTTAGGATAATTTAGGATATGAATGGAGTTCTTGATTCCTGAATGTGAGTAGTTGACCAGCTGACACGAAGGAGAGGAAAACAAAAAGAACTCCTCTAAGATTGGTGCAGTCGGAGAAAAAATAAACCTCTGCAGGGCTATGGTCAGGAAGACAGGAGTGAGCAAATCAAAAGTCACAATTAAATCGGCAGACTAGTGTGAAAAAGGCACAGCAATAATTCATGCTTTGGCAAATTACATTGTAAATTTAATTTGAATCTACGTCCTTCATGCAAATATGAGAAACCCAGCAACAGAATTAAAAGAGGAGTTCAGTTCATAGTGGGAAATCAGCTTTTAATGAAGACAGGATTTGTCATATAACACCAGATCTCCTTTGACCTTAAGTGTTTGATTCTTTTGACTGCTCTTGTGTGTCTTGGTCCTGTTTCCTTGTCTTATGTGCTAAGTTCCCTTTTACAGTTTACAACATAATTTTAAGCCATTAGGACAATTTTTGGAAGGAATTGGTATCAAATTAATTGAAGCAAAAACTATCACATTTGGAAACGCAGCATTTTTAATACCTGTTTTAACTTGCAGTAAAGAGACTGTGGAAGATTGTGGGTTCGCTTCCCAGTTCCTCCCTGTGTGGATAGCGCTTTGAGTACTGAGAAAAGCGCTATATAAATGTAATGAATTATTATTATTATTAACTTCTGCTGTTGTTTTTATTTGAGATTAGTAAGTTGTCTGTCTGTAAGTTGGCTTGTTTTCGTCTTAGATATTCAATTCCGATTTTGAGAGCTCTTGCAATTTTTACTAGTGCTTGATCCTGCACTCAAAACACCGTCTTACAAATTTTTGTGCACTGGCAGTTAAATTCTTTCTTTCTTTCTTTCTTTCTTTCTTTCTTTCTTTCTTTCTTTCTTTCTTTCTTTCTTTCTTTCTTTCTTTCTTTCTTTCTTTCTTTCTTTCTTTCTAGCAATGTCCTGATTTTTTTCATATAAGCATATCTATACTAATAAAAGGCAAAGCCCTCACTCACTCACTCATCACTAATTGTCCAACTTCCCGTGTAGGTGGAAGGCTGAAATTTGGCAGGCTCATTCCTCACAGCTTACTTACAAAACTTAGGCAGGTTTCATTTCGAAATTCTACGCGTAATGGTCATAACTGGAGCCTACTTTCGTATACGGCCATAGCGGGCAGCTCGGTCGCCGTGTGAGGCGGTTGCGTCTTGCATCATCACGCCTCCCACGTGATTGAGTGCCTGCCCATATAAGGTAAATATTCGCGGGTGAAGGACTGTGCTTAGCATATTCATAAGTGTGGCTGCTGCGGAAATCAGCACGCCTCCCACGTAATTGACTGCCTGCCCATATAAGGCCGTTCTTCGCTGCGGTGTCTTCATTCCTTTTCTTGCTTCGCCAAGGAAGCAGCCTTTTCACAGCTTAAACACTGTTTTATAAACGAACGACATATAAGGCCGTCCTTTTTCCTTGCTTTGCCAAGGAAGAAGCCTTTTTATTTAATCCACGGGTTCTCCGCTGTTTTATTGTTCATTTATTATGATTGTTATAGTTATTGTGTAGGTATTTTACACTACACTTAGTTTACTGTTCAGGTACCCATTTCATTTATTTAATCTGCGGCTTCTCTGCTGTTGGTTTAAGGAACTTCATGCAGGTGCCGCCAAATACGCCATATAAGGCCGTCCTTTCTCCTTACTTCGCGGTTTTCTACTGTTTCGTTTATTACGATTGTTATAATTATTGTGTATCATATACGAACAGAAGTCCACCAGTGGTTACATTTGATCTATAACAACTGTCTACATTTGCTTGAAAACTATGTAATTGGTATTGGAGGTCAATCTCTTCATCATTACGGTTTGCCTTCACCTTTAACAGAACTGGCACAACTTATGTCAAATCCCGAGTACTTGAAAGAGACATCTTACAACACCTCGCAATTGGCCAATATAGTCACAAATAACGAGCGGTTGCTAAATAGTGAGTCAGTTTATGACCAAATCATGAGCAGCGTTACGTCAGCCACAGGCACGGTGTTTTTCCTTGATGCTCCAGGAGGAACTGGTAAGACATTCCTAATAAACCTTCTCCTTGCAAACATCCGAGCAAAACGTAACATTGCCATAGCTGTGGCTTCTTCTGGCATTGCTGCAACTCTTCTAGAGGGTGGCAGAACTGCTCATTCTGCTTTCAAGCTGCGTCTGAACCTCAACCATACTGAATCCCCCATGTGTAACATATCAAAGCAGAGCAACATGGCTGAAGTGCTGCGACATTGTCAGCTTGTTGTCTGGGATGAATGCACTATGGCACACAGAGCAGGTATTGAGGCTTTAGACAGGACCCTCCAGGACATCCGAAACACCAACAAACTTATGGGAGGCTTGACAGTGTTACTGGCTGGAGACTTCCGCCAAACCCTACCAGTTGTGCCCAGAGGAACACACGCTGATGAAGTTAAAGCATCTCTGAAATCTTCATACCTATGGCCACAAATCAATGTTCTTACTTTAAAAATAAACATGAGAGTTCATTTGAAAGGCGACAAAAAGCCGAGGAGTTCTCTGCTCTTCTGATGAGTATAGGTGATGGCACCTTCATACAAGAAAATCGTAAAATAAATATTCCTACAAATCTCTGTCTCATCATGAATACCTTACAAAGCCTTCTTCAAAATGTTTACCCCAATCTACGAAATCTCCACCAAAATGACGTGTCATGGTTAACAGAGAGAGCTATCCTGACACCAAAAAATGACATGACTACGACTATAAACCACATTTTACTTCAAGAACTACCTTCACAACCAAAAACATATCAATCTGTTGATTCAGTCGTAGAAGTAGAAGACGCGGTACATTATCCGATAGAGTTTCTCAACACTCTAAATCCTCCAGGCACTCCTGAGCATAATCTCATTTTGAAGGTTGGGGCACCAATAATGTTACTGAGAAACTTACAGCCACCAAAACTTTGTAACGGCACGAGACCTCAGGTCACATCTCTACAAAACAACCTAATTGAAGCAACTATTTTTACTGGCAGTGCCTCAGGTGACACAGTTTTTATTCCTCGCATCCCCGTTATACCATCTAATCTCCCATTTCAATTCAAATGCGTTCAATTTCCAGTAAGGCTCTGCTTCGCAATGACAATTGATAAGTCTCAAGGACAAACACTACAAAAGGTTGGCATTGATTTGAGGCAGGATTGCTTTTCACATGGCCAACTGTATGTTGCATGCTCAAGAGTAAGCTCAGCGCACAGCTTGGTCATATTACAACTGGAGGGACGAACTGACAACGTGGTATACAAAGAGATCCTTATCAAATTATTTTTTGTATATTTTCCCTCAGTTTAAAAATGTTTACTTTTTTCTTAATTAAAATATTCAGCCAGTATTTCGCCGCTGCGAAGCGCGGGTATTTTGCTAGTCTATACTAGTAAAAGGCAAAGCCCTCACTGACTCACTCATCACTAATTCTCCAACTTCCCGTGTAGGTAGAAGGCTGAAATTTGGCAGGCTCATTCCTTACAGCTTACTTACAAAAGTTAAGCAGGTTTCATTCGAAATTCTATGCGTAACAGTCATAACGGTCGACAACGTCCGCCATGTTAAAGTTTCTTATTTATGGCCCCATCTTCACGAAATTTGGTAGGCGGCTTCCCTGCGCTAACCAAAACCAATGTACGTACTTATTTCGGTGGTATGACACCACTGTCGGCTGCCATATTGAACTTTCCAACGGTCTTTGTTACTTATGGGCCCATCTTCAAGTAATTTGGTACGCGGGTTCCCAACGCTAACTGAATCCTATTTACATATATACGTCCATAGCCTGCAGTTCGGTCACCGTGTGAGGCGGCGTTGGGTCCCCCCCATCCCCACGACTCCCATGTAGTTGGCTGCCTGCCTATATAAGGCCATCCATCGCTCCGGTCTCTTCATTCCCTTCCTTGCTTCGCCACGGTATTCACGTCTCCCTGCTGATAACTGCAGCCTTTTTATTTAATCCACGGCTTCTCCGCTGTTTTATTGTTCATTTATTATGATTATAGTTATTGTGTAGGTATTTTAGAATTGGTTTACATTGTTCAGGTACCCATTTCCTTTATCGTTCCAACCGTCCCTCCATTAACATGTCTATCGAGGTGATCACCATCGATCAAAGAACTGTCACTTACCGAGTGGTTTCCATGCCCAGAGATGGCAACTGCCTTTTCCATTCTCTGTGTTACATATTGCACGGCCATATCAGGCTCACTCTTGATATCTGGAGGAACATTGTGTCTTATGTATACTGAATGACTGGGACAGGTTCAAGGTGTGGACTGATGACGGTACAGGAGATAATTATACTACACAGGAGCACTATAAGAGTGAAATGCTTAAGCCCTTCACCTATGGTTCTGCATGTGAGTTGATGGCTGTCGCTGAATTGTTCGGTTGTCGCTTTCAAGTGTACCGAAATGGCCAAATATTTTACACCTTTCGACAACTGCTAATGCCTCTTAAACATCTTAGATTCACAGGTGATGATTTGAGTAGTGGACACTTTGATGTTTATGAATGTTTAAACTCTTAAAAGCTGGATGCGAAGGTATCGATGAAACCCATTTCAATTCAAAAGCCTCCAATTTCCAGTAAGGCTCTGCTTCGCAATGAGAATTAATAAGTCTCGGGGACAGACCCTACAAAAGGTTGGCATTGATTTGAGGCAAGATTACTTTTCACAATGGCCAACTATACATTGCATGCTCAAGAGTAAGCTCAGCGCACAGCTTGGTCATATTACAACTGGAGGGCCGAACTGACAACATGGTATACAAAGAGATCCTTAACAAATAATTATTGGTATGTTTTCCCTCAGTTTAAAAAGGTATACTTTTCTTCTTAATAACAATTTTAAAGCAGTACTTCGTCGCTGCGAAGCGCGGGTATTTTGCTAGTAAGTATATATAGTTTTATATATTCTAAAACTATAAAAATTGAAGGATGACTATATTTTTGTATATGAAACATAAGTAACATGTGTACATATATGTTGTCACAAAAACGACTATAAAACATTGAGAAGGTTTGGGTCAGCCACCAATATAATTGTTCCCGGCTGCAAAACTCATTCCAAAACAGAGACATGTTCATTCAACTGAGTCCAAAACAGAACTGATTCTGTTGAGACAAGATGGCAGCTTTAAAGGCCAGTGAAGGAAGTGATGGCATCAATACCGGAACCGGAAGTGACGTCATTGGCTGCCCCAGAGCCGGGCGGGATTTCCCCAGAATGGTCTGCAAAAGATCGAGAGGGAAAATTAGTGCATTTCGCCACCCCCTGGTCTGGAATGGAATCACATGTATTAAGCCCTATAGTTATCTCCTAAACACACGTGTGTGACAATGTATATATGTATTTAGTGTGTGTGTGTATGACAGAGATTATCTAAATAGTAGCTTGCCTACCACATTCCAGTTTAGATGATAGGCTCTCAAAATATCCTGTATGCAGTTGTAACTGATTCAGAAAGCATATTATACATATTACCATTTCAAATTAAACCAATATTAAGATTTCACTGTGGGCATTTAAGGAAGTATTTCTTATTTCGAAAATGAATAGCTTTTACGTTGAAGTACTCAAACCAATTTTTACCCTTGGAAGCATGCCATCTTGTTACAAGTCAAACAATTAGAATTGTGATTGTAGTAGGTGTATTCTGTCAGAGAGTGAATTGACTATTTTTCGCAATTCTTGTTCATTAACATGACTGTCAGATTTGACTGGTGTTTGTCCCAAAACCAATTATAAGTCCCTTTTTATGTTAAATTGAAAAATAGTTATCACAACAGTTAACAAAATCATCTGTGGCCATCATTCTGTGCAGGTTGTTTAAGGTTATTGTCACTTTACTAGCAGTGTGATGCTAGTGCAAGCTGCAAATTAATTCCTGCTACATTGCTGAGATCAGAGTCTCCAATCTCATTTGTTTAGCTTTCTCAAAAAGTCATGTACAATAAGATATCAAATGAGTACAGAGCCAAGGCACCCATCTGGCTCTTACATGAAGCTATGCACAGACATTGATTTTTTCATAATATATACTTTAGTTTACATTTTAACTTTTCTAAACATTGCTGCTTGTAAAATATGGCATTGTTTAAATCTAAATGATACATAATTATTTTTATTTCATACTTTCTCCATTTTTCATCAAATCAAGTCAAATCTGGTAGAGCATTAGGGTCACATGATAGATCTGGCTAGCTGCTGAAATTATTTTTCTTAACTTTTGCTTTCTACTTAAGGTCTAAAGCCAAGCAGTTGAGTATAATGAAATGCTTTGAGTATTAGTTGAAGGGCTTCTTAATGCTAAGTCCTACAAAGATGACAGCCCAATTTCTTACTGTACTGACAGTTGTGTAAAAGAAATTCTACTGGATATAATAGGTACTCTTTTCTTTGTAAGCCTGGCACTTAATGCTGGAGTGCTATTTCTGGATTTCACTTCTGCTTTAACTACTATCCAGCTTCTCAGGAAACTGAATTTTTTGAATAACATAACATATATTACGCTACTGATGAATATAGTGGCCCATGTGTTTTATGTTTCTATTGATATTTTATTCATATGAGTCTTGACAAATCTAACTTCATGCACCTAAATGTTTTTAGGTTCTCAGTAAACTGTTTAGTTGCTAACTAAACTCAAATTTAAAGCGAGCGCTTCAAATTGCCATGGCAGCTTATGCTGGAATGTTTTCTCGACAAAGTGTTGCAGTGCTCTACTGCATGAGCACATATTTTCTTTAACCAAGTGCGGAAAACTGCTTGTTTTCCTTTAACAACAACCATGAAATAAAATCGACTGCTGTTTTCTGTGTAAGGGCTGTGTGCATGTGTGCCCCTTGAGTAGTGCTGGGTGGTATACTGGTTCATACCGAAAACCATTTCTTATTTTTGTTATGATATGGATTTTTCTTATACCGCAACACCGGTTTAAATTGCCTAAATGACGTTTGGAACGTCGTGCAGTGGGAAACTGTTCAAGTGGGGACCTTTTTCACTGCTACACCGCTAAATAGGTAATGGTAGTGTAGGTATTGCGCGGTGAAAATGGACAGAGAACATTCCGAAACTGAAGCTGTAGCTGACGATAAAGTTGAACATGATGACACAGAAGAACTTTTGCCAAAAAAAAGGAGTCACGTCCGTTGCCTGGAGATACTTTGGTTTTAAAAGGTCAGATGTGGACGATTATGTTCAAATGTGTAAATACTGTTTCTATACTACTGGATAATACTGCAAGCCAAGTTGAACTTGTTTTATTTGTTTTCAATACAGTGTAATGTACCTGGGTACTGTGTAATAGTGTGACAACATGTTGACTTTATTCTCAACATTTCCAATTTAATCTTGACGCTTATGACGAGAATAAAGTCGACATGTTGACTTTATTCTCAACATTTCTACTTTATTCTCACCGTTTATGTCAAGATTAAAGTCGACATGTTGACTTTATTCTCATAATTTGTCATTAAAGTAGAACATCGTAAACTAAACTTCATCGTAAAATGAATATTTAATTTGCTAGATTTTCTCAAACCCCGACATAAGTTATATAGCACATTAAATGCTTTGTGTTAAGTGTTCCCGAGCTTCTTAAACTGACTTCCTCTTGCACTAAGAGGAGGCGTCGGCAGCGATCATTCACTTCATGATATTCCTGCTCTCTGAACATTTAGAATGCTAAGATAAATACTTGATATAATTTTCATGGTGAAATGCATTAAAGCATGTATTAATCATGTGGGGGCACGGCGGCGTGGAGGTTGCACTGCTGCCTCGCAGCAAGGGTGTCTCGGGTGTACCCTGCCTTGCATTTGCATGTTTTTCTGGTGGGTTTACTAGGTGTGCTTCAGTTTCCTTTCAAAGTCATGTAGGATGTGGAGTTTTGTTATGCTATATTGACCCTGCTAGTGTATGTTTCGCTCGTATTCACGCTGCGATGTGCTGGCGACTCATTCAGGGATGGGCGCATACCTGAATGGATGACATAATTAAACATGTATAACGATATTTTTAAAGTTCTGAAAACTCAGTGGGCTAAGTTTATAACTAGTTTTAATTTCACAAAGACGTTTATCGTGTGGTGATTGGTTATGTGGAGAAAGAAAAAGGAAGGATAGGAACTGGGGTTTTGGTACGTCAGATAGAGACAGCATGCGTGCAATAAAGAAAGCCCGCTCAGAAGAATATGCATTGAGTTCTGTGTTCATGTCACCGACCACCAGATCACAAACCCAACATTTACACAATATTTAAGTTAAACCTGTGCGATACCCATTCATACATCCAGTTTTTTGAAGTCTCATCACACCTGCCATAAAGTTCTCCACATTGAACATACACCTGGGGACCCCTTACTGCGAGGGAGCAGCACTACCGCCTCACTACCGTGCATGTTTAATACCTGCTTTAATGCTTTTCATCATGAAAATGATATCATGTATTTATCTTAGCATTCTAAATTTTCAGAGAGCAAGAATATCATGAAGTGAATGGATTCTGTGCTGAGATCGCTGTCTCCTCTTAGTGCAGAGGAAGTCAGTTTAAGAAGCGTAGTGATTAACAGCTGGGTCGGGGAACACTTAACACAAAGCATTTAATGTGCTGCATTAACTTATGATGGGGTTTGAGAAAATCTAGTAAATTAAACATTTTAGGATGAAGTTGTAGTTTATGACATTCTACTTTAATTATAAAGTAAACTATGAGAATAAAGTGGAAATGTCGACTTTAATCTCGACATAAACGGCGAGAATAAAGTGGAAATGTTGACTTTAATCTCAACATAAACGGCGAGAATAAACTGGAAATGTTGAATTTATTCTCGACATACAGTTTGTTTTTTTCTTCCCTGCATCCGTATTTTTTCTTCTTCATCGTGGCCCTAATACGATTCTGTAGGGCTATACCACAAATAGCATTATAAATACAAGTTGCAGTTTTATTATTTATGCATATAGCTTAGCTTGAAGCAAGGTCCATATTAATGCAGTTTGCCTTAATGATGGTTCAGTTGGTAAAGATGTCATCACCAAGTTGCACTTGTTTTATTTTATTTTAATTTGGTGAATACTGTGTAATGCATCTGGGCTTGAAGCCTTGAAGTAATAGTGCAACTATCAGTAATAATACTATTATTTATTTTATTGTTATTATTTATTAGTTTAAATATTATGCAGTTTAATAATGGTAAAGTTGTTTAAAAAGTCACTTTAATGTGTCAGTGGACAGAGATTGTTAACATTAACAGAAAATGTAGTTGGTTTACAAAAAATATTTACTATTCCTTTTCTAAGTCATGTTCAGTGCAATACAACTTTTGACAAGCACTTCTGGATATTTTACTAAGTCTAAATGCCTCTTTGGATGGTTGGAAATATGTTGTCAAAATCATAGTTTAAGTTTTTGCAAAATTTCTTCAATAAAAAGGTTCTATATTTTGACTACATCTGTCATGCAATGTAATTCCTTCTCATCATTAGTGCCACCCCCTTGAAAACTATCACCTTATGGGGCCATGCAAACCTGTATTAATACTTGTATGCACATTAAAATGTTTTTTTGTACAATGTACAATGCTTTTGACAGTGGAATAGGTTATTCTTAGCCAGTAATTGCAGTGGAAAATGTGGTTAACATCCACTCATGCATGGGAAAAAAATACCGTTGAATACCGTGAAACTGGGATAATTTATAAAAATACCGTGATATAGAATGTTGGTCATACTTACTACCCACCCCTACCCTTGAGGTTTTCAGGGCAAATGAAATTTCATAAGTTTTATATTGTCACATGTACAGAGTACAATGAAATTCTTACTCGAATGTCAACATTTAGCAAGAATAACTGCAGGTTGATGGGATGACATTTTTTCTGACTATTCAACACTAGTGCCCCAGGAGATTTAAAAACAACTGTATTTAGGGAATCTGTATCTGTGTAACAATCTCTGATGGTTTTTGTGCTTCCCTGCTGCAAACAAATTTCCTTCTGATTTAATAAAGTCTACCTAACCTACCCTATATACTGTTTTTATTACTTACATCCCTATCCTTAAATGAAGATGACATTATAAAGATATATGATTATTTTAAAGATATCCATTTGAATACATCTGTATTTTAAGGATATCTAGAGGTGAATTGAAGAGGTTGTTACAGTCAGGTCCACAAGTATTTGGACATTGACACAGTTTTCATAATTTTGTCTCTGTACACCACCACAATGCATTTATGTAATTGAAGTATAGACTTTCAACTTTAATTTAAGGGATTTACCAAAAATATAATATGAGCCATTTAGGAATGACATCCATTTTATTTATAGCCCTCTCATTTCCAGGATCTTGAAAGGTATATGGACAACTGAATGGCAAGCTGTTCCATAGTCAGGTTGGAGCAGTGTCATCAACTATTGAGCAGCTGAAAGGCCTGGAATTGATTCCAAGTGTGGAATTTGCATTTGAAAGCTATCACTGTGAACTCTCAATTTGAAGTCCAATGAGTAGTCCATGCAAGTAAAAACAGTCCATCACTAGGCTGAGAAAACAAAACAAACCCTTTAGAGAGATAGGAGAAACACGTGGAAAAACAACCATTTGTTATAAAGAAGGAACACATTGGTGAACTGAGCAACACCAGAAGGTCTGGAAACTACAGTAGACAACTGTGCAGATGATTGCAGAATTCTGTCCTTGGTGAAGAAGAAACCCTTCACAGCATTTAGCCAACCCGAGAACACTCTCCAGGAGGTAGACCTATCATTGCCAGTCTCTACCATCAAGAGAAGACTTAAAGAAAGTAAAGCATAGGAAGGACAGATTAGACTTTACCAGAAAACATTTTTTAAAAGTCTGTTCAGTTGTGGAAAAAAATTCTTGGACAAAGGAAACTAAGATCAATATATACCAGCATGTTGGAAAGAGAAGGATATGGAGAAAAGAAGATATGGCTCATGAGCTGATGAAAACCACATCATATGTAAAGCATGATGGAGGCAGTTTTATAGCATGATCATGAATAGCTGTGAATGGATGTCAGTCTCCAGTGTTTATTGAAGATATGACTGCTGTAGAAGTAGCAAGATGAATTCTGAAGTGTATAAGGCTATACAGCCTGCTCAGATTTCAGCGAAATGCTGCAAAACCAATAGGATGATGCTTCACAGTACAGATGGATGATGATCCAAAACATACTGATAAAGCGAGCCAAGTGCTTTCCAAAGCACAGAAGTGGAATATTCTTCAATGGCCAAGTCAGTCAACTGACTTCAACCCACTTGGACATGCATTTCACTTGCTGAAGACAGAACTGATGGCAGAAATGAGGACTGCTGCAGTAAAGGCCTGGCAAAGCATTATTAGAGTGGAAACCCAGGACTTGGAGATGGCCTGGGATGCAGATTTCAGGCAGTCATTGACTGTAAAGGATTTTCAAACATATATTGAAAATAATCTTTATATTTAAGATTATGTTCATTTGTCCAAATACTTTCGAGCCCCTGAAAATTTGTGGACCATGTATAAAGACCATGTCCATCTTTCCTAAATAGCTTATATAATATTTTTGTTAAACAGCTTATACTTAAATCATATCTTAGTTGCTTTGTTTCAAATTCATTGTGGTGTTGTACAGAGCCAGAATTGTGAAAATTAAGTCACTGTCCAAATACTTATGGACCTGACTGTATTTGATGATGCAATTAAATATATATTGAAATCTTTTAGCAATATCTACAGATGGTCATTTGACTTTCCATATGTGTTACTTTTTTCTGTGTTCTTGTTTTTAATGCAGTTTCAAGTTCTGCATAGATGTATCTTTAAGAAAAGTAATATGTGAATAGAAGTAGACCATAAATTTCATAATGTTTTTAGAAAGTTGACACGAGCAAAACCAAGAATTGTTTTGATGTTTTTTGAATTGTTATTGTTTGAAACTGTACTTTACTTGTTTGTATAATTAGGAAGAGGAAACCTTAAGATCTCAAGTAAAGGATTTAGAAGAGAAACTGGAGACTCTGAAGATGAAGCGTAGTGAAGACAAAGCAAAACTGAAAGAACTAGAGAAATATAAGATACAATTGGAACAGCTGCAGGAGTGGAAGAGTAAAATGCAAGAACAGCAGGCTGATCTGCAGAAGCAACTGAAAGAAGCTAAGAAGGTAAGAAAAGAAAAAAAATGCATTTGTACCTGTCTGCTAGCATATAAACAGTTCCCAATAGCTGGAAACACTTCAGGGTGTTACGTTTATAGGACACAATGGCAGAAACCTGAAACATACTTTTCATGCATGTCATTATCATTGTTAATGTGTGTAAATAAGTTATTTTAGTTTTCATGCGACTACATTCATCTGAAGCCTATATTAGCTCATCTTATTTAATGATTCAGTATAACTGTCAATGTAATATCAAAGTTCAAAACCACAAGAATTGTGAGTGGAGGTCAGGCATTTTGAATAAAAACTTCCTTATTATTTAATTTTACAATTCACAACACAAGATGCAGAATAAAAAAATGCATGTATTGTTCATGTATCCTCTTTTTAAAAAATCCCATATACAGTGGTTTCAGAAGGTTTTATTACCTCTAAACTTTCTATGCACTTTATTGAGTTGTAGATTTAACTTGCTTATATGAACGAGAGATTTCAGTTGTTGATTTTTAACAATTTGCAAACCTTTTTGAAAGCATGTTTTCATTTTGTTGTTGTTGGTTATTGAGATTAGATTACTGGGCAAAAATGGCAAATTTATCCATTTAAAATGAAAGTTTCAGCACAATAAAGTGTGTAAAAAGTGAATTGGTCTAAATACACTGCTCAAAAAAATTAAGGAAACACTTCACACATCGGAATTTGATGAATGAAATATTCAAGTGGAAAATAGTTACTGTGTAAAACGTGTAGTTTGTTGAGAACAAAATGATGTAACAACTGTCAATGGAAACTAAATCACCAACTCATTGAGGGCTGTTCAAACATTGTAATGGTTTATGAAATGCATCACACGTGTATGAGCAAGACATGCTCCAATTACAATTGCCTCATCAAACAAGAATGTTCTGCCCGTCCTATAGTTAACCCAGTTCTGATGCTAGTGATGTGACTTTAGCTAGTTGGGGGAAGAAAAAAACATACTTGTTATATCTCTAGGGTGCCATATCCAAAATGCCATTCCCCTCGAAGAATCCCTTTTGGTTTCAGCTTGGTACCAGATGGCATTCCATACCCTGGATCAGTAACATCCGAGTGTATAGGAGTTATATGCTTTCACAAATTAGATGATTGTCTCTTCTTAAATTGCTTGCATCAAGTTATATGTCTTCTTTCAACACTCACCTGTAATGAAAAATAGATTATTTGGTATTTTTTTATGTGATGCACATCTGTAACATGTTATTAAAAAAACGTTGTGCACACATAAACATTTTACTTCAGCAAGGAAGATTTTGTGATTGTGTGTGAACAATACACATCAATTGTTCTACCTGAGAAAACACTCATCATTCTTGTTTTGGCTCCCTGTTGTCACATATGTTTTTGTAAAGGCAGTATTGGTGTGTTGTGTAAGCCACTACCTGTGAACATCATCATAGAACTAATTTGCAGAAACTATTTTTTTTACTCATTCTAATTAATATTGCACACTTTCTGATATTAAAAGTCAGTGTTGCTTTACTTTAAAATGCACTGTCTCCAGTTAGAACGATCCACTTTGAGGCTTTCCATGTAGCCCAAAGCCTTTCAAAAACCCATGAAATGTGGTCAAAGCAGAGTCCAGTTACATTTATTGTCTTCAAGTCTTTCCCAAGAAGACTGAAACACATGTATTTGAAAACAGGGGTTACATGCACATTTGTTTCAATGGTTATTTAAGAAATAAATATTCTACCAAGGTCTGTGTAATAGAAGTGCTGGGCAGATCAATACGAGATATGAGACTGAAGCCTTCAACTTGGGAGACTGTCACTGTAGCTTATCCAAAATATAATCAAACGATATAGGTGTTGTCAGGTTGCATGGGTTTGGAGCACTTCACTATTATGAAGGCAAAGCCAGTGATAGTCATTATCAAATGATTAAACATGATCACCTTCATCTCATTTCTGCTGTGTGGGACATCATATTTGAGTCTGTAAAAAGCCAAATTAGCATACAATATTTGCAAGAACATTTTTTTTATTTAGATAACATTTGGCATAAATTCCACAGTTTCGCGGTCCCTAGAAAAGTCTTTCACAACTCTTCATTTGCTGTAGTCGCCATACAATTGTATTTTTAGAACAGAGATGCACAGACCCTCCGCTTACCATCCTAAATACTTTATGTATTTAAATATCTTTAGGGCTAAAATTAAGCATTTAAAATGTGTTTTTCTCTGTTCATCTCAATTTCCTTTTAGGAAGCTAAAGAGGCCTTGGAAGCTAAGGATCGGTACATGGAAGAGATGGCAGACACAGCTGATGCCATTGAGATGGCAACTTTAGACAAGGAGATGGCTGAAGAACGAGCTGAGTCACTGCAACAGGAGGTGGACTCACTTAAAGAAAAAGTAGAGGAGCTGACCATGGATTTGGAAATCCTTAAACATGAAATTGAAGAGAAAGGTACAAATTTAATCAAACAAAGCAGTCAGGTGATGAATTCTTACAGTTTCTCCTTAAAGAAACACATTTTTATTACATGCTGCTTGTTAGTTGCCTGCAGTGTGTAGTTTAAAATGTTGTCACTCTTTGTACAGCTTCAAAGTGGGCTTTCATTGACCCATTTTAAATAAAACAACTTATATTAATTTTTTAGCTTTATTTTCAATGCTAATTGTTAATTTGCAAAATGAGTTTTAGACTTTTTTGTGCAATGTATTTTCAGTAAGCAGCAATTGCTATATTCCAATAACATATCATTTTTGCCTCTTAGGGTCTGATGGGGCTGCATCTAGCTATCATGTCAAACAGCTGGAAGAGCAGAATGCCAGGCTGAAGGAAGCTCTTGTTCGGTTTGTTTTTTATTACATGTTCACAATTCTTATACAGTGCTGGCAGTTTAAAACAGAACAATGTACCCAAAAAATTACATTTATTTTCTTGTCAATTAATGTGATGTCAAACACTTACAGCATTTGTTTACTTAAACTGATTTTACTTTGAGAGCAGTTTAATGGTAAGAAGTAGCATGCTGACTGAAAAGTATAGATACACCTAAATTTTGTAATTTTTCTGTGCATGCTTATTTGAATGTATACATACAATCAAGAATATATGCATCACATTTAAACAGATTAATTTTGCTTAAGAAAACTGATCTTTGTTGGGGTGTAGAGCTGCTCCCTTTGGATGTAAAAACTACAAAATACAATTTGCAGAATAACAGGTCTAGATGTTGTATAGCTAAAGTTCACCTGTGCTAGGGAATCACATTGTTTAATGGACTTTATTATCACATGAGGGTAGTTAGGAACTTGATTGAGTAAAACAGTGCTCATCTGGCTCAATATTATCAGGATTATGGATATAAACAGCTAAAGAGACAACAAGAGAATTGACAAGTTTTAGAGGATCCATTTCCAGATCCACTTGGGGAATTGGCGACACTGCAGCACTTGTACCTGTACTGCTCTGCTGTTGAGAAGATTGAACACATCCGGTGAAAACAGTTTGGCTTGGATGTTGTATAAGCAATAACTGTAGAACACAGTGTTCATAATGGCTAAAATGTGACGGAAGAGGGCCACTTGATGCCATTTAAATAAAGTGACCTACTGTAAAATCAATAAAGATCCAAAAAAGCAGAGTGCTTGGCTTGCTGTGGCTGAATTAGACAAACAGTTTACCTTCCTCACATTGGGTCATTGTGCAATCCAGCCAAATCTTCCTACTAAAAATTACCATTGACCAGACAGGCGTATACTTGTGAGTGCAGATGCTAGCCAAGCGTCTAAGAGTACTTGTTGCATATTTTACCCTTGCAAAATGGAGTCTTCCCTGTGCCTGACTTTACCACCACAGTAACAAAAAATATTTTTATGTACTGAGGTAAGCTGCAGTTTTCAATCTGAATGGTTGTATCTTCAAGACCTTATCAGACTTCAACACAATAATTATATTGTTGCACATAACACTGTAGCATGCATACCACTGGATGCAGGTGGATGAATTGGTGACTAGGCTTGCTGAGGGAAACCTATATTTTACTGTGATGCTGAAGAATCTAGATGTTCAAAATATATAACTAAAATGGTTCACACACTTATGTGGAAGCAGCAGAATATTTGATATCTGGAAATTCTTAACCTTATTTCTTTTTCACATACCCTCAAAGAGAGTCTTATATACAGTGCATCCAGAAAGTGTTCACAGCGCATCACTTTTTCCACATTTTGTTATGTTACAGCCATATTCCAAAATGGATTAAATTCATTTTTTTCCCTCAGAATTCTACACACAACACCCCATAATGACAACGTGAAAAAAGTTTACTTGAGGTTTTTGCAAACATAACATACATACATATTATATAGTACTGTGCTAAACCATGAGAGGAATAAAGAAGACAGTTTTTACACTTGTAATGTCAAGAAACAAAGTAGTGATGTTTCAGATGCCATGTCAGATGTCTGAGCCAGGATGTGCATACTGACGCAGTGCCTGCCTAGGATGTAAGAAAGTGTTCAGAAATGAAGTGTTTATTTAATCATTTGTCATGTTTTTTTATGTCACCTGTTTGATGCAAACCTTTCAGCATGCGAGATCTGTCTGCCTCAGAGAAACAGGAGCATGTAAAGTTGCAGAAGCAGATGGAGAAGAAAAACGTTGAACTGGACACTCTCAGACAACAAAAGGAGAAACTGGTGGAAGAGATGAAACAAGCAGAGAAGACCATTGATGAACTGAAAGAGCAGGTATTTTAAAGGCAGGGTTGTTGCTGAGATGCAGATTTTATCATGTGTTTTGCTGTTTATGAACTGAATAGATCTTGTTAATGCTTTATTACTCAATTTTCAACTAGGTTGTGCTGTTTTGAGTACAAATGAAAAACAAAATGCAGCGACATAGAAATTCATTGCAACAATAGTGCAGATTGTTTCATAAGCTATTGTATTGTTTCCTAGAACTATTTATGTTGCACCAAGGATGCTGTAAACAGCAACTGATGCGTTTTGGCTAAATGCAAATAAAATATATGTGAAATTTGGAAATGTCCCAGTGAACTTGTATGATCTTTCTTCTATCCTAGTGCAAAACATCTTATTCTTTACCCTTACAGATGTTTGTTTTATTATGCTAATTTGGAATTTTGCTTAAGTTTTGATTTAGTAGGAAAACTCATTTAATTAAGAAAATCTCAAAAAATTAAAGATAAAATCATTTCATTCATTTGTCTTTAATTACTATGGTTTTTATATACATGCAGAAGATTTGTGCTTTTTCATAATATTACCTTTGAAGAACCTTCTGTTGACCAGTTTTAATCTGAAAGATTTTCATAAAAAAAATATTGGTTACTGTGGCATTGTACTACAGGTGGATGCTGCACTGGGTGCTGAGGAAATGGTGGAGACTCTTACTGAAAGGAACCTTGATCTAGAAGAAAAAGTTCGGGAGCTGCGGGAAACAGTCAGTGACTTGGTATGTGTTGGGTGCTTAGTTTTGTGTTTTTTGTAAATGCTTGTGTGCTTGTATATACACAAACACACACACAATTACCAAACAGGTATTGAGTAGGATGTCTTTTCTACTCATTCATAATGAAGCTATTCAAGAAAGTAGACTTTTCAATATTCTCACAATCAACATGTAATCTAATGCTGTTTGAAACCAGATTTGGGATAACTTCTTTTTACTAATAAAGTGCTAGTGCTATAATTGTTAGATTAATGACCCTTCATAATTTGGTACCTTAAACTTCTTGAGGCATCAGGCACTCTGTCGGGATACAAGGAAGTACTGTATACTAATATAGAGTTTGAGATTTGTAAAACCATAAAAATTTACACTCAAGGTACTCCCCCTTCCCAATACATAGGAACTAATGCATTAAGCATTCAGCAGTTTGGTCGTACAATAAACTGACATCCATCAAAGGATGCTCGCTAAGCACACAGAGCTAGTCATTTATGCATAGATGTGTGAAACACTCCAAGCCAAGTCTAGATACACTTTACTATGATTTCTCAGGTACCTGGTAATGACCTGAGCTCTAACACCCCAATGATTTATTATACCTGCAGTTCTGAACTGTTTTCTTGCTATAATAAGAAAAATTATATTAATGAAAAACTCCACAACTTATATAGCATATCCTTTCCCAAAGTATGCCACCTCAAGCTTAGTCACTTGGTAACAGCATTTAATATGCATTTTGCTTCTGGAAGCCTTTTGCTTTAAATTGTAGCTCTTTAATCTCTGTAACAAGAAGCCAGTTACTAATATGCCATTACTTTCAAAGTGATTGAGAATGCTTTCTCACCAGAATCACAAATTATTTGCTTCTCTTAACAAAAGAGACTATATGCATTGTTCTTAATCTTATTTCTTTATTTAGTATGATTAATAAGATAATTAATTTTGGCTTTATAGTTGCCATGATTTAAATAACAACACTACAATTTGTTGATCTAGTTAAATCTTACTAGTTTGTCACAGTGAGTGACCATGATTGCTCTTCCTTCTCCTTACCAGTTACATGTGGGAGTCCTCAGGGTAAATCCTGGATGTTTAAATGTGCTGTATATCTTAATCTTAAAAGGAATATTACAGGAGACCACTTAGCTACTGCTATATTGTCAACATTGCTCAAATTATATTTGGGCCATAATCATTTTTACATGCATTCATGTATAATGTGAAAAAGCACCCATCGTCATGTCTGTCTGCATGCATGAAAAACTCTATCTGAACCGACGTGTTGACATCTGACACACTTACTCTTTAAGGAAATTTATTTGGGAAGTCCAGTTTTCATGTAGAGATATTGAATATAGTGAGCTGTACATGTTTTTAAAATTTTGAGCATTGGTGAATTTTCACACTCAGCATACTTAAAGCACAGAAAAAGTCTATACGTCTTCAATTATGGATAAGTTTACTGTTTTAAGTTAATGTTGAGAGACGTTGTTTTGTATTTTCTTTTTAAATATTTTCCTGTTGGAATTATTTGATAGCTGATCTTGATGGCAAAACAGATACCCAATACAAGTTACTAAACACCAGTGGATTCAAATGTTTGGTGGGTGCCTGATGCTGCCTATGATAGCCATAGCAGTGGCTTATGCCAGTATTTCTTGGTTGTGGGTTGCCATTGTTGGGTGCATGAGTTGGTCGACTAAATTATTGACCGCGCTCTGTGATATTTACCTGCATTTATATCTGTACTCATCCCACTAAGAACAACACCTCAAGTCTGGCATTTGTACTTAGTATTTCACCAAGAAAGACTCTGCTAAACAACCCCTGTTCTGACAATTGTGCAGTTTCGCAAATGGGGGATGCTCCTCAAAATTCTCTTGACATTTGCATTTGTTTCAACAAGTGGGTCTGTCCCATATGCCGTGACTTTTGTGCTTCCACCAAAGGATGAAAATGCTTCTCATGCTTGTGGGAAGTGAATACATTTAAGAAATGAAAGCTTGGTCAGGAGACCACAAACACTGAAAAATATTGACATTTGTGACCCTCTGTGACACCCCCGCATTCATCCAGCTGCATGAAATTATACCAGGTAACGTAACCTTAAATGTTAAACAAACCACTTATCTAGAAATGAATGGAAAGGAAGCAGAGCTCTGTAAGCTGTTATGAATATAATGAATAAACATGCTTAGTATTTGTTATGCTACAACCTCACAGTTGAATTATCTGTAAATTATAACAGTTCAATATTTTTCTGACAATATTTTGGTAAAGCACCATAAGAACCTGTTATCAATCATGATCTTTTGCTGGCAAAAGGTTTTCCATGATTCATAGATTTTAACTGTACATTGGGTGCATCTTTTAAACATTTGATGTTTAAGAAACATGAACTACAATTAGCAATACACTTTCCACAAACAACAATTAACAACAGTACAGAAATACAATTTTTACATCACTTGAGTTAGCATTTGGTCTATATGAAAGCTATTTTTCCTACAATATGCCTATTTGTAAACCATTTTTAACTAATTGATATTTTAAAATGCTACTAAAACATGTTTTTGTGTGCTCTGTTAGTACTAGTAATTACATTCTATTATCATTGCTATTTTTGTATGTGACTCATTGTTACAAGAAAGGTTATCTGTCTTTTTGAATAAGTAAATACAAAACTAAATGCTCCATTTTTCAAAGCAGTTAAGTAAGTTCCAGAATGCTCCTGAATAAACGCATTTTTATACTTTGATTTTGTAAATTGCATTACATTGAACGGTACAAAGTTATCAAATGGGCTTTATTCTGTCCCTCCAAGAATTAAAAATTAAGTGTGTTATATCAAAAAATTGATGCATTGTAGATTTTGAAAATAATCTGTTGCAAATGCATTCTTGGTAGAATAAAATCCAAAACTTTCATGTTAATGGAATTACTGTTGGTGTTCTTCCACCTCAGAAATATCTTTTGTTTTTGTATTTTCTTATTTTGTACATTATAAAAACTAATAAACATGCTTATTATTTATATTCATCTGTTCACCATTCTGTGGAAGAGAAGTGGAGGATGTTACATTTAAATAGTTTTCTTAAATAAACTTTAGTGTTTGCTTAGGCTTGAATGTTTAAGTTTCATATTTTGTGCAACTTAAAATCATTTTGGGTTTGCATTTGTTTTTGTCACGAGTAAACATTCCTACTGGTATGATAATTCCTTGGGTATGTGTTGATAATCCCCTAATATTTAAATGTTGCTTCCTCCAAAATTCTCACTTTTATATTGAACAAAACTTATCTTTTCATTTAAGTTATCATTTAATTAACAGTATATCAAATGCAGGCTTTACTTTTTCCAGTTAAACTTTAGACTTTTTTTTCTTAAGCAGCTTTCTTTTGTGTGTAGAGGTGGTGAGGTAAAGCAGAAGAAATGAAAGAGAAAAGCAAAGCTTGCTTATCTGCTTTTGGTAATATCTTCATGAACCTGAAATAGGAAGTTCATGTTCATTGGGAAATGATTTACAGTTATACATCAGCTTTATTTAAGGATGTCAGGATGCAACAGGACTTTTTTTTTGTAAAAATTGTACTGTTACATTACATACATAAGAATGAATAAATCGGTCAGATTTTCACTTTTTATTATCAGATGACCTATCCCTTTATTCATTATGTTTTTATCTTTGTCTACAGGAGGCAATCAATGAAATGAATGATGAACTACAAGAAAATGCACGAGAGACAGAGCTAGAACTACGAGAGCAGCTAGATTTAGGAAATGCACGAGTCAGAGAGGCTGAAAAGCGAGTAGAGGCTGCACAGGAGACAGTAGCAGATTACCAGCAAACCATAAAGAAATACCGAGATCTTACTGCACACCTGCAGGTGAGATTAAAGACTGCTTTAGGGCTTAGCATTTTCTGTGGAAGAGATTTCTGTTTTACAACACACTAGGTACAGTGAAATTCAGAATTGTCTTTAAAGCTCATTCTTACAATTTACTGCTTTGTTTTTCCTTATAAAGGAAGTCAATCGAGAGCTAATTAGTCAACAGGCTTCAGCAGAACAGCAGCAGCAGCCACCACCAGCGGAAATGTTTGATTTTAAGATCAAATTTGCTGAGACCAAAGCTTATGCTAAGGTAAGTAGTTGTCTCATTCCCTTAACTTATACAAATACTAGGGGGCTTTACCCCCTGCTTGCCTGGCTCGCCAACGCTACGCGCCAGCCACTTCACGTCTCTGCCGCTCATGTATGTGGATTTCACTTTCACCAAACAACAAATCTTTTAATTCTCGCGGATACGCCTCTTCATTGGGAAGAAACACTACTTCTCCCTGATGGCAACACGAATTAGACGATCTATAACTCTCCGACTTAAAGTTTAAACCCAAACAATATACAGTGATCCCTCGCTATATCGCGCTTCGCCTTTCGCGGCTTCACTCTATCGCGGATTTTATATGTAAGCATATTTAAATATATATCGCGGATTTTTTGCTGGTTCGCGGATTTCTGCGGACAATGGGTCTTTTAATTTCTGGTACATGCTTCCTCAGTTGGTTTGCCCAGTTGATTTCATACAAGGGACGCTATTGGCAAATGGCTGAGAAGCTACCCAGCTTACTTTTCTCTCTCTCTCTCTTGCGCTGAATTTTTCTGATCCTGACGTAGGGGGATTGAGCAGGGGGGCTGTTCGCACACCTAGATGATACGGACGCTCGTCTAAAAATGCTGAAAATTATCTTCACGTTGGCCACCTTCTGTGCAGCTGCTTCGTGAAGCGACATGCTGCACGGTGCTTCGCATACTTAAAAGCACGAAGGGCACGTATTGATTTTTTTATCTGTCTCTCTCTGTCTCTCTCTGTCTCTCTCTCTCTCTCTCTCTCTCTCTGCTCCTGACGGAGGGGGTGTGAGCTGCCGCCTTCAACAGCTTTGTGCCGCGGTACTTCGCATACTTAAAAGCAAACAGACCTATTGATTTGTTTGCTCCTTTGAAGAGGAAGATATGTTTGCATTCTTTTAATTGTGAGACTGAACTGTCATCTCTGTCTTGTCATGGAGCACAGTTTAAACTTTTGAAAAAGAGACAAATGTTTGTTTGCAGTGTTTGAATAACGTTCCTGTCTCTCTACAACCTCCTGTGTTTCTGCGCAAATCTGTGACCCAAGCATGACAATATAAAAATAACCATATAAACATATGGTTTCTACTTCGCGGATTTTCTTATTTCGCGGGTGGCTCTGGAACGCAACCCCCGCGATGGAGGAGGGATTACTGTATTCAATCTCTTTTTGCTTTTCCATTATTTCACCGAGTAATAATTTCCATTTGTTTGTGCTAATGCAATCTTTGCTATCATTTTTTTGAGACTTTCGAATTTTAGTACTTATGTTATCTCCAACCTGCTCTGCATGTGTATTGCGCCAACATTTTTGAATTCTTTACGACGTTCTGCTTTGTCTTCTACTCTTTGTCTTTTATTTCTGGCCCCGGGCGTGGCTAAATCTCTTGGCACAAAGTCTCGTCTCGTGGGACGTGACAGTATCTCTCTGAAAAAGTCACGTCTCGTCTCAGGCTAAAAAGTCTTGTCTTGTCCCAGGATTTTTTTATTATAATAGAGAGATACTTTTGGAGTCAAGTCATGACTCAGATAATGAAAATACTTATATTTTCTTCACTTAGTAAATGCAGTGCTGTATCATGAAACAAAGCCCAACCTGTCAACTGTTACTCATCAGGCGAGTCTTGCTGACAAGTGCTGAGAATTCAGTCTAGGCACCTAGTATTTCATAGATGTTAAATCACAAAATAATTTAGATATGAAGTATCAATATAACTGTTTTTCTTGTCATAGAATAACTTTTAAATTGCCAGTTGTCATATAACCCACTTAGGGAAAATAAAGTATGTATTTTTCATCACCTTGTTAACATATCATAATAACATGTTTTGCAATATTATTCCTTAATGTTTGATTATTTACATGTTATTAAAATTGTAGTAAGAGACAGAAAGAAATGTACATCAAGGTAACATCATTAGTCTAGTTTAGTAATAGAAAAACCTCCTAATTATACTAACATATTTGAGATTTGGACTTTTATTTCTTCTTTTTTCAGCTCCTGTGTCATTTAAATCTTTGCTATCTGAACCAATAATGTGCTTATTGTAAACTTCTTACACCTATAATTTCCAGACTCTTCTCTTTTCCTCAGCTTTGTAAATGTTTTTGCTTTTTTATGTATTTAAAGGCCATTGAAATGGAGCTACGGAAGATGGAAGTGAACCAGGCAAACAGACATGTAACGCTGCTCACCTCCTTCATGCCAGATTCCTTCCTGCGTCACGGTAGTGACCATGATGGCATCCTCGTCCTGCTCCTTATCCCCCGTCTCATATGTAAGGTAATGCTTATTAATCCAATCCAAGACACATTTATGGCACACAACTAGATCAAGACATTAAACATTTCTGGCATCAGTAAAACCTCATTTTTATTGTGCAGTTCTGTAGACAAATGAAATTAATAAATGTTATTTGTTACTGTTTTCAATTGCCTTTTAAAATGATGGATCCATAAGGCAAAGTGAAACTCCTGGGTTAACACCATCAACCCAACCATTCCCCTTAAGCAATAAACAATAAATTAAACAAGATCAAATAAAAAAGATATTATTATATAAAAATATATATTATTATGTATAAGTGGGCGGCACGGTGGCGCAGTGGGTAGCTCTGCTGCCTCGCAGTTGGGAGACCTGGGGACCCGGGTTCACTTCCCAGGCCCTCCCTGCGTGGAGTTTGCATGTTCTCCCCGTGTCTGCGTGGGTTTCCTCCGGGTGCTCCGGTTTCCTCCCACAGTCCAAAGACATGCTGATTAGGTGGATTGGCGATTCTAAATTGGCCCTAGTGTATGCTTGGTGTGTTTGTGTGTGTCCTGCGGTGGGTTGGCACCCTGCCCAGGATTGGTTCCTGCCTTGTGCCCTGTGTTGGCTGGGATTGGCTCCAGCAGACCCCCGTGACCCTGTGTTCGGATTCAGCGGGTTGGAAAATGGATGGATGGATGGATTATGTATAAGTAAATGCATTTTTGTTTTTAATGAGTTGTGTAATATTAACAACTGAATGTAAAATCTGCAGGTGGTTTAAAATAATCTGTTCAGTTTGCTAATCGCAAACAACAAAAAATTAAATATGAAGGCATGTAGTGGCACAAATGGGGGATGTCTGTTTAGCGTGCCTTTGCCTGGAGATTGTGTGAGTGTAGTGCATAATGATTCAGTCAAAAATATCATTGTCAGTAAATATAACATGCGTCTTATGTGTCACAGATACTACTGCAATTACTGATTTTTCACTCGAAAAGGAGGAAACATTAGTTAGTGTCCAATAACACTTATCTTCAAATTGGAAAACTGTCTTGCCAGAATGAGGAGGATGGGATAAAACAAGCACGTTTTTCAGAATTTTTAAATTAAATGGTATACAAGTACCGGTACACCTAGGCATGTAGAATGTGAACATTCTTACTATTGACATGAAATTTAAAATAATATATGTTTGATTACAAAGGTAATAAATAAAATATGGTATGTTTATGACAGTGCTAAATTTCGCAGATATTTGAATTTGTAACGGTTCTGATTTGCTGTTAATACCTTTTTCTGTTCATTTGCATTTCAGGCTGATCTGATAAGCAAACAAGCACAAGAGAAATTTGATCTGAATGAGCATTGCGTGGAAAGAACTGGGCTACGGGGTGCAGTGGGTGAGCAGCTGAGTTTTGCTGCAGGACTGGTGTACTCTCTGAGTCTGCTACAGGCCACTCTGCACAAATATGAACAGTATGTGACTTCACATTGTGTATTACTTACTTCTTATGTTGTTCACTGAATATAAATAAATGCTTGTGTAAAGTTTAATCTTAGAGTGGAACAGTGCTTACCTGTACTGCCTCATCGATTGAAATCACTATCTTCATAGATTCTCTGGCCATTATGGTTTTTCTCCAAAACTCCAGATATGTTAATTGGTAACTCTTAATTTGACTCCTTATTAACGTGTATACTGGGCTAAAACACTTGTAATGTTAAAAAATATCTGTGTGTGTGTATATATATAATATGTGTGTGTTTGTGTATATTTATTTATTTAATTTAGGGCTCTTGGGCAGTGCAGTGTTGAAGTCTACAAGAAGATTGGCAGTTTGTATCCAGAGATGAGTGTTCATGAACGCTCTTTGGACTCTTTGATTGATCTCCTGCATAAAGACCAGCTGGATGAAACTGTCAATGTGGAGCCACTCACCAAGGCCATTAAGTATTATCAGGTACTAGATAATTGGAAATATTAGGGTGTATCCTGCATCAAGTTTTGAAAGATTGTCCAATGTATATGACAGAACAAGTATATGCTTATTTATTTCTTCTGCATTCAGACACTGCCATGGTATGCTATTTTAATTGATGCTCTTACCATCCACAACAAGTGACCATAGCTATGGGCAGATGCAAAATTTGTACCATATATATGAGGACTGATTGAAAAGTAATGAATTTGGTTATTATTTTTATTCAGAATCGAGTAACTCCAGAGGCTCAGAACACTTTTTCTTGTTTGAAGTAGCATCCTTCACATTGAATACATTTTTACAACTTCAGAAAAAAAAATTCAAAGAAAAATATCAGACTGTTTTGTGAGATCACTTTTAGCCATGTGGCCTTGGCATTTTTCCCTTCATCATCTGAGGAGAACTTCTTTCCACGTACAGTCGTGGCAAAAAATTTTGAGAATAAGACAAGTATTAGTTTGCTGCTTCAGTGTTTTTAGATCTTTTTGTCAGATGTATCTATGGTATACTATAGTATAATTACATGCATTTCATATGTTTCAAAGACTTTTATTGGCAATTACATTATGTTTATGCAAAGAATCAATATTTGCAGTGTTGGCCCTTCTTTTCCAAGACCTCTACAATTCACCTTGGCATGCTGTCAATCAACTTTTGGGTCAACTCTTGAGCAATGGCAGCCCATTCTTGCATAATCAATGCTTGGAGTTTGTCAGCAACTGTCAGCAACTTCTCCCAGCCATCCAAGAACAGTTTGGTGACGAACAATGCCTTTTCCAGCATGATGAAGCCACTGTGCCATAAGGTAAAAGTGATAACTAAGTGGCTCAGGGAACAAAACATCAAAATTTTGGGTCCATGGCCAGGAAACTCCCCAGACCTTAATCCCATTGAGAACTTGTGGTCAATCCTCAAGAGGCTGGTGGACAAACAAAAACCCACAAATGACAAACTTGATAAAGAAGGGACAACACTGCAAATATTGACTCTTTGCATAAACTTAATGTAATTGTCAATAAAAGCCTTTGAAACTTATAAAATGTTTACCATAGAAACCTCTGACAAAAAGATCTAAAAACACTGAAGCAGCAAACTTTCTGAAAACCAGTTCTTTTATTTTTCTTTTTTTTCCCCCCAGTTGTCATTTTAGTGCCGCTCTTCCCAAGCTTAACACAAAGTTCAGTCACACACCTCTGCTGTACTCTCACAGAAATATCTTCTTCGTCCACCATAACAACATGTAAAAGGTGCTTCCACTTACTGTGACATAACGCTTAAGAATAAGGCAGTCTAACTACAGGTTCATACATGTTGATATATGCCATTCACCAACACCTGCACAGCATCCCATGTTTAATTCCATGACGGAGGAACAGGAACAGTCTTATTATTTTTCAATCAGCCTTCATATAAAGTCCAGTATTAGTCACCAAAAATTTGTCGGAGTACCGGCAACAATCAACTCACAAAATGTTGTTGTGATCTTAACAGCACCTCTGACTTCACATTATTGGTGTGTTTGCCTGCCTGCGATCAACAAATATAAAAGTGATGCATGCATGTTGTCTGTATGCCATCTGACTTCCTGTACCTATTTATTGACATTAACCTATTAAGCTTACACATTGAGCCCTCATAAAGTAAAAGACTTTTTTTTTTCTTTACAACCATACGCAATTGATGATTATATTAAAGCTGTACATTTCCTTGTGATACCTCAGTGCAATAAGGGGAAAATGTGTTTATATTTTGCCATGTGGAGGGGACTGTGGCTTTCCATGTTTGTTGAATCCATATTAAGCAGTTTAAATCACACTAATGTGATTTTAAACTGCTGTAGTAACTAGGCCTGGGTAAAAATATCGATTTTACAATTATTCACTATTTTTCATTTAAATGATTTGATATTGATTCTTAAAATCTCAAGATCGATCTTGTGAATCTCTGTCTTGCTCAGTTAACGTCTGATCCAGTAGATGTTACTAATGCACCTGTTAAGGCTTTCTTCAATAAAAGCACTTTACTACAAGTAGCCCTCCCTGAGGGATGCAGGATGGGGCAGAGATGGAGCTCAGGGGGACAGGATGCAGACATCTAATTATGCGAACACAGATAACGTTACATGGGTGGATCTGAATTCCTAACCCCACCCGTGTATATGCACACCCCTCTAAGTTTCAGCAGCCCTGATTTGCAACAGCTGAACATGCAGGGTAGCAGATTCCATCGTGACAGTCACATCTCAATAAATTAAAAACAACTGGGCAGCTGTGGCAATGTATTGCAGTCAAGTGGACTGCATGCCAGTCACACCAGGAGCAACCTCACTGCATATACAGTATGGCTGGCTGGCTGGCTGGCTGTTATGCCAAAAACCTTGCTAGAATTTCTAATGTGCTGTTCCATCTTCTGACCGCATCGATCAGTTTGTGTATTGGCAAGTCCAATAAGTATTGCTTCTTACTAAGCATGTGGCTAACTATACTGTTTCCAGCACGCCTCACCCGGCCAGCCTGCGATACCAAAGTGAGCATATGTGGAAAGCAGCCGATGAGAAGTAACTGCATAAGCTGTAGCGTACGTATCTTATTATTAGCGCCATTATCAGTCATGATGGTTGATTCTTTGTCTATATATTAAATTCATCCAATTCCACTGTCAACAAGCATCAGCTCTACATCGTTGTTTTAAAACGCTTCCTTTTTGTCTGAGGTGGAACTGTGAGGACACATTTTCAAGACTAATTAATGTGACTACTACATGTGAGCAACTGAAGATATGTGTAACTTGTTGAATTATAGAAAGACACGAGTCTTTCTGCTGTATCTTTAATTTCAGTTAATTCAAGATTAATTTAAATGTTTATTGGAGAATAAATTTGGCTAACAATTTAGTTGAATTGTGTCTACATGGAGATTCATAACAAATGAATAGGTTATTGATTAACATTATTTAAGAAACAATATTTGATTATTTTAATATTATTCGTAAGATGATATAGAATTTTTATAAAGTAAATGCTAATGCATTGTATTAAAGGAAGGAGCTCCCCATAATACATGTGATCCATATAGGTTCTGATGTGGCTATACATACTGTATGTTAGTTAAATTTCGGTGAATTTTGAATGAGTGCAGTGCTGTCATAAAGATATTTTATTCCACATCTGATGTTAACTGTTCATTACTAATCAAGTATTTCTTCTTAAATGTCATTCCATGCTTATGCATTCGCTTCAGAAGGCCCAGAGCAGAGCCAGTCCCACTCTACATAAATGAGGGCCTGTTAGAGAGGGTCACCTCCTTTAAGTTCTTGACAACTGCATTTCCTGACACTTCTCCAGAAAGTGTAAATGAAGGGAAAGCTGCTGTTGACCTTCTGCCACTCAACCATTAAGAGTGTTTTATAGCATACTGTATTTCAGCATGGTATGCTGGCTGGACAGCAGCAGACAGGACAGCTCTACAGAGGGTAGCATCCACAGCAGTGAAAATCATTGGCTGCTCTCTGCCCTCCCTGGAAGATATCTCCAGTGCCCCAGTGCCTCTGCAGAGCCAGGAAAATCATTAAAAGCTGTTCCCATTCTAGCCACTCATTGTTCACTATTACCATCTGACAGATGATACGGTAGCATTAAAAGTGGAACAAAAAGATTCTCAGATAATTTATGTTCTTGGGCAATCAGAATTTTACATTCTAAAAACTCATAACACTGTTATTTTATATGTGATGATTACTTTAGTGGATAGTAATTTCCACCCCATAACTATTATTGAATGGTATTTATTTGTTATAGGATGTGTGCTTTTTATATCATTGTTTGTTGTACTTGTACCATTTACAGGTGTAGCTTTTGGAATGTCATTGTACTGGTACAATGACAATAAAGGCTTTCTAATTCTAATGCAGACACCCCTCAAATAAAGTGTTACTGAAATTTGTCACATTATGTTAATGTTCACTATGCACGGTTAAGTAATTTCTAAAAAAAAAAAAAAAGCCACCACTTCAAAAATATCAGTGCAGCCTAATTCAGTCAATATAAAATCGATACCAAATGGAGTCAGGGCATTGTGAATCAGAATTGAATCAAATCAGGACATCAGTGCAGTACTCCAGGATGGCAAAGATTATCCAAGCAGTTTGCACTGCACTGATCTACACAGTTTTTATTGTTATGTTAATTAGTTTTCAGGTTATAATGGGAAGATATAAACCATCTGCCTCAGAATTGTTTTTCAATGTGTTCCACCATGTGACAACGAAGTGAGGTATTATTATGGAAAATAGTCTCTCACCAAACATTTCATTCATTGGTGTTTCTTTCTGTCCAGTGGTGATATATTTACTGGTGATTTTACTGTGAAGGCCTAAAGAAATGCAGTGTTTGCTTTTGTTTTCACTGTAGAGGTTTGATTTTAGACAGGCTTATAAAAAAGACAGTTTGCTTTTAATCCTAGTGGAAATGTTGTAATCTTTTTTTAAAGAATATTGTGAGTTTATTTTGTAGTTGGTTTATTTGCTTGAAATTATTAAAGTGATAGCTCACCTTACAAACAAAATGTGAGTAACCCTGAAATGATTTTGTATTTTTGCCAGTTTTTAAACCTGCATGCTCTTCCAGATGTTAGCCTGATGCTAGCCTCCTTTATATGCCATACATGTCACATTAGGGGGGACAGTGACCCTAAGTCATAACATATTTAGTAACATTTCATTTTAAGGGAAAATATTTACTTGGCACATATTTGATATTAGTATGGTGAGATCCTTTTAATTCATCTTATACAATATATAGGAAGTAAAATATAGTGATATAGAAATGCAGGAGTTGGTGTTTAAAAATATGCAAGTTTTTCCTTTTATTTTAAATCTGTTGTATGGCTTTATTTGCGCAATCCTTTTTTTTTTTTTTTTTTTTTTTTGCATCAGGCCTAATCTGATGATTTATAATGCTATTTAAATTTCTGAAAATTTCTCACCATTTGCTTTGTTGCCCATGAGATACTAATTATTCAGCAATTCTGAAAAAAATGACCCACTACAAGAGAAGTGTTACGAGAATCAAATGCCCATTGAAATCAATCCCATAGGACACAGAAAGAGTCAAGATTTTTTGACTTTAATTTACACTAAAAAGGTTCTGATTTAATTCTTTACTGTTTTGTCCTTTTACAGCATTTATACAGCATCCACTTATCAGATCAGCCAGAGGATTGCACCATGCAATTAGCAGACCACATAAGAGTGAGTACCTCTGTTTTCACCTTGAGACTGTTGTCATAACTCTATGTATCAAAAATTCTCTCTCAAAGCCCTTCTTACATACCTCATAAGCACCCCCTGCCAATTCTTTGTGGGTGCAGAAGTCCTTGTAAATCATTTTTAAAAATTGCTTTAGCATTTCAAAATCTGCTAATGCTTTTTGATGTTTACATCAAATGTTAATCAGTGCATGAGTGGACATATCTGCATGTGATGATATTAAAATGCTTAAAATGTTAATATTGTTGTAAAAAAACTAAATTATAGGGCATTTTAAGCAATGTCATTTTATACACTTGTTCTAAAAATGGGGCAGGACATTTATGGCATTTTTCATTGATACTTGTTTTGTGAACATACGAGCTATAGGGCAAAATGCTTACTGTATCTCTAATGACAAACAAGAGAAACCAATTAAGAAAAAAAAGAAAACGTTGATTATGTGCTAGAAGAAGATCTGAAAAATATCCCTTTATATCATGTTCAGAGTGAAGTGATGCTGAAGTTAGCCCAAGGTGGTCCAAATAGAATAATTATTAGCTAGTGAAATTTTATCCGACCCACCTATTTTGGAATACTGAAATGTGTGCTTTCCATTAGTGCTTAAGTGACTTATATTGTCCCTTTCAAAACTGATTTCAGTTGGTTAGTAATTTTTTGAATGAAAAGTATGCTTTTTAATCATTAATTTTACTGGAATACAAAAATAATAAAAGTCGTTTTTGCCCTACAAATTCATAAGTACTCCAGGTTGGTTGCTAGGCTGTTTTACAAGCATAGAATGCATTGTGAGAAGTGTGGCTAATATTAGAAATAATGCATTCTAAACATTTTCATTCAGCAAGTAACTGATATAATTTCATGTTCTAGCATTTTGTGAAGACTTTTATTGTCTTTTAATAAATATTAGAGCACATTCTGTCATTAAGTACATTCTACGAGTGAGCCTATCATATACATCACAGAGTGTTGTGTGATATCTTTGTTCAGTTTGTTTGTCTTCATGTGACTTATCATGAGGTTATCTTTGAACACTTAGTCTTTGTCCCACAAATGCATGCTTTCAAATGAATCTGCAATACTTGGTGTGACTCTGTATTATAAATGTTTTGTACTATGATGTGCTAGAGGTAATTCCAAGTTGGTTATTGTCTAAATGCCTTTTCTATGGATGCCAGATTGTTTTCATGAGATCTACATCGAGAGCAAACATAATTAAGATGCATTTTTATCATTTAACTATTCATAGCAGCAAGGAATTCCAATTGTGTTCATTCCTGACATTGCACACTTTATGGCTGAAAGTATTTGTGGTTTTGGACACTGGATTTAAAACCTTATCCTGGCACCTAAGGTTTCAATCCAATCATTTTTGTCATGTTTAAGTTGTTATACTAGTATGGCCGTTATAAAGTGGACTAGTGTGTACCTGATCATAAGCAGCAAAATAGTGGATTCAGGTTTTACAGAATCAAAACATTTTGTATGTCATCAGAATCTAAGCTCTTTTTCAGAATAATCTTCAATGAACAAGTGATCCTTAATGAGTCTTGTTGTTTTTATTTTGTAGTTTACGCAGAGTGCTTTAGATTGTATGGCTGTAGAAGTTGGAAGACTCCGCTCTTTTCTTCAGGTGAGGACTTATACATATTGTTTTTATTAAACCTATAATTCATTGATGTCTTTTACATACTCAGAGTGGGCTTTATCATGAAACTCACCAATTAACTTTTGTTTTTGAGTTAAAGTATCATATGTGACCATTTGTTTTTTGGAAATATTTTGCTTTTCAGATAGGTCAAGAAGCCACTGATCTGGCCATTCTACTCAAGGACCTTGAAACGTCCTGCAGTGATATCCGACAGTTCTGTAAGAAGATTCGTCGCCGTATGCCAGGAACTGATGTACCTGGTATTCCTGCAGCACTCACTTTTGGGCAGCAGGTGAACAAAGTTTATATTGTGTTTATACATTCAGATCAGTCCTTGAATGTGTCCCAGTGCAGTGTAAATTTCTGGAGCGAGGTTGCCTTCCCACCAGTATCATCTTTGCTACCTCAATTCTACTTCCTCAGTGAAGGGTTGGCGAGGCCTTGCAACTGTGGGCATGGGTGCCGACGCTCACACAGCCTGATGGACTACTGCTTAGGTACCTCAGTGAAACACTTTTAGTAATCTGGTGATCTGGTTGGGCACAAGGACGTAGGCCTGTATATCCCCACAATGTATTTTAAACCAGATAAGGCTAAAGTCCAAGTTTTTTGTTTCAGTATTAACCCTAAATATGCCTTGTATTTATTAAGCATTTGGCAGTAAATATTTATTGAAGCACAAAGAGTCTGCTTGTATATCTTGAGCAGTACTGTGCATGGTGCTTGATCTTCGTTATATTTTTCAGTTTGATATCCTCATTTCCTGTGTTGGTTAACTTTTCTTTAACACTGAATATTCAAAACTAACACACCAAATCACGATAGATTACTTATATGGTATTTTTACTTTTGACTATTTTTTAATTTCTTTTTTTTGGTGTTTCTTTGATCTTCTTTTTTGAATGTTGAATTGTAAGGACTTAATTAGCTTTTTATAATTCTGCATGAAAGCCATTAAGGCTATTCTCCAGTTTTTAATTGTTTCTTTTTTTGTGTCAGAAGTCCCTATCTCAGCTGTTTTTTGAATTGGGTGTTACCCCAGTTGTGGTAGACAAAAGTAACTCATATCTCTTGATACCTTGAGACACACCAAAAAACGATGAAATCCAGTTTTAGACGGGCTTCTGGAATCTGTGTGTTTTTTGTTTTTGTTTTTCTTGTTGGTATGCATTTCAAATACTTTTACCACCAGAGGGCATCTGCGAGTTGCAATGAAGTGTGGTTAAGTTAAATGAGGACATTTTCCAAAAAGCATACATAAACATTTGTTGTATGCATATCTGGACATGGCCGAAATTATCGGCACCCCTGGAATTTTCCCAGAAAATGCACCATTTCTCCCAGAAAATTGTTGCAATTACAAATGTTTTGGTATACACATGTTTATTTCCTTTATGTGCATTGGAACAACACAAAAAAACAGAGAAAAAAAGCCAAATCTGACATCATGTCACACAGAACTCAAAAACCAGGCTGAACAAAATTATTGGCACCCTCAACTTAATATTTGGTTGCACGCCCTTTGGAAAAAATAACTGAAATCAAGAGCTTCCTATAACCATCAACAAGCTTGTTACACCTCTCAACTGGAATTTCCGACCACTCTTCTTTTGCAAACTGCTCAAGGTTTCTCAGATTTGAAGGGCGCCTTCTCCCAACAGCAATTGTGAGATCTCTCCATAAGTGTTCAATCGGATTTAGATCTGGACTCATTACTGGCCACTTCAGAACTCTCCAGCGCTTTGTCTTCAACCATTTCTGGGTGCTTTTAGAGGCATGTTTGGGGTCATTGTCCTGCTGGAACACCCATGACCTCTGACACAGACCCAGCTTTCTGACACTGGGCCCTACATTGCGCCCCAATATCTTTTGGTAGTCTTCAGATTTCATGATGCCTTGCACCCAGTCAAGGCATCCAGTGCCAGAGTCAGCAAAACATCCCCAAAACATCCACCATGTTTGACTGTAGGTACTGTGTTTTTTTTCTTCGTAGGCCTCATTCCGTTTTCTGTAAACAGTAGAATGATGAGCTTTACCAAAAAGCTCTACCTTGGTCTCATCTGTCCACAAGACGTTCGCCCAGAAGGATTTTGGCTTCCTCAAGTACATTTTTGCAAACTCCAGTCTGGCTTTTTTATGTTTCTGTGTCAGCAGTGGGGTCCTCCTGGCCCTCCTGCCATAGCGTTTCATTTTGTTCAGATGTCGACGGATAGTTCGAGCTGACACTGTTGCACCCTGAGTCTGCAGAACAGCTTGAATATGTTTTGAAGTTGATTGGGGTTGTTTATCCACCATTCGGACTATCCTTCGTTGCAGTCTTTTATCAGTTTTTCTCTTCCGTCCACGTCCAGGGAGATTAGCTACAGTGCCATGTGTTGTGAACTTCTTGATTATGTTGCGCACAGTGGACAAAGGAACATGAAGATCTCTGGAGATGGACTTGTAGCCTTGAGATTGTTGATATTTTTCCACAATTTTTGTTCTCAAGTCCTCAGACAATTCTCTACTCTTCTTTCTGTTCTCCATGCTTAGTGTGGCACACTCAGACACACAACAGAAAGGTTGAGTCAACTTTTCTCCATTTTAACAGGCTTCAGGTGTGATTGCTATATTGCCAGCACCAGTTTCTTGCCACAGGTGAGTTCAAACGAGCATCATATGCTTGAAATAAAACGATTTACCCACAATTTTGAAAAGATGCCATAATTTTGTCCGGCCCATTTTTGGAGTTCTGTGTGACATGATGTCAGATTTGGCTTTTTTTCTCTGTTTTTTTGTGTTGTTCCAATGCACATAAAGGAAATAAACGTGTATACCAAAACATTTGTAATTGCAACAATTTTCTGGGAGAAATGGTGCATTTTCTGGGAAAATTCCAGGGGTGCTGATAATTTTGGCCATGATTGTATAAAACAGGGTTACTTTAGTATATTTTAAGTGTTGCTTTAGTGCCTTAATCAAACTTTATTTTTAAAACATGGAACAAACCGGATAGTCATTGTTCTTGTGTGGATTATCAAGCAGTGAGAGGAAGATGAAAATGTCAAGTTAAGACAGTGTGGAGGATGATAGCTGTTGTGGTGAGTAGGTACACATTAAGCTGATTTGGGGCAAGTGGGGTGAAAGACAGAGAATGAGTAGACTAGGTGAAAAGGGCCGTCAAGATGAAGGTGGTGAAGAAGAGGTGGTGTTGGATGATAGAAGAATTATGACCTGGGCAACCCCATTAAAAACTCATTTAAACCAGTGGTAGCGGTGATAATGATAGAAAGGCTTGGAAAATTTTTAAATAACATTAGCACCTAAAATACTGAATGTTTATATTATACACTTATGTTTTCTGAAATTGCTTGTTCCATTACAGGAGCAAGCCATTTAAATGGAACAAGACAAATAGGAAGAAGGTGGTTCAGAATGTGGACAGATGTAAAATAATTTCAGTAAACGTGTATAATGGCAAAAATCGTATTACCAAAAAAATATGACCAAGAATATGTTTATTTCAAGGATTGTGTGCAACAGTGATTTGCAGAGTGCTGTGACTCGCCATAATAAAACGTCAAATCAGTAAATAAGTAACTTGTTCATAGTGTAGTGAGTACATACTATTATTAAAAACTAAACCAAATTTTAAAATGTCTTGTTGTGCAACCATACCACTTTGTGAGATTCAGTTTATTTAATTGCATTTCAAAAGTGCAAGAACTAAAATAAAATAGTTTGTAAACTAGCAACTGGACATTTTTTGCACATTATGTGTGAACGTTTCACTATTCTGTTTTATGATCAAAGTAAAATGTAAGCTGTGCACTGATGTACTGTACTTTGTGGCCTTCCTTTATGTGGGTAAAGCTTCTGTTGTTGGATTTATTTTACATTAAAATATGCAGAGGACTGTTACATGTTTTTATTTCCATGACATTCTGTGTTAAAAACATGGATATATTTATAATGAATCTATTAAAAAATGTAACACTGTTAATTTTTAAATTATGGATATAGTAGTGCTGGGCAGTATGATCAAAATTCTATATCACAGTATTTTTCAAAATTATACCGGTTTCACGGTTTTGGATGGCATTTTTTTTCCTTCCATGAGTGGATATTAACCACATTTTCCACTGCAATTACTGGCTAAGAATAACCTATTCCACTGTCATGAGAATTGTACAAAAAACATTTTAATGTGCACACAAGTATTAATACAGGTTTGCATGACCCCATGAAGTGATAGTTTTCAAGGGGGTGGCACTAATGAAGAGAAGGAATCACATTGCATGACAGATGCAGTCAAAATATAGAACCTTTTTTTTAAGTTTGTAAACAACTTAAACTAAAATCTTGACAACATATTTTCAACCATCCAAAGAGGCATTTAGACTTAGTAAAATATCCAGAGGTGCTTGTCAAAAGTTGTATTGCACTGAACATGTCTTAGAAAAGGAATAAATAGTAAATATTTTTTGTAAACCAACTACACTTTGTTAATGTTAACGATCTCTGTCCAGTGACATGTTAAAGTGACTTTTTAAACAATTTTACCATCATTAAACTGAGTAATATTTAAAGTAATAAATAATAACAATACGATAAATAATAGTGCAACTTCCAGTAATAATACTATTACTTCCAAGACTTCAAGCCCAGGTGCATTACACAGTATTCACCAAATTAAAATAAAATAAAATAAAACAAGTGCAACTTGGTGATGACATCTTTACCAACTGAACCATCATTAAGGCAAATTGCATTAATATGGACCTTGCTTCAAGCTAAGCTGTATACATAAATAATAAAACTGGGAAGCATGTTAGGGCCATGGTGAAGGAAAAAAAACAAAACTATATGTCGAGATTAAAGTTGACATTTCCACTTTATTCTTGTAGTTTATTTTGTCATTAAAGTAGAATGTCGTAAACCAAACTTCATCCTAAAATCAATGTTTAATTCACTAGATTTTCTCAAACCCCATCATAAGTTATGTAGCACATTAAATGCTTTAAGTGTTCCCCGACCCAGTTGTTAATCACTACGCTCTTCTTAAACTGACTCCGTCTTGCACTTAGAAGAAGCGATCGCCGCACAGAATACATTCACTTCATGATATTCCTGCTCTCTGAAAATGTAGAATGCTAAGATAAATTTTCATGATGAAATGCATTAAAGCAGGTATTACACATGCACGGTAGTGAGGCGGTAGTGCTGCTCCCTCGAAGTAAGGGGTCCCCAGGTGTATGTTCAGTGTAGAGAACTTTATGGCAGGTGTGACGAGACGTATGAATGGGTATCGCACAGGTTTAACTTAAATATTTTGTAAATGTTGGGTTCGTGATCTAGTGGTCGTAGACACGAACACAGAATTCAATGCATGTTCTTCTGAGCAGGCTTTCTTTATTGCATGTGTGCCGTCTCTTTCTGATGTACCAAACCCCCAGTTTCTATTCTTCCTTTTTCTTTCTCCACATAACCAATCGCCACACGATAAACGTCTTTGTGAAATTAAAACTAGTTATAAACTTAGACCACCGAGTATTCAGAACTTTTAAAAAAAAAATCTTCGTTATACATGTATAATTATGCCATTCATTCAGGGTTGCGCCCATCCCAGCAAGCATTGTGTTCGAGGCAGGAGGAAATCCTGAACGTGGCCCCAGCACATCACAAGGTGAATACGAGCAAAACATACAATAGCAGGGTTAATATAGCAGAACAAAACCCCACATCCTACATGACTTTGAAAGAAAACTGAAGCACGCCGAGTAAATCCACCAGTAAAACATGCAAATTCAAGGCAGGGAACACCCGGGACCACCTTGCTGGGAGGCAGCAATGCAACCTCCACGCCACCGTGCACCCACATGATTAATACATGCTTTAATGCATTTCATCATGAAAATGATATCAAGTATTTATCTTAGCATTCTAAATGTTCAGGGAGCAGGAATATCATGAAATTAATGTGTTCTGTGTGCTGTCTGCGCCTCCTCTTAGTGCAAGAGGAAGTCAGAAGCACATAGCGATTAACATGGCTCCAGGACCACAACACAACATAACTTATGACGGGGTTTGAGAAAATCTAGTAAATTAAATATTAATTTTTAGATGAAGTTTAGTTTACGATGTTCTACTTTAATAACAAATTACGAGAATAAAGTCAACATGTTGACTTTAATCTCATCAAATGGCGAGAATAAAGTAGAAATATTGACTTCATAAGCGTCGAGATTAAAGTGGAAATGTCGAGAATAAAGCCAACATGTCGTCACACTATTACACAGTACCCAGGTACATTACACAGTATTGAAAAAAATAAAACAAGTACAACTTGGCTTGCAGTACTGTTGTATAGAAACAGTATTCACACATTTGAACATAATGGTCCACATCCAACCTTTTAAATCCAAAGTATCTCCAGACAACAGACGTGAATCCTTTTTCCAGCAAAAGTTCTTCTGTGTTATCATGTTCAACTTTATCGTCTGCTACAGCTTCAGTTTCGGAATGTTCTCTGTCCATTTTCACCGCGCAATACCTCCACTAACACATGTACTCCGTTGTATGCTTGTTTAGCGGTGTAGCAGTGGAAAAGGTGCCCCTTAAAGAGTTTCCTGCAGTACGTTCTGAACGTTGTTTAGGCAATTTAAACCGGTGTTGCGGTATAAGAAAAATCCATATCATAACAAAAATAAACAACTGTTTTCGGTATGAACCGATATACCGCCCAGCACTAGGATATAGTAATTTGTGTACCCTGTAAAGAATCTCCATACTGTTGCTCTGTGGCTTTATGCTTTATAAGTAGCAGAATGCTGTCAGAAACAGGAGATTTTATTCATTTTGCTGAGTTCAGTAATTTGTTGTATTCTCAAGAGTTTGATGCTGAACCCTAATATTTGGAAGATTTCTGATTTGTAGTTGTATTTGTAGTTTAATTTTTACAGTAGCAGAGTTTTTCTAAATTGTAACAATACCTGTTTAATTCAAATGCATCACCCGTAATAATATGGAAGATTTCAAGTGCTTCCTGTTACTGTGTTCACTTTCATTGCAGGTGTCAGAAACCTTGATGGACTGTCGAAAACATCTAACCTGGGTAGTAGCCGTACTACAGGAAATGGCTGCCGTAGGTGCACAGATGCTTGCACCACTTTCTGAGCAAGAGGGTTTATCGTCTCTAAAGTTAGAAGACATGGCTTTTAAAGCTGCAGAGCAGGTAGGTTTCCTGCCAAGCATGTTGTAGCAATAGTTCCATAAATTTGTGCATATGTAATATTTTGGTCTTTTTAGTAAGTATTATTAAAATCAAGATTACACTGGCACAAAGCATGTTTAAAAAATGAATATGAGTATATGTGTGTATGTATGTATATATTTAAATGTGTGTGTGTGTGTATATATATATATATATATATATATATATATATATATATATATATATATAATTTATTAGTAAATAGGATTATGTACCCTTTTCTGTTTTTATGAATATTCTGTTGATTATAGTGGATTTTTACAATACTATATATTTAACTTTTATTGTTTTTCCTCTCTCTCTCCACCCCCAAACCAAATTCCTAAATAGATTTATGGTGCCCAGGGTATCAGCCCCTATGATTGTTTTCGCCAGTCTTGTAGCATTGTTATTGCCACCATGAATAAGATGGCAACTGCCATGCAAGAAGGAGAGTATGATGCAGACAGGCCACAAAATCGGGTAAGGAAAGATTAAAAAAGTCAGGTGAAACATTATATCAAAAACAGTTTCTTTGCTCTTGCTACTTAAACATATATTCATTTAACTGCAATTTATTGTTTATGAACTGAATTAACTTAGTTGCAGATATTTTCAGAAAGCTTATTTTCATCTATGCATTTTTTTTATTATAAATAGTGTTTTATTGCTGGTGCTTATAATTTTATTTTTATTTTACAGCCAGTTCCACCTGTTGAACTAAGGGCAGCAGCTCTACGTGCAGAAATCACAGATGCTGAGGGCTTAGGACTGAAGCTTGAGGACAGAGAGACTGTCATCAAGGAGCTCAAGAAGTCTCTAAAAATCAAGGTGGGGTCAATACTCGCTTAAAATATATTTATATATCTAAATCAAATTCGATTGAATTTAAAAAAAAAATGACACATTTTTTCTTTGTTTTATTCCAGCATTTTCTTCTCATGAAAAACTGCACATATAAATATTAGCATCGTAATACTCATTGCAGTGTGATTTTAACTGTTATCTATTCAATTTTAGACCTTGTTTAGAATATTGTATAAAGTTAGTGAGTTTATTGATACTGTTATTTTTTGATTTTTAGAAGTACATTATATCAGTTTCATGGTAAATTTCTTGTTGCAATATTTTGTGTAATTAATTGCTATTATGGGATTAGTCCATTATAGGTACATTGCAGATATAATAAATGATGGTATTCACAGAACAGTTTAAACATTTGAGCATTTTGACATATTAACATCAAATGTACTTTTAGATGAATTATGACTACTGCCTTCTTGCAGGGTGAAGAGCTCAGTGAGGCCAATGTTCGTCTGAGTCTTCTAGAAAAGAAGCTGGACTCTTCTTCCAAAGATGCTGATGAAAGGGTGGAGAGGATACAAACAAAGCTAGATGAGACTCAAACTCTCTTGAAGAAGAAAGAAAAGTAAGTACATAGTGAATGAGGTGGTTATGGTAAACAGTACTATGAAGAATAAAGTCTGGGTAATATATTAATAAGTAGCTGTATTACCCTGCTTTGGCCTCAGTCAGTTGGCCTCAGCCATAGTGCCATTGGTTAATCAGTGGTGTCAGAAGTACTATGTAACTACTATGCATGCAGTCCTTGGTGATGGTGGTGTGAAAGGGATTACAGCAGAACTCCATCCAGGACATCACCAATATTTTGTAATGTTACAAAGGTGATTTAAAGTTGATTAATTCAGTGATAAAGACTGGTAAAAAAAATATCTTGACTTTACATTAGCATGAAATCCTGAAAGTAGAACTGCCTCAGTATACAGTGGGTTTGAGCAAATGTCTACCAACAAAACAAACAAAAGTTACTAATTACTTCTACTCATTCAAAAGCACTGTCCTGTTCTCTTCTTATCACATTATGAAAAACAGTATCTCCATCAGCTATTGATAAAATCATGCTTCATTCTGTTTAGTTGTGGCATGGCTCTATCGGTTAATTTGCAGTATGTTTTTTTTTATTTGCTCCCTGTTTTTTTAATTTCAGAAACTGCTTAACACCGATCAATGATTGGTATTGCGAACTTAGTGATGAAACGCAGGTGGAGAACAGCGTTGACTTTTTCAATAACGCAAGGCTATATACTGATTTAAAAAAAAAAGAAAAAAAAAAAAAGTAGTGTAATCAGTTTTCTCAGATTTATTGTCATATGTGACACAAGCCCAGTCTGCCAAATTGATTGACAATGCTGCATGATATTCTTCACACTTTCTAACTGTGCTCATTTCACCAAGGGGACCAGCTTACACTGGCTTTTCTAATTGCACTCCATTTACAGAAGGGAAAGCCTCCCTCTCTTCAAATACTGTCTTTGCATCATCAGTAAACTTAAAAGAAAACAATGGATCCCAACGTTGCAAAGTCTGAGAAACACTGCTCTAAGATAAGCACTTTAATCCAGTGAGACAATGAAATTTTATACCAAACAATTCCTCGATGGCTTCCTTGATGTGCTGACACCCCTGCCTCACTTCAGTCCAGCTCAGGCAGACTCAGCCCCATTCCAGCCCATGCTGTCCTCCTCAGATGGAAGGGGTTCCATACATTCTGCCTATCCCTTCTATTCCAGACCATGTTGTCCTTTTAATAGCCTTTCATCTAAGCCCACTTGCTGTATATTCCCATAGGCTAGCTTTGCAGACAGTTCCTGAGATTTTATCTATATTAATTCTAACCTTTAGTAAGTACAGCAATTGGTTTCTAAAGTATTTTTTTTCTTTTTGAAGTGTTGTTTTTTTACTTCTTGCTAATCCTTGTTCATAGTAAACTAGGGCAATTTGCAAAATTGTTTTGGTGTCATCCTAATTTTGGACTGAATGATAGCAAAGGATGACTAATAATTTAAGGTTTGAATGAAGATGCTTTGTAATGATCTCTCAATGTCAAGTTTGATAGTTTTTAATATCGTTGTGGTAATGTGGTATGCAGTATGTGACACAGTTGTATAGAAGTAAGGTGCACTTGATAAGGATCCCAGACTTAGGTCTTGTACAGAAACCCTTTTGCTTCCTTTGGCTTCTTCTTGTTCTGGCTTCTTTTGCCACTCTTCACTCATTTTAATGTTGTACATTGAGAAGGAGGATGAATTATTCTTAAGTTATTGCCACAAATAACATTTGGGCTAAATAGTTGGGTTGTTTAATAAGTAAAACCTACCAAGTTTAAATGATATAAAATGAATATTAATAGTGGAGAGACATTTTGTTCATTTGAGTGCTATCTGTGGTTTAAAAATCTCAACAAGTAAAATCTGACCATACAGAGATGGAGTATAAGTAGGTGCGTGTTGCTTAAAAGTTTTTGCATGCTTTTCAAAGTGTATGGTAAGAAGGTAAAAGGAGAGTTAAAGTGAGCAGCCCTGTAAGTGATCCCATGCACTGTAGTGTACTGTTGCTGCTGCTGCTAGAGATTCTGTTTTCCCTGTTTTGAGAAATAGCATGTCATTTCTTTGCTTGTTGCCAAAACTACTGCCCATAAACCTTCAGCAGATTTTCAAAGTACTGTCAGTTTACTACAGTGTACTTAAATCTTAATTACCACATATACCTATTTGAATACAAAATTATTTAAAATGTGTATCCATCTAAATATAACTAATGAACACTCAGTTTTCTTAACTAACTGAATTAACTGGTTTCTGAAATGAAAGGATGTCTTGTGTTGCTGATATCCTTCATGTTTTATGATTTCACTCATTCTAGTCGAGGATTGTGAAGAGAGAAACTGTGTTTTGGCATTCAGGGACATATCAACACTCTTTTACACCAGAATAAATTAGTGGTACCAAGGTGCTGTTAATCTAACCTGTACAATTTCTGGATTGGGAGATGGAAACCCTCAGAAGATCTGGACAGAACATGTAAACCTGACACAGAAAGTTCAGGTTCAGGACTTGGGATTGAGAGGCAGCAGGTTTAAATCACTGTGTTTCTGTACAGTTTGCATGTTCTATTAACTTCATGTCTAAAAAAGATGTAGTGCAAAACCAGAGAGGAATGGGAGTAACACTTTCTGTCCAAGGGTTATTATTGCTACATTTTTAATGTCTCATATATTTGAAACTCTAATCTATAAACAACGGCTACAGTTTTGCATTTTTTTAATTAAGTTTTGTTTAAAATTAAAAATTACATAATCTAAAATATATAAGGAATCGTTTAAGTTAAGAAATAGGTTGAAATAAAAAAAAACTACAGGCACTATGGACTCCTTGTTACATCTGATCATTCTGTTGTGTCAGAAATTCAGTTCACTTCTGGTCTAAATTGTAATTTTCCTCAAAATGGACCAAGGAGGTTTGAACTCCTAAATCTTTCAATGTGAAAACACATACAGATGAAAATGGCATCTATATAGGTGATTAGGTGTTATACAGGTGACCTAAAGTGAATCTAAGAAAGTAAAATAAAATGAGGAGACCTTTGTGCAGTAAAAGTCTTTGTAGTATTAAGTTTCATGTTTCTACGTTGCAAAAAGAATTAAAAGTTGTCATTAATTCTGAGACCATGGATAAAGAGCTTGAGAGAGATTGATTGAAGAGTTCAGTTAACATGAAGATTCACATTAAGGAACTGGTTAGAACAAAAACAGGACCAGCATTGAACACCCTGATTTAGAATACTGTGTACACATCCAGCCACAGGGACATACTTGTTATATGTCAATGGAAGCTTTGATACATCACTTCTTAAAAATGGGAGTGGACCTTTTCACAACAGTATTTTTATTGTGTTACGAATCAGCTTGTTTGTGTTTAGTATTACACATTTCATCTTCATTCTGTGTTTCTCAGCCATGGTGTCCAAAAGAATGCATTATGGTTTTGTTGCACCTCTGAAAAAGAGAATATTTTTTACGGTTTTTATCCTATTCAATACATGAAAGAATAGAACAATCCTTATCCTTGTCAGTATTTGAGTGTAAATGGCTATCATTTTGAAAAATATGTTGCTAAAAATAAAAAACATTTATACTGATTCTTTGTTTTGTTTAGGGAATTTGAAGAGACAATGGATGCCCTTCAAGCTGATATTGATCAACTTGAGGCTGAAAAGGCAGAGCTGAAACAGCGCCTCAATAACCAGTCGAAACTCACTATGGAAGGACTTCGTTCTTCTCCTTCATCAGGAATTGCTTCCATTGTTGGTGGAATTGCTACAGGTAGGTGCAAAAACAAAGATACATCAGTGAGTGCCTTCCGAATGCTGTGATAGAAACTGCCATTGTGCTGTTAAGAATAGAAAATCTCATTGAAAATGTAACACTTAACTGGAAGTGGAATTTTTGTTCTTCAGAGAGCGACAATAACACCTTTAAACAAAATAGCACAACAGAATTTGAATGTTGCAGTTCTGGGTGTCAAGTCTGTAATGATCAAAATCATAACAAAGGCATGGTCCAGTTTACTGACTGACTAACTGAGCTGAATGCTAACATCCTGCTTCATGTGGACCCTCCAGCTCAGACCTCTCATGGGGTCTCAATTTCTGTAGCTTTCCTATTGTCTGTTGCTGCCAGTCTTAAGAATAGTTGAGTGTGACTCTGAGTTTTGAAAGTTACATCTTTGTAAAAGTCTTTCTCTGATACAAAGTTCAATTTGTTTAGCTGTCACCGTACAACACATGCACATTACTTGATTAAAACTGTTATGATTGGTACGCCCCAGATAGTACTACAGTACTATATTTATTGTAAAAGAACTCCTTTTTTTCAGTATTTGAAATATAATTAAATTTGATAAAAGTATTTGTGTCTACACCACTAGTCAAAAGTTTTAGAACACCCCAATTTTCCCAGTTTATATTAAAGTTTAGGCAGTTCAGGTCCTGTAAATAAACTGAAATGATACAAAGGAACAGTAAGCAGTAAACTGTCAGAGTTTAAAAAAAGTTTAGGTAACAACAAACTGAAAATCTTGCAATTTTCATAGTTTTACAAAACAACCTTTTTCAGGGAGCAAGCAATGGGTTAGCAACTTACAGATTTTCTGCAGCGGTGGAAGGTAATGAACCCTTGATGAAGTTGATGAAAACAATTCTTACAGTCGTACCAACCTTTGTTGGTTATGCACAAACCCTCTGCCTGTAGAGAAGCAGTGCTGGAACAAACTGTGTTGCTGCATCCTCTGAAGCTTTATTTGGACAAGTTGTCATAATGACGAGAAAAACTAAATTAACACAGAAAGACAGACAGATGGACAGACTGACCATTAAAGCCATTAAAGTGCAGGACTTTCCTTTAGAGAAACTGCAAAGAAAGCCAAAGTGTCCGTGAGTACAGTTCCCTACACCATCAAAAGGAACTTGGAAACTGGGGGACACTGAGAAGAACAGGTCTTTTCAGAGCCAAAGCCACATCATACTGAGAAGAAGACAGGTTTGTGAGTCAGTAGTTTTCATGATACGTGTCTCACAGGACACCTTCAAGAACAGCTCAACAGCTGTGCAGTATCAATGTTTTAATTTCAGGAAACGCTATAAGGGTGCACGATTACCGTAAAATTCATAATCAATGTTAACTACCCTTAATAGTGTAATTGCAATTATTAATTTCAATTAATAGAATTACAATTAAATGTATTTTTTGTGTTGTCAGCTTTTTATAGTATATTCTGTATTTACACAGTTCAGTAGAAACTCCACTTAGCTTTCTAGGGAACCACTTAAAATTGTTAAAGTGAAATTGCTAAATGCTGACTTAGTTGTAAAATTAAAAATATAGTTTTTGTTTGTTTACAATAGAAATACAAAGCATCTATTCGATATATTTAAATACAGAAAATTATTGATATTCAAAAAGTTATGAGAACATTGTAAATATAATACAAAAATGTAACATTTTGGAAAATATTAAACATCTAAATGTTAACTTGGATTCTACTGTATTAAGACAACAAAAGTTGCATGTGTATTTAAAACAAATGCAAAGAATTTAAGCAAAGAGGTTAAAGTAAACACGGCTTGATAGTTTGGTTGTACGACTATATAAAAGTATTCCAATGTAACAATACTAATATATAGCAAGCTCAAGGAGTATTTAAATGGTGCATCCTGCCGCCATTGTGACATTTATATAATGTGCTTGTATATACATAGAGTGCATAGACCATCTAAATACTTCTGACATTCGTTACATGCTTACATGGTATTTGCATGTTATCTGTAAACATGTTATGCACAAAAGTTTAGGTGTGGCATAAATGTCATAAGATACTCAGCCATTGCTAAGTGCAGCCTTTATGAAGTCCGGTCTAATCACTTGTAGCAAAGGCGTTCAGTATGGTGGCTCTGTTACGTCTAATCATGCAAACACAAAAAGAATTCTTGAGGTAAGTATGTGGTTTGCAAGCATCTGCATTTCAGGGTAAATTCCTCATTATTAAAATGAACTGTTGTGCTTAAGCATACTTCCGTAGTTCTTGTCAACCACAAACCTGTTGTGGTTGCGTAAAGGTCCATCTGATTCATATCCATTTAATTTTCTGTCTGTCATTCGGAATATAGTAAAGGCAACGCAGCTTCAAAATAAATAATTGTGGGTATGGCGGCTGTCGTATCTCTTACCCTGGGTGTTGAACATTTTTAAAAACCTTTGTTGCAAACAGTCTTTTGGTAAATAAAATGCAATGACTTCTGTTCTCTGAATTTGCCTTCAGTAGCCTGCTTGATACGGACATGTGTTAGCACAAACATGAATTTAACGGTTATCTGTGTCACGGATTTAATGATTCTGAAATTTACTGCTGCTTCTTTAACTTTCATGCATTCTGTTGTTGAATTGCAGATGGTTATATAAATGTTTGAGTGCAGTGCTCCTACAGTTTGCACAGTATACTCTTTGATCAACATCATTGCTGTTTAAAACAAAATAATTACATTTTACAAACAATTCTCTTCAATTTGATAATGAAATTTATAAAAGAAAAGAAATTGTCAAGAATCAGATTCTTTGTATGCTGCGCTCACCACAGTAACCTGTGTAGTCACATGACACAAGACTCCTGGATTTACCACTGCATTTGAACTTAGTGAAGGTGTCTGTGATTGGGTACAACACTCATGTGCTGGTTAGAGCAATCTGTAACTGGGAAAGCTCGATCTCTGACATGGAGGGTGTACTAAATGGAATGCAGTAATCAAAAACTCTTCACACTTAGTATATTCTCACAATTAGACTGGTGGTGGTCTGTTGCCCAGGCAAGCCACTTACACTTATTTTGCAATCTTATTAATGGCTTTCTTACGGACCTGACACTTGTCCTTTCAAAGCTGCAGCTCAAAGTCTTTGTAAGTGACACTTCCTTACTTCCGCAACTGTCCATCGTTTACTCCTGTCACAAATTCTTGATTCCTCTTATAGGCTATATAGAGGGTGAGGTTTCACACGTAATGTTAGCACGCAACAAGGAAACCGATTACCTTGACATGGATGCAGGGGTGTAATTATTGTAAGTTTGCTTAAATTTACCAGCACAGCTAAATCCTGCTCATTGAGAGAAGCTGTTATTTATTATTAATATTATTATTTTGATGTATTTGGCAATATCTTTGCTCTCGTGCAAGCTGTTGACTCTCAGAAACTTCACTTGTCTGTCTCTTTATTTAACCTGTTTCAGTATCTTGTGAAGATCCCCAGCGTACCACTAGCCAGTATACTGCTTGGTAACTCGGTGTAACTGTTGTTCTGACATATTTTTCCAAATAATTAATGAGAGAGTGCCAGTTTGCAAAAATGCCGAAAATGTTCAGAAAATGAAAGTTGACTGCACTGTTGTGTAATATGAATTTTATTTTTTTCTTGCTTTTTGAAAAACTACGTTTTTATTCTTTTCCGGTTTGTTATTTGGACTAATTACATTTTCAAAATCAAAAGTGTACAGAAGCAGTAACTTTATACAAATCAGATGTGTTTCCATAGTGGCAGTGTTGTCACTACCACAAGACTTAGTGGCTTCATCACCCAAAGAAGTTCAAATATGTACATCATTGTAAGAGAGCTTGCTCAGTGTTGTTTTGTGCTTCAGTACACTGGCCAAAGTTCTCTTATGAAGTAGTTTATTCATGTTATGTTTAAAGACCAGTTTAATTTGAACTTTCACATGTTTTTTGACTCATCATTTTCTCATCTTTTCAATGCACAATCCTATTTGTTCTGCAGAGGATCAACTGAAAGGTATTGGATCTCTTCCATGTTTGCTCTCGTCATCCTCTGTTTTTTTTTTGCATGGATATTTCATTGTGAGGCGAATGATAAAATGAATTATTATTACTACTATTACATAATTTCATGACCACTTGGAAAGGATTAATATGCATGGGGGTATTTTGCATGGGCTGAAGAGAGAAATAAACAAGTCTGAGAAACTATTTTAGCTTGTAGCTATGGCACTATTTGCTTGCTGCAGGATCCGTGTTAGAAGGATCATGAATTTTGCTGAAAGTCACACAGTCATGTGCCCATTTACTCAGTTCAGTTTACTTTTATACAGCACACTTCCCATTGATTGGTTCAGAGGGTACTGTACATTTACAAATACAGTTATAGAATAAACACCTTACGGCATACACATGCAAACGTCTGTCTCCGTCTTGTCTCAGTGTCACTTTGTCCGATTACTGTGTTTTGGTTTGCATATGAACCGAGGACACTGGATCTGTGTAGGAAACAAACTGTATCATCTGCAAGAGGTCTCAGGTCATTTATATAAAAGCTTTTACTGAAAGAACCATTTTAACCACTTTCATGATATAGAACAACTCAAATCATTTACAATGGCGAATTCAGCTGACCTTCTCTTTGACCTTATGACTGAAACCTCAAGTCCTAAGGCATGATAAGCCAAATCTGCACAAGTGTGGTTAAGATCTATGAATCTATTTATTTTGCTGATAAAGAAAAAAAAACATGTAAATTTGTATTTTGTCATGTTCTGGTGATTTGTGTGTCAGGAGTTGGAGCTCCCTTTTGCTTTCTATATTTTCTCCAGTCACAAAGTTCCAGTTCATTTTTTATTTTGTAGGCCTTGTAGGGTGTTAAGACTACATAGAGGGTCAGGGTGGCATCCAACAAGAATAACGGACATAAACGTCAGGAGGTGCCTAATTATTGTATGTATCCATTGATCTTTCGTCTGTTTAAATTTATCAGCACAGCTAATGATGCTCCTCAGTGAGAGAAGCTGTTATTTACTATTATTATTATATATTTGGTGATACGTTTGCCCATGTAGACCTACAAAGTTAGTATTGACACAATAGTTTACATACATTATTATTATCACTGCTATTATTTTCTGTTTATTTGTTTTTCTTTTGGGGTTTGCAGTTGCTTTTCAACCTATTTCTATTTTAGCTGTACTACCTGTCTAAGATGGGTTAAAAATGTAGACTTGAGCGTATCGCCTTCGCCCCCTATGACCAAACTTTGTACAGTGGGTGACCGAGCCTTTGCAGTTGCTGCTCCACGGCTCTGGAATGCCCTGCCAGAGAGCCTGAGAACACAGCAGATTGTGGGCTGTTTTAAAAAACAGCTAAAGACTTTTCTATTTAGGAAAGCGTATTAACAAAATTGCCTCTAATTATTGTTTTATCTTTGTTTTTATCTTGTTGTGTCTTTGTTTAAAATTTTTTATGTAGCACTTTGAGGTTTACTACAAATGTAAAGTGCCGTATAAATAAAATGAATAATTATTATTATTCAGCATCAACATTTGCAGTGCACCATCTATTGGAATGTGTTTTGTAATGCATGTTCTAATTAAATGTGTGGCATTTTTCATTATAACAGAAGGCACATCACAAACCTTACAACTGCTTTTACTAATCCCACACCAAACTGCATATAACAGACACCTGGAAAAAACTTTCCCCTGTTTTCAAAGAGGTTATTCATGGAGACCAGATGAGAGTATAGAATAATTCTTTATTTGCATATAGATACAGTGGGTACAGAAAGTATTCAGACTCCCTTCAATTTTTCACTCTTTGTTATATTGCAGCCATTTGCTAAAATCATTTAAATTAATTTTTTTCCTCATTAATGTACACACAGCACCCCATATTGACAGACAAAAAAAATAATTTTTGAAATTGTTGCAGATTTATTAAAAAAGAAAAACTGAAATATCACATGGTCCTAAGTATTCAGACCCTTTGCTGTGACACTCATATATTTAACTCAGGTGCTTCCATTTCTTCTGATCATCCTTGAGATCACCTTCATTTGAGTCCAGCTGTGTTTGATTATACTGATTGGACTTGATTAGGAAAGCCACACACCTGTCTATATAAGACCTTACAGCTCACAATGCATGTCAGAGCAAATGAGAATCATGAGGTCAAAGGAACTGCCTGAAGAGCTCAGAGACAGAATTGTGGCAAGGCACAGATCTGGCCAAGCACAGTGGCCTCCATAATCCTTAAATGGAAGACGTTTGGGACGACCAGAACCCTTCCTAGAGCTGGCCGTCCGGCCAAGCTGAGCTACCGGGGGAGAAGAGCCTTGGTGAGAGAGGTAAAGAAGAACCCAAAGATCACTTTGGCTGAGCTCCAGAGATGCTGTCAGGAGATGGGAGAAAGTTGTAGAAAGTCAACCATCACTGCAGCCCTCCACCAGTCAGGGCTTTATGGCAGAGTGGTCTGTCGGAAGCCTCTCCTCAGTGCAAGACACATGACAGCCTGCATGGAGTTTGCTAAAAGACACCTGAAGGACTCTGAGATGGTGAGAAATAAGATTCTCTGGTCTGATGAGACCAAGATAGAACTTTTTGGCCTTAATTCTAAGCGGTATGTGTGGAGACAACCAGGCACTGCTCATCACTTGTCCAATACAGTCCCCACAGTGAAGCATGGCGGTGGCAGCATCATGCTGTGGGGGTGTTTTTCAGCTGTAGGGACAGGACGACTGGTTGCAATCGAGGGAAAGATGAATGCAGCCAAGTACAGGGATATCCTGGACAAAAACCTTCTCCAGAGTGCTAAGGACCTCAGACTGGGCCGAAGGTTTACCTTCCAACAAGACAATGACCCTAAACACACAGCTAAAATAACGAAGGAGTGGCTTCACAACAACTCTGTGACTGTTCTTGAATGGCCCAGCCAGAGCCCTGACTTAAACCCAATTGAGCATCTCTGGAGAGACCTAAAAATGGCTGTCCACCAACGTTTACCATCCAACCTGACAGCACTGGAGAGGATCTGCAAGGAGGAATGGCAGAGGATCCCCAAATCCAGGTGTGAAAAACTTGTTGCATCTTTCCCAAGAAGACTCATGGCTGTATTAGCTCAAAAGGGTGCTTCTACTAAATACTGAGCAAAGGGTCTGAATACTTAGGACCATGTGATATTTCAGTTTTTCTTTTTTAATAAATCTGCAACAATTTCAAAAATTCTTTTTTTTGTCTGTCAATATGGGGTGCTGTGTGTACATTAATGAGGAAAAAAGTTAATTTAAATGATTTTAGCAAATGGCTGCAATATAACAAAGAGTGAAAAATTGAAGGGGGTCTGAATACTTTCCGTACCCACTGTATGCACAAATGTGTTTGCGTTTATGCTTTTCTTTTACATTAAATCATCTAATACATCACGTCATCTGACTGCATAATATGTAGAACTTTATTTTTCCATCCAATCAACAAGGGCCAGACTCCTATTTACCTGAATGCCACCCCATTGATAGGGCTGTTCTGCAGACTCTTCTATTGACTTAGTGCCGCCTTAATAGGAGGGTCTTTGGGCCTTCCCAATATTTTATCCTTGCTTTCTAGAGGGGTGTTCATTACTCATTCGCCTCATTTTAACCCTGGGAAATCAAACTGGTGGTTTCTCTAAGATGAGGCAGACCTTTAAGCCATAAGTCATGTTTGGTTAACCCTTCAGTTGTTTTCCTATAATGTTTTAATAATTCATTGTTACAACTTCATTTAAGTATATACTTGTAATAGTTGTAAAGATTATATATTAACTAAAAAATCCATAATAGCAAAAGAACTGGACACAGATGAACATAAACCTGTCCTTTTATTATGATGGATTGCTAGTTTAACCTAAAAAGTCTTTTTCTTTTTCTGCTAATTTAGCAGAAACTCAAAGTAACAATAATTAAGGATGTTACATTTCTTTGTAGTCTCTCTTGGCAGTTTTGAAGAATTTGTTAATATATTAACTAAAAAATCCATAATAGCAAAAGAACTGGACACAGATGAACATAAACCTGTCCTTTTATTATGATGGATTGCTAGTTTAACCTAAAAAGTCTTTTTCTTTTTCTGCTAATTTAGCAGAAACTCAAAGTAACAATAATTAAGGATGTTATATTTCTTTGTAGTCTCTCTTGGCAGTTTTGAAGAATTTGTTATTTTGTGTCCCTTTATAGCTGATCTAGAATTGCCACTTTGCTATTTCACCTGACCTGGTCATGTGTTTGTGTGAGGCTTGACTGATGGCTTGTTTTTGGGTTTTCATGCTTTCTGTTGTCCTCTTTGCAGGTGGAGGTGGTATACAGCCAGGCCTTGGTGGAGCCGGACCCCTCCAAGTTATTGATTCTCCTCTCCTGATGCAGCAGATCAAGGTGCAGCGTCTCTGTATCAAGCACTTGAAGGATGAGAACAACCGTTTGAAGGTATGTTGCTTTGAAATATAAGTTGTTAAAATTTACAAAGGTTCTGTCCAGGGCTTCACGAGGTTTAATTATTCTACAGTGGCAGTGTTCTATTCTATGTCAAAGTGATGTAAAATTGTACAGATTTGGACTTGTGACATTTTCATTTTGGTATTAAGTTAAATTAAACGTTTGGTTTTCTTAGAATGTTTTGCAACTGATTATCTTCAGTTTTTGTTCCTGTCACCTAAAAAAAACCCCTCAAATTTCTGTTCCTTTTCAGGCCGAAAAGATGAATGCGCAGTTAGCATCACTGCCACCCCTACGAGTTTCCAAATTACCACTGAAGGAAGGGCTTGGAAAAGAGATGCAGTCCAGTGCACTTTACCGAAAAACTAATCAGCTGTTGGAGACTCTGTTGCAGATGAGTGCCAGCACCAAAGTAATAGACATTACTGGCAAAACCCCAGGTTCGATTTGTATGCTTATTGCTACTCCTTGTTCTTTCATAAATTTTTGTAATACTTTGACTAACATGTTGTGCTTGTAGGTCCTCCACTGAACCTAATACTTGATAGTCCATCTCTCTGTCACTGTTGATAATAAGAAGTTTAACACCTGCTCTGTCATTATTGAATTTTTGCCTCAAAAAGCTTACTCTTGGTTTGTCCATTACTGCCTTCACATCAATCCTTTCTCTCCGCTCTATGCTTGCACATTCTCATGTCAGTACTTTCTTACTTTGTTTTGTACCCTGACTTCATTGACTCTGTGGAGACAAACTTTTTATTCAGTTTTGGAGAGCCGCCTCTAGAAATAAGAATGACAACAACAATGTTTATTTCTATAGCACATTTTCATACAAAAAATGTAGCTCAAAGTGCTTTACATAATGAAGAAAAGAAAAATAAAAGACAAAGTATGAATTAAAATAAGACAACATACATTAACATAGAATAAGAGTAAGGTCCGATGGCCAGGGAGGACAGAAAAAACAAACAAACAAAAAACTCCAGACAGCTGGAGAAAAAAATAAAATCTGTAGGGGTTCCAGGCCACGAGACCGGCCAGTCCCGTCCGCTCTGGGCATTCTACCTGACATAAATGAAATAGTCCTCTTTGTATTTAGGGTTCTCACGGAAGGACTTGATGATGATGGTCATGCAGACTTCTGGCTTTTAATCTATCAATGTTGGAACATCATAATGCTTTGAGTAGAGACAGAAGTTATTTTTGTTAGCGCCGCTCTGTGTGTATTTTTTATTTAATCTATAATCTGTTTTTATAGTTTTAATACATTGTTCATCTAAAGTAGTAATTGTAATTAAATTATTGGTGTTTATACCGCACTGCCTAGATTTTCTACGTGCATTGAGAGGTTATTAGAGTATTAATGTTGTGCACTTTTACGGAAGACTTTGTTAAAGAATTATCATGTCCTAGCAAAGCATTAGCATTACGGAAGGGATTAAGAGCAGAAATAGACAGTCAAGAGAGACGAATTATCTTAGTGATGTTTTCAGAGAGGACCCAGGCGCCGAATCTATTCGGATGCAGGCCATCCCGCTTGTAGAAACGCGGCCTTTCCCAGAAGAGGTCCCAGTTGTCGATTAACCCGATATCTTGATTCTCGCAGAAGCCTTTCAGCCAGTTGTTTAATCCCAGCAGATGACTGTAGTATTCATTTGATCGTCTGACGAGAGGTAGTGTACCCGAAATGAAGATCCTTGCCGATGGGGTCCTCTCCTTCGTGTCTTTAATTAGTGCTGCGAAGTCAGCCTTGAGAATCTCTGACTGTTGGTGCCTTACATTGTTTACGCCGGCGTGTAATACAATGGATCCCACTGCCCTGTTCTTGTGCTTCTCGTAGATTGTTGGTGCACGTCTCATCACATCTCGGACACGAGCACCGGGAAAACAAGAAACAAAAGATTTCCGATTAGGGCATGTGATATTGAGGTTTCTTACAATCGAATCACCTACCACGATTACATCACCCGGGGTTGAAGGCAAACTGGGGACGCGGAGAGGGTCGAGCCGGTTCTGGGTCAAGATGCTCGCCTGTGCCGATGTAGGTGTTCTAGCCTTGATCCCCCGCCTGCATAGCTGAAACATGCCGAGGCCTTCGTTGGTGTTGTCGCTCCTACGAGGCGCGGGGATGAAGCTTACTTGTCCTTGGAAGTGAGCGGCACAACATGGGGTTGATGTTACGTCGATTTCAGATGGCGAGGATGGTTTATCCAGCAGCTGAGCCTTCAAATCCCTAAGGTACCTTCGTCTGGACAGGAGTTTCTGAATCTGTTTGTCGAGTGCCTGGTGCCCTTCTACGACGATGCAACGCGATTCATCTCACTGTCAGCCATTGTCTGCTTCTGCTTCCGCTTTGTGCCCTAGGAAAGAATGAGAGAGATTGGTTAGTCGTCAGGAGGACTAACTTCCAATACACCTTTACAGAATAAATGTGCACAGCTCACGTGAGCCGTCATATCTGACTCTGTACTGTACCCGAACCTGCCACCGAAATAGAACTGCCTTACTTTTACAAAAACAACGTCATTGCTGAAATTTTTAGTTTCCAGTTAGAACATCTGTATCAGTCCTCCTGCTCTGTATCTCCTGGTGTCTGCATTAGGGCTGTCAAATTAGCCAAAAAATAAATAACTTAGGCTAATGATTCTGGGCATTGCAAGTATGTTTCAGCTTACTTTTTTTTAAATATATGCTTATGTTAACAGCCACAGCAAGAACAAATACAGCAGAAAAAAATAAAATAAAAATCCTAGAGGTACTCCAGCAACTATTATTTATTTATTTAAATAGAGGAGCCATAAAAATCTCAAACAGCTGCACACTATAAAAGGGAAGCATCAGCACTGACATCTTGTTTTCAGTCTGTACTGAGCGCTAAAAGTGTAAATCTTAAACCAATCAGTGTATTGTCCATGAAAGCTCTATTCCCAGCCCCTGTCACTCAGTTGTCCTGTACCCCACAAAAAGGGCTCTCTCCACACCAGCCCCGCTTTGCATTCCTCATAGCTCTCAATGCAGCAGCAGGACATGTCATGATATGTTTATAGCGCAGGATACCAGCTGATTGCTACCGAAAGGCCCCCACACACGCAACATTGTTTTAAGTGCTTCATGCTTAGCAGAGGCACCATATTAATATTAATATAACAAAGCATGGTGCTAGCACGTTTGGCTTGTAATGATTTAAGGTTTTTTTTTTTTTGTGGCTGCTTTTATGGCTTGCTGTTCTGAAATGTATTGGGAAGAATATGGGTCATTTAGTAAGACCACGACAGGGTGAGAATAGTGAGCGAAGTAAAAGAGCAGGAAAGAGGCAGGCAGGTTGAAAGCAGAATTGTTTTATTGGCATCAAGGGGCCTGGTAGCAATGGTAACCCATGAAGATACCAAGGTAGCCATTCATAATTATGGAGAAGACTAATCGTGAATGTGTCAAGATTGTTTGTGCCGTCCGTCTCAGGTTTTTATGTGTTGTTTGTTTATTTTTTTAAACCACAGGGAGCCCTACAGCACAACTTCTGGAGCAGACCGCACGTCTAAAGTCAATGAGTGAAACCCTGGAAAAACTGAAGGTAACAACATGACAATGTGTAAACGCTTTCTAATGCTTGATCATTTTTAAAGCTATGGCCGCTCAGGTAGATGACATGTGAACAGACTTCCATCTCAGGCTTCAGATCTTCAAAAAAAAAAAAAAAAATTTCACATTTTTCCAGTGTTCAATTTCTTTTGCCAGGCTTGTTTTCTGGTATGCCTATCATCCTGTGAATGCAGTGCTGTAGTTTGTGTGATCAAGGAAAGCTTGACCTGAGCTGCTTTGCAATTTTATATTTTGAAATGATTACTTTAAAACTTTGCCAAAACAACAGCAGTGAAAACAGCCCATATTGCTGAAGTCTGTGCAGTAAATAAGTGCAGACTGACTAACTACATTGTGTCCCCTATTGTAAAGAATGACCTCAGTGTACATGTGGGTACCATGCGTAATACCCAGACTTCACAATGTTTAACCAGGCTCTGTGCCTGACTAGCCAGATACAGCGACAGGTTAAGTTGGTCTGCAGCACACAGTGTTGTATTTGTATTGGACCTCCATAAGCTGTTATGAAACAGGTGGCTGTTAACAGTTCTCATCATCCTCATGGTAGTCAGGTAGCCTTGATGATAGCACAGTGTGGTGGCATACATAATAACTATTGCACAACTGATTGTATAATAAAGACGCCAACCATCCTGTACATCCTGTGATAAAGCATCAGTGTGTTATTTGGTACCATATGTTAGGACAAGACATATTTTTCTCTACTTTCTATTTAACATGCTGTCAGATCAGCACCCAACACTCTCAAACACGGTGAGGTGACTTATGAATTCACCTCACAAAATGTGAAAAAAGCTCATTTAAAATTAATGAAGTGTTGAAGGATTTTCTTTTTTAATTTCTTGTCACGTTCATATTAATTTATTCTAATGAAATATTCATGAAAAATCTTATTTGTCTAATGAGGGATGCTTTTTATAGAAGTGTTAGCTGTAATTGACAGTCTCATCTAGTTATGTTATACAAAAGTATTTTGACACAAACGTGTTCAGCTCATTTATTAAAAACAGAACAAATGCACCCAGCAGGGATGCTAGATTTGTTCCTCACTCTGCTGGGAAGCTAAAAGCTGTATTATAAAATTTACAAATAAGGAAACCAAAAACTGCATGATGTTTCTTGAAATTCAAGATTCAAAGTGGGATTTACAAACCCGTATGTGAATTTTGAATATATTTTAGAATGAGTTTTACAAATTCAGAAACGTCTATTCGCACTATGTAACTGTAGCTGGAGGTGAGGCCTAAAATAGGGCAGCAGAGTAGAAGTCACAAGCCTGGCCATCCAGTTGTGAGGGCTGACCATTTCACTATTGCTAAACTGAGTTAACTATTTAATTCTAACATGAAGTCGCCAGGTTCACAGCCAGCCTCTTAGTGTGAGGATGAGACTGTGAGTGGTCACAACAATATCACCTTGTCTTTATGTCACTTCTAGTAACAGCCAATTCACATTTTTGAAATGCAGAGCCTTCTCCCCAGTTAGAAAGTGCAGCCTTTGAAATGTTACCTGCTCTGTGGCTCCCCACAATGGGTTTGATTGACTCTTCTTTTCAAATGGAGGAACCAGCAGATAAGATATCATAATTTTATAATTCTGGAGCTGATGGAGAGTTACGCTTGAAGGTTTTCTAATGGCAAATGTTGGGTGCTCTATGCCTGTAAACAGACACAATCAATGGGAAAGTACACACTATGGGTCTCTGAGCTTTGTGCACAAGAGTGAAGTCTCTCATGATTGGTCAGACAAGTTGCTGAAAGTTGTTGTGTAGCTCGTATTTATTGCTAGCATCCACTTAAGCCCAGATTGCTATGGATGGTTATATGACTGCCGAATTATTTTTATATTTTTCAAGGATAAAGCAATTGCATGGGTTTAATTTGACTTGAACTTAGTTTTTTAAAACTTGACTTGCTTGTATGGAATGTTATTTGCTTTTAATAAAGTCAGTAAAATGATTAAAAAAAAAAGTAACAATGTGCAAAATGTATTTAAATCTTTAATATTAACTAAGCAGACAATGAAAGTCAAATACATAAATGGCATTTGAGTGGTAAAGGGGAAAAAAAAAATAGCTTACAGAACAGCTCATTTTAAAGAAGGGCTCAAGACCCATAGCACTGCACTTAGTCCTAAGGCTACCTGAACACTGCCAGCGTAACGGGGACCTCAGCTGCTCAGCGCGGCTCAGAATCTGAGGGGAGAAATTCTGGGGAGTCCAAAATGCTTTGTGAAGGGCCGTGTTTTATGAACGAGGCATCCAAATAGCAAAAAATTGGGAAGAACTCTGTCAGGCGTGTGTTCATTTTGCTTTTTTATACATTTTAATTATTCCCTTAAAGAAAAAAAAAAGTAAATGTGCTTACTGGGTGGCATGTTAAATGTATACAGAAAGCTTTTGTGTTCCATGGAGTGTGTTAACTGAAAAAAAAAGACATTTATAATGGTGGGACATTCACTTTCAGCAACACCTGAAGGGCACAATGGGTGATAAAGTAACCACAATGGCCATAAACACCAATTACAGTACAAATAATCATTTTACACTTAGTTTATATTATACATTTTTATCATACAATCCACATCAGAGAAGAATCAGATGTAGTGAGAACTTGTATGTAAGGCCGATGCCTAAAATATAATTTACGTATCTGCCTCTCTCCCTTAATTATTAAATAGGAACATTATTATTAAAGAACCCCACATTAGTAGAATGTAATCAAGCAGTATGGATTAAAATGTTAAAATTCTAATTTCAAAAATGAGCATTAAGAATACACTACTACTGTGACACTTCATAGCCGATAGGCATTGCTGATGCTACCCAGAAACACCAGTCATTATGCCTGCATTGTGCCAAAGCTTTGAGTGTTCTGAGCGCAGATTGAAGTTTGTGTTTTGGCACAGTTGCATTTGATGAAAGAAAATAAAAGGTGCTGCCCTGTTAGTGGCCTTAGGTGGGAGTAATAAAAAGAAAGGACCTTGAAAGTGGAGATTATTTTGAAGCCAAAAGTGACATCTGCAGCTTGGCTGGATTTTGGTTTCAAGACCAGCAATAAAGAGACAGACAGAAAGCTTGTCAGGTCGTTTGCCAACATGGCTTAAAAGATAGTCGTTAAATTGTCAAATACAAGCAATTTGTGGATACCTTTAAAGCTCAATGGCCCAGATTCTTTGTCGCTGTCCTCTACTTCTTTGTATTTAGCTTTAAAACCCACATCCACACACCTAAGTTTTTTTTTTTTTTAAATATCAAAATTAATTTTTGCTATGATTCATTTTTTACAAGCAATTACAACTTGCAGATTTTATTTATGCATTTTGTATACGCTACTCTTTGCATTGAAGTGTGTATTAAATTAAAAATCACACCTTTTAAACACAACAGAGGCTGTAGGGTATTGTTGGCAGTGAAGTGATGAGCCGCACTGTTATACCAGTTTACCACTGATGTTTTGTTTGTTATTCAAATAAGATAAACGGAGCAGCGGCAAACCTTTCAGAGATGCCAGTATATGGAGTAAACATTTATGGGTGTTGGTCAGTCTGTAGCAGGTCATCCAGCATCGAATTCTACACAAGACGGAATAATCTCACAAAAAGTGTAAAATGTTGTAACTCTGCAGCTTATATAAAAACCCTTTAATGTGTTTGACATCACCTGCCCTCCACTTGGATATGCGACGTTCATGTAAATGTCTTCAACTGCAGTATCAGCTCATGGACATGTAAACTTGATATCAGATGTTATTACACACAGAAAGTAGCCATCGATTCAGTGCTTAACTGTTGGTGTAACTGGAGTTTTATTAATCCTTTAAAAGCTGTTTAAAAAGTTTCTAATCTAAATATCCTTATGAAATTAATGTATTTAGTTTAAACCATAAATAATGCTTTACAAAGCTAGTTTTTGGCCCTTACTAATACTAAAAAAGTAATTGAAGGCAGTTTGTTAGTCGTCGGTATTTGCTTTGTTTAAAATGTTTCACACTAATGTTGTAATTTGATTGAAATGACTTGACTTCTGATTGCTACTTGTCTGGACACAGAAGACACCAGCTGTCATTCCTCACTTTTTAATTCTCCATCATTTAGGTGTTTTATGTATTTATTCAGTAAATTAATACTTCACTTTACATGAAGATGGCTTTACCTCTGCAGTCCAGATGTGCTTCTGCCTACTGCGATTTGCATTGATTGAGATTCCTAAAAGTGCATGTGAAGTGTTCTTGATAACTTGCAGCACACAAGCCTGTTGTCTGTTCATTTTTTTGACCCCCCACCCCCTTCTGCTGTTCCAGGACGAGGTTTCCCAGCATGTTGTGTCGCTGCACCCAGGTGCCCGTGTGCCTTCGGACTTTGCCACATTCCCGTCTCCCTTCTTTGTAAAGGTAAGTGAAGTTTGGTACACTTGTCTGTGTTTACTTGGTGTTAATACGCTGGCTGTAGCTTTCTAAGTGTTCTCAACACCTGCAGCAGGCAGGCAGAGTGCAAATTGCCACACAATTGATGTTCAGCTGCTTGTTCGAGGTGAGATATTTGGTTTCCATTTTCCTTGATGGTGGGCTGGATGAACATTTGCATTTACCCCTGATATTGTCACGCTGGAAGGTACTTTTGTATTTCTAGACCAGCTCTGGCATTTTTAAACTTTTCTTGTTCTTACTGATTGAAGTGATTGTCATTTGTAAACTGCACATATAAACAGTGCGATCTGCAGCCACATGAAGAGTATGCTGTGAAGCACAATTGAGGTTACTAATGAGTGTTATTCAAAAATAACATTCCTGCATCACAGCTTCAATGTCCTAGGTTTAAATTGCCAGGAAAAAAAATGGGTGTTGTTGTTAGAGACAGTTGTGGGAAAGGCTGGCATCACCCAACACAAGGGGTTACCATACAGTCTGCCATCAGCAGACTGAAGCCTGGTACTGGGAGTGCAGGAGCTGCCAGGTGAGATGCATGGGACTGGTGAGTGTACATCAGAACAATCTGGATGAGAACAGGACAGTTGGCACAAGAAAGCTTGCCAGTCCTATCCCCTTAATTCTTCTAAAAAAACATCAAGATGAGTTTTGAAAGTCCCTCAAGCCCTACTGCCTACCATGTCACTTGGTAGCTTATTCCAAGTGTCTATAGCTCTCTGTGTAAAGAAAAACAAGTTTCTGATTTGGTCAGACACTCCCCTGCCAGACCTCTTCGGCTCAAAGCGTTCAAGTAGTGACCCTGCTGCATCTCTAAGGTGTGCTGACGTCAGTTCAAATCCTACAGTTCACGTAGGTGGGACTCACGTATGGAGCTTGCACAAAGCAAAAAAAAAAAAAAGTTTTTTTTTAAAAAACAGTTATGAGGGACTTGTCTGTAAGTTAACAAATACGTTTAAGAGACATTGTGAAGGATTCACATAGGGCTCCTTGGTGTGGAGTCTTGTCCACCTACAACCTGCAACAAATTGATGAGCATATTTGCCATAAGGCGGCACATATTATAACAATCCAGCGTCTGCTCTACTGTACTCCATGTAGATCATGTCAGAGAGACAGTTCGTGTTAAGTTTACAAAGCCGACGTCATCATCACAACAGTATATGCGCAAAACACTCTAAACGTTTATAGTATTTAGTGATTCCCAGATCTGTAGCTGATATGTATTATAATTTCCAAAAAGCAATGCGAGTAAAAGTGAGTTCTGCGTAACTAATCACAACTGTCTTTAAAACGGAATCGGTGCAATCAACAGCAGCTTCTGAAATTTAAGGAAAGCCTCGGGATTTCTGCATTAATGAGACAAAAAAAGTTGAAAAGAAACTTTACAAATTCATCCAGAGGTGGACATAAAGACACACGTGCTGACAAGAAGGAACAGCTGGATAAGCACATCTAAAGCCAAATTTTCAAAAAAGCACCAGACTTTGCCATCAAACATCCTTCTCTTGTGAATGCATCTTGCCAAAGGCTGCGGTGGGGGCTATAGAAGTAGTTTTCTGAACTGCAGCACAGCAGAATAAATCACTGATGTAACTACAATTATTGAAAGACTGAGCGTTTGTCATTTCTGTATTCTTAAACCATCTAACAGGTACACAATCTCCTGCAGTCACTGACACATTTAACATTCCCTGCTCCTTACCTGTGCATCAGCACTGGGTTTCATTCAAGGCTTTACTGTCCTTCTTTTCATACATATAAAATAAGACACATTTCCTCTACATACGTGTTCAATAATAATAGTAAACTGGCAGGAATGAGAAAAAGCACGAGATGAGGCGGTGCCTTGTCTCCCATTATGTGAGCTCGTCTGCCTCCCCTCCGTTACACTGGGACCAAATGCAATGGAGAATACTGACAATGTACACCTTTAGAAGTGGAATAAAGCGACTGTATACTGAAGCATTCCATTGACAATCGTAAAAATACAAAGTGGAACATTTCAGACAAATAATGAGTTCTGTTAATAATAAACAATGCAGCATAACTACTATATGTGTTACTTTTATTTATTCTCACCAAACATTACATTAGTAAAGTATCTATCTATCTATCTATCTATCTATCTATCTATCTATCTATCTATCTATCTATCTATCTATCTATCTATCTATCTATCTATCTACATGGGAAATTAATATTGGTAATATGTTTAAGTAATTCTGGTTAAATTAAAATAAAACACTGTCAAAATATATTAATGAACAACCTGAGACACATTGGCCTTTAGGAAATATCAAAAAGAGCTTGTGCGCTGTCATTTAGGACAGAATGCATTGTTAACGTCACGCACTCTACTGACGCGATGCCATAAATAAAGATGAAACAGCACAGTCCATGCAAACTCATAGCCTCCTTGATTTTTGATCTTATGATTAATTGTCAATATCATATAAATTAAGTCATTTTAAGAAGACTAGTCTGCTATAGTCAGTTCAAGAAATGCTCCATTTAAAATGTTTGCATACAGAATATAAAACAGAATCTGTAACAAATAATATGTGACACTCAGAAGTTATAATGCATAATAACAAGTAAAAACTACGACTTCCTAAAACAGACTCTGTAAATGTAGGCATTTCAGTATATAATTTAGGAGGCTTGTGTGTGCATTTTCATACCGATTTAAGAGCTAAATAAGTCACATGTTACACTAAACTGTAACTTAAACAGTACTTAACAGTCTAACAACTCCACAATATATGTATATGAAATGAAGAGCCCATCTAATGCCGCTGTCAGTGAAGGTTCACACTGTCATGCTGCATGTTTGGAAGATGCTGATAGGCTGAAACTGTTTATAGCGAATTGTCCAAAGAGGGAAGTGCCGTATAACAATCAGAAACGAAAACACACATTTAAGCATGCTGGACAGTAGTTTATGTTATGTTTTTATATAATACAAATTCAGTATGACACCAGGGTCTCCAAACGCTCAATTATGAAGTTTAATATGTTTTACAGTGAAACCCTTTACATATACTAAACAATATAACTAGCGGTGTGCCCCCAAACCCAGGCCACCTTTGGATGCCCTTCCCTCACTGTCAGCCCACAGTGGAATTTTTGGTTAAATAGAGGAAGGGAAATAAAAATTTCTCCAAGGAGAGGATCAAAGCCACGAACCCCTGGTCTCTTTACTGGGAGACAACTGCGATTCAATTGAGCCTCCTAATCGGGCCACACAGCTGAACTACTACTACTACTGTTCTTACAAAATATATTTTGTTTGACATATGCCTGTTAAATTGGTTGCATTGACACGAGAGTATCATCGTTGTATTCTCCTAATGAAGATGAAAAAAATACATAGAGAGATGTATACTATATGATGTTTGATTTTCAAAATGGAGTGTTGCATTAAAATGTTGCATTTTTATATATATATATACAGTGGTGTGAAAAACTATTTGCCCCCTTCCTGATTTCTTATTCTTTTGCATGTTTGTCACACAAAATGTTTCTGATCATCAAACACATTTAACCATTAGTCAAATACTAGGGGGCTCCGCCCCCTGCTCGCTTCGCTCGCCAACCCCTGGTGTTGGGACATGACAAAGAGTGAGATGTATGAATTAGATATAGATTAGTTGTAATTTCTGTCCATTTAGGATTGCAGGTCATAGTGATAAACAGATCCGGTTTTCCAAATTTTCTTACGATAGCCATGGCATCTTGGTAATGTTGTTGCATATTGCCTGGGCTGCCTTGAAAGGATGATGGTAGAATAACAGGCTTTCCAGCTGGGTGCTCCATGACGTCAGCATCCCGATAAATGTAGTCCAGCAGCGATTTGTATTTATCGGCTGTAAGTGAAGGCTGGTTGTTTTTTATCCACTGCAGATCATTTGATTCCGCTCGAACATAAACGTCAACGATGTATTGTTGAGTCAGCTTTTCTGCATTGAGTAATGGATTAAAGTCGTCCCTTACTGAGAGTCTGTAGGAGAAATATTCTTTCATGGATACACATGATCGTCTCTGCGCCTGCTGTTTTTTAATTCTTGAAATTGTAGCACTCCATCCTTCCTGTCCAGTTGGAAATAATATGGGGTATGTTAAAGTATCAAGAAGCGGAAAGCAAATATGAGTGACGTTTCTCATTATAAGCTCTGTGCATTGTTTGTTTTCAGGAAGGTTCATGCGTTGATAGATTGCCTCATCTGGATCTAGGATGTAGATTTGTGCATATTTGCGTTGTTGATTTGTTTCAGGGTGCACTGTTCCAAAGCGATGCAATATTTGTCCACATATGCGAAAGCAGTATGGGCCATTGCCTTTTGGTGGCCTGATATGTACTCCGGTAGATGCAAAAGCAAATGAACTATTGTAGGATCTAATGCAGTTCATAAAGTTTTTACTTTCAGGCACATCGTTAGTTAGAAGCTTCTTTAGATATTCAGGATATGAATGTAAAGGAGGCAGTCTAATCTGACCTTTTTGACAACAACGTGTAAATTCATTATTTGTATTGCCAGTTGTTTCTTCTGTGAAGTTAAGTGAATGACAATGATTGCAAATGACATTTATTAATCCCAATGAATTTATTGTTTGTATCGAGCCTTGTCCGTTTTTGTATGTCGGTCATTTGAGCTTGGTGCTTTTCGCGTCTTGCTTTTTTTTTTTTCTGTCAGTTCATTTGCGCGTTGTTCACGTCTCCGTTCATTTATTCTGTCTCTTCGCTCCCTTTTTTGTATGTCTGATACGCGAGCTCTTTCGGTTTGAAATCGTGCTTGTTTCGATGCAGCACTTTGACATGCGCGCTGAATGCGTCTACGTTCATTGTGTCTGTACATTTGGGCACGTCTCTGTAACGGTGTCACTTGTGCTTTGCGTTTTTTGATCCGAGACATTTTTTCTTCCGGTGTTTCAGAAGCGCGTTTTATGCACCGCCGTCTATTTTCTTGTTTCTTTCGTGTTCGTGTGTTTGTTCCCGTTATCCTTTCCGAATCGTTTTGTACCCGTGACCGTGTATTCATGACTTGTTTCTTTTTCAGCATGCGAAATATGGATAAGTAATAAGGAGGATCGCACTCACTGTTAATATGTTTCCTTTTCTGCAGTTGAACGGTTAATAGTGCTTTATTGAAAGGACATCCACCTATGCTGACACCTATGCTGTCTAGTGTGAAGGTGTCGACGTTCACTTTAGAATATGTGGCTTTGGGTGTCACTTCTTATGGATGTGTGGGGGGGATTGTTGTTGCGCGAGCGTCTTCTTTCTTTTTGTGTTCCTGTGTCTTGTTTGAATCCCCCTCTTTGTGTGTGTCCCGTCCCTTGCTTGTAGGGTCTGTGGGGTGGTTTTGTGTTCTTTTTTTTTGTCTTCCATGGGCTTGTTGAATCCCCCTCTTGGTGTGTGTCCCGTGCCTGTAGGGTAGGGGGGGGGTGTGGTCGTGCCTTGCTGTTGTGCGCTCGTCTGTTCTTTTTTTTTGGTGTGTTTAGTTTCGTGTGCAATGTGTTTCGTGCTTTGCCTGCGTTTGACTACTTTTTTATGTGCCTTTTCCTTTTTTCAGTGCTTGTTGCGCCTCATTTCTGTGACTCCTTTTTGTATGTGCTCACTCCTTGTTTCTGTGGTCTTGTCCGCCTCTCGCGGCCCCTCATCCGCCTTTGTCGCCCTCTTTTGTCCGCCTTTCTCCGACTCTCGCGGACTCTTTTTGCGCCTGCGCCTCTCGCGGCCCCTCATCCGCTTCTCTCGCCCTCTTTTGTCCGCCTTTCTCGGCTCCTCAGCCGACTCTCGCGGACTCTTTTTGCGCCTGCGCAGTACGTCTTTTTGCAGCTACGGCCCATGGCCGGATGTGCCTGCGTCCATCATCCGGTTTAGCATTCTCGGTTAGTAATATGGATATCCCTTCTTTGCCTCTTATCATTAATTTATATTCACTTTATATATAAAAAGATCAGCTAAATTGTGCAACAGTTTCATGCAACCCTCATTTTACTTCACAACCTTACATCATCTATATTTCTTTTTTTTTGTCTTTCTTAGGAGTATACAACATGTCAATACAATCAATTAAACGTTTATACATAAAAATAAAAAAATATATACATCCACTCCGCTAGGAGCAGGGGTGATTCAGTAATGTGGATGGGGCAGTGGTAGCGTTGCTGCCCTATAATAAGGAGAGCGTGGATTTGCGTCCTCCGTGTGTGAAATGTTGCACAAAGAGGGTTTTTTTTTTTTTTTTTTATCACTTAACAAACAATTCCACCGTGGACCAATAGCGAGCGAGGTGAGCTAGCGAAGTGGGGGCCACCACAGACAGCCAGGGCCACACACCCCCAGTGCAGATATATCAAACGTAAATATGCATCTTGTTTCATGTGTTTAAGAAAACAAATCATTTGACTGACAATTTCAGTTGTTGTTATGGGTGATGATTTTGGGTTTAAATGATTAAATATTAATCAGGTGGAATATGTTCTTACTGTGATTGTTAATGGTGGGGGGGGGGGGCAACACGGTAAATGTGTTAGTGACTAAGATTGTGCTTCTGTAACTGCAAGATTGGTTAGGAATGATACAGACAGGAGAGCTATCATTTTTATTTAAGGAAATGTTTTATTATTATACTGTGCTGTGACTTCTTAAGATGACGCTGTACTGATCGCCTATCCGGACCTTGAAGATGTGTTCATGAGGCAGGGGTGCTGCTGGTAAAGTCTGATGCTTTTTTGACTGCAGGTCAAGTTGTGTTTATACCTGCTGCCACAGCAGTAAAGTGGATCTTTAATATCGACCTCACCAGAAAGGCGTTTACAGTGGCGCTGTTTCTGTTTGAGTGACAGTTGTAACTAGTTGTGCAGCACATACTTTTATTCATATTACACTTTACACATACAGTACAGTAGATTTCAACTACATGTGCATTGCTTACTACTTACAATGCTCACCTTGGAGTGCCCCACGTGTGTCTGTGAGACAGTGCTGGTGACTGATCTGCGCCGTGTCTCTCAGCCTCTCTGACCTGCTCCCGATTGACACTTTGAAATTTTGTGGGTTTGTTATCACCTTATTCAAATGAATAGAAGATGGATTATTGTAAACATGTTAGCTGCTTTCTGCAAAGTAGTCATCGCATTTTGATGGCGATTCTAAGTGGGGATGATTCCAGAACTATCTCTTGTGCGATCCTGTTTTATCTGCCGTGATCTCGCATTTGCACTACGCACAGAATACAAAAAGCAACTGTCTTAGTCAGTCGAACTACAAGATGGTGACGATCAGCGCTTGTCACACATTTGACTGTGGTGGTGTCTACTTCATAGCAAACTCGTCAATTTTGTGCTCCACAAAATATTCTGAAGTATTAATAAATGACAAATCTCATTACTTGATTGAATAACATCTGTCAATCTACAGTAAGCAGAGGGTGAAATAAACCTTTATTTTCCATATATTTGGTAAGTTGCAACAAAGAAAGCATTTGAGGACAATAGAGAAGGCTTGTTTTCTATCTATCTATCTAATCGAAGTTCGCTGTTCTTTAGAACAATGTCTGGTATGACCCATTTTACTCAGAGAAATGCACAATAACCAGCATGTACAACGTTTGCTGCCTCCCTCCTTTAAATAAGGGCTGGAATTGACACAAACCTCACTAACTGAACTCCACACTGTGATTTTTTTTAACAGCCTAATATTCCTTTTTCTTCACTTTCTGTAAAGGAATAACACAATTTTGATCAATTTTTCCTCATGTTTTGACTTGAAATAGAATGTGCAGTGTTCCCAATGTATCAATGTATGGAAATAAAAGCTATTACAGTGGAACCTCTAGATACGAGTTTAATTCGTTCCAGCACTGAGCTTGTATAGTGAATTTCTCGTATCTAGAACAAACGTCCCCATTGAAAATAATGGAAATCCAGTTAATCCGTTCCGCATCCCAAATATATTAACATAAAAATCATTTTTCCTAACAAATAACACTGATAAATTATATATACTGTAGTCTACCTTTAATAAATAACACTGGTAAATAATATAACTGATTATTAAAAGAATCAAAACAGGTGTCCAAAGTGCAGTAGAGCATTCAATAAATCTTTAAATAAATAATCCTTAAAACAGTTGTGAAGTGGAGGTTTAAAGTACATAAGAATAACAATCCTTTAACATGAGGTTAAAACGTCAACAGGAAACAGTCTTTAAAAAACAGATGACAATCCCCGGTGCTTCTTCTCTGTTAGCGTCTCACCTGCTTCTCCCATGCGGGCTCTGCAACAGGCGAGACACTTAATGCAGCTGACCTTCTCTACACCGTCCTGCTTCAGCTGTTTGGCTCGCCTGTTCAGCTACACGCGAGCCTGTACTCGCTCGCTCTCTCGCACCGACTTCCTACTGCTGCGGATTCCTGCCTCCTCCTGCAACCTCCGTTCTCTCTCCTCTCTTTTCTTTTACTTCTTCTCCCCCTTAACCGGCTCGCGCTTCTCTATATATGCGGGGAAGACATGGCAGCTGCTAGGGTTACCACTTTTAATACAAAAAAATAAGGGACGCATACGTATTGATTGAAAACGGGACGCACAATTTCGTTCTCAAATACTGGACGATTCCGTATTTTAAAGGACGGGTGGCAACCCTGCCCAGCCCATCAGCCACCGGACAAATCATGGATGTGGGCAGTTTCCCACCTGTGCACTTAGGTGAGAAACGCAGACACCGCAGATCGCCCTGCGGCTCGCTACAGCTACCACGCCTCCTCGCTAAGCCGCGAGCTATACCCACAGCCTGGCACGTGGCTCGTTACGTGAGCCAATGCTCGTATTTAGATCTGAATTTTTCGCTCATACTTTCCTCGTATTTTGAATTTCTCGTATACAGAGGTGATCGTATCTCGAGGTTCCACTGTATAAGGATTTTGAGGCACTGCTATTATTTTGAACACAACTGAATATACATGTGTGTATATGTATGTATGTGCGAGTGTGTGTGTGTGTGTATATATATATATATATATATCTATATATATATCTCTATATATAAAAGAAAATCCTGGAATGGAAAGCAAATGCAAGGCTACGATACGTGATAATCTTGAAAGACATTTTAAAGACCTGCGAGACCAAGGAGACTTGCCACGGTGTGTCTCGCAGGGGCCATAAACATGAGACTTGGTGCCAAGAGATTGTCCCAGGGCCGTAGCAAAAAGAACAGCGGCTGTACAGGCTTTAAAAAGATCGAAGGGCAGCGTGACAGCAGCTACCCCAACCGAACACGAGCAGCGTTATACATCCTGCAAGAAAGAATTCAACCACACCCGCGACCAGAAATAAGACAGGTATTGCTTTTACAACATCACATGAGACCAGGCAGTGAGCTATCATTTAAAATAAGTCAACAGAACTCTAAGCTAGCAGTTGTTGGATTGCTTTTGGCAGGCAAGCATCATGTGCTCCGAGCTCTTAAAACAACGACATGCGACAGGCAGAAGAGGCTGCTAGCAAGCAGCAAAAAGATAGCAAATGATCCAAAGGCATATCCTTAGCATATGTTCTGCCGCAACACCCTTCACAACACGAGCAGTATTATACGTCTGGGAAGAAAGAGATGTAACCACGCGCTGGGCAGGAAATAAACAAGTTTTGTTTTTACAAAAGTTTTTAAAGTAAAAGTGAAAATAATGCATATGTAACAATTCACAAGAAAATAACAATCTCTTTAAATTGTAGATTGCCTGCCTAAGGTAAAGTCATCCCTGATGAATGGGGACGTGGGAATGAGGGGTCCTTTCATCGGATTAGCGCTGTATTGAGGATTTATTCTGTTCTATGTATTGTACTGTATTGTATTGACCCCCTTCTTTTGGACACCCACTGCACGCCCAACCTACCTGGAAAGGGGTCTCTCTTTGAACTGCCATTCCCTAGGTTTCTTCCATTTTTTCCCTACAAGGTTTTTTTTTTGGGAGTTTTTTCTGGTCTTCTTAGAGGGTCATGGCTGGGGGGCTGTTAAGAGGCAGGGCCTGTTAAAGCCCATTGTAGCACTTCTTGTGTGATTTTGGGCTATACAAAAAATAAATTGTATATCCAGTAAACCAAACACAGGGGTTGGCGAGGGAAATGAGCAGGGGGCAGAGCCCCCTAGTGTGTGTATGTATGTGTGTGTGTGTATATATATATATATATATCAGTATTTTTTTATATATTATACAGTGCATCCGGAAAGTATTCACAGCGCATCACTTTTTCCACATTTTGTTGTTATAGCCTTATTCCAAAATGGATTAAATTCATTTTTTTCCTCAGAATTCTGCACACAACTCCCCATAATGACAACATGAAAAAAATTTACATGAGGTTTTTGCAAATTTATTAAAAATAAAAAAACGGAGAAATCACATGTACATAAGTATTCACAGCCTTTGCTCAATACTTTGTTGATGCACCTTTGGCAGCAATTACAGCCTCAAGTCTTTTTGAATATGATGCCACAAGCTTGGCACACCTATCCTTGGCCAGTTTCGCCCATTCCTCTTTGCAGCACCTCTCAAGCTCCATCAGGTTGGATGCGAAGCGTCGGTGCACAGCCATTTTAAGATCTCTCCAGAGATGTTCAATCGGATTCAAGTCTGGGCTCTGGCTGGGCCACTCAAGGACATTCACAGAGTTGTCCTGAAGCCACTCCTTTGATATCTTGGCTGTGTGCTTAGGGTCATTGTCCTGCTGAAAGATGAACCGTCGCCCCACTCTGAGGTCAAGAGCGCTCTGGAGCAGGTTTTCATCCAGGATGTCGCTGTACATTGCTGCAGTCATCTTTCCCTTTATCCTGACTAGTCTCCCAATCCCTGCTGCTGAAAAACATCCCCACAGCATGATGCTGCCACCACCATGCTTCACTGTAGGGATGGTATTGGCCTGGTGATGAGTGGTGCCTGGTTTCCTCCAAACGTGACGCCTGGCATTCACACCAAAGAGTTCAATCTTTGTCTCATCAGACCAGAGAATTTTCTTTCTCATGGTCTGAGAGTCCTTCAGGGGCCTTTTGGCAAACTCCAGGCGGGCTGCCATGTGCCTTTTACTAAGGAGTGGCTTCCGTCTGGCCACTCCTGATTGGTGGATTGCTGCAGAGATGGTTGTCCTACTGGAAGGTTCTCCTGTCTCCACAGAGGACCTCTAGAGCTCTGACAGAGTGACCATCTGGTTCTTGGTCACCTCCCTGACTAAGGCCCTTCTCCCCCGATCGCTCAGTTTAGATGGCCGGCCAGCTCTAGGAAGAGTCCTGGTGGTTTCAAACTTCTTCCACTTACGGATGATGGAGGCCACTGTGCTCATTGGGACCTTCAAAGCAGCAGATATTTTTCTGTAACCTTCCCCAGATCTGTGCCTCGAGACAATCCTGTCCCGGAGGTCTACAGACAATTCCTTTGACTTCATGCTTGGTTTGTGCTCTGACATGAACTGTCAACTGTGGGACCTTATATAGACAGGTGTGTGCCTTTCCAAATCATGTCCAGTCAACTGAATTTAATCCATTTTGGAATAAGGCTGTAACATAACAAAATGTGGAAAAAGTGATGCGCTGTGAATACTTTCCAGATGCACTGTATATATATATATTATATATGTGTGTATATATATCTATGTATGTATATATATATATTTATACACAAATGGCCATCACTTATAATCCCGTAAATGTCTCTATCTGGCAGAACCACAGTTTGGGCCTTCCTTGTCTAATTTAAGTGTCATGTCAAAATATTCTCAAGGGGTCTGAAGAAATCCATCTTTGGGCTGAAACAGAGTTGACAAAGGGTCTTGATCCACTAAATAGATGGGTTTCATGTTTTTGGAATGACCAAGTGAAAGTTCACATCTGAAGCCAAGTGCTGCAGACAGGCAGATGATGTGAAGTTTTGTTCTTTTCCATGACTATGGGTGTTGGTATGCCAGGTAGAGAATGGTGGCCAGCGTAGGCCGAGTGACAAATGAGTGGGTAGCTTTTACACTGGTGTGATGACTTCCTCTAAGAAATGTGACTTATATTAATTAAAGCCCTTACCTTACCTTACCCTGTCAGCTTCCTTATTTCCCCTTCCATTCTGCAATCCTAAGCACCGTGCAGGAGTTGTTAATACTACAAAAATGTCACTTACTTAAAATTTAAGAGAGATCAAAAATAAAATTCTGGTAATGCAACGTGGTGACAATGCAACAACTACACCCAGCTGAAACTGGAGACATTGTGAATTATCACTTGTCAAAGTGTTAAGTCCCCTTGGAGAGCTGCTGTGCCCACTGACCTTCCCAGTGTTTTCTTACTGGTGGGCCACCTCCATTTTTTTTTGAGCTGCTGCCCACAGTTTTCCTTATTTATTTATATAAATAAAATGTATTATTATTTCAGTTTTGAAGGAGCCCAGTGGTTTTGCTGTCCAGTGCCTTTTCTCATTTGTCAGCCCAACATCACTTCTGTTGTGTTTCTCATTTTAGGCTAAAGAGGAGCAGAAGGCAGACACCGTCTTCATTGGTAAAGTGTTGATCCCCTGTGCTCGTGGCCAGGAAGAAGTACATCGACTGGTGTTGAAACAACCAGAACTGCACAGAGTCCATCGCCTGCTCATCTCTTAATGCTCTTGTGCGTCAGTAACACGACTCGCTGCGAGTTCCTTGTTTTGTTTTGTTTACACCAAGTCCTGATCATTAAAGCTGTGCAGACACAGACTTATTACTTTTGGGGTAGGGGAGCATTGGGATATTTAACTGTAAATCTTATTCTGTGTGTGGCCTTCCACTTGTTATCAATGAAGCTGAAATTTCTCCCCTGCGCTGCTTTCATATCAGAAATACAAGAAAGAGTTTGGAACTTTGCCGCTTTTATTTGCACAGCATTTCTTTCCATCATAGCTTTCTTTCTGTGTCATTTAAAGACTGGTGATGATGGATTTCGAGTTTCCTAATAAGCACTAATATCTGATCAGAGGTGCTCACGCCTGGTAGGATGTTCAAGGATTTCAACCCTTCTGCTACAAGGCCCTGTAAGGTAGGGCAGACTCCAGCCATACTGCAAGCAGTTTAGGGTCTTTTGTTTTTATTATTTTTTTTAAAATTTATATCAAGATTTAAATATTCCTTGAACATAGGGGTTACCCTTTTGCACTTTTCACAACGTGGTGCGGGTTTAATGGTAATATCTTGAATTAGGACTGAAGCACTCAAATTTAGCAGAATTTCTTAAATGAAAACCACGAGTGAGACTGACAGTATGAAATTTGTGACCTCTGCTGAAAAAGCTGACTGGCACATGCAAGCAGGTGACTCATGATGGGCACGTGTGCCAATGTAAGGAATCGGGCAATTACCTTTGTAATTTAGCAATCGGAACAAATTAGTAGGGCAAGTAAGGATTATAACAGAATAGCCCCCTCGGATATTCCTCCTGTTTTGTTGCCCCATTCAAGTCTGGTTCCTGTCCTGCACATAAATACCACCACCATGGGTTGTAGCCCCCTAACAGAGGTGGTGGAGTTTTGGCATCACTAATGGATAAATGAATCTTGCAATCAAAATGAGCTTTTCCTGTACTAAGCTGCACTATTTATTTTGCTGATGAAGAAAAGCATCAAATAAAACAATAAATAAATGGAACAAAAGCTTGTGCTAGTTGGAGTGGTCTGTCGATTTAGAAAATCAATCAAACGTCAACATCTTTTGCTTCTTTCCACACAGGGTGCCACTGCCATTTACAAGGAAAAGCAGTTTGTATTTTGTTGTTGCACATCTCCACTTGTACTCAATGGCCACTTTACACTGCACCAGTCAAGTCAAGACGACGGCCAGATCAGGTCCAGACCCCCCAGCAAAGATGGTAGCTTGGAGTAGGAAAAGTGACAGACCTGCAGCACACAGAAGTGAATCCAGAATTTGGGCTTGTTGGGGTCTCAGAAATGTTACATGAAGGACTACAAAGAACAAGTGACCACAGCTTACGGGCCAAGGCCACATCAACAGCACTTGTGTTTTTCAGTATATAGTGAATCAGAAGATTTATATTTAATATTTTAGAAGAGGTATGTTACAATTTATCAACTACCTTTAAAGTAGCTTTAAAATGGAAAGTTTGTGTAGTAAGAACTGATTAGCTGCCTTAACCCCAGAGATGTGCTCTACCGAAAACATTCACAAATGTAAGTCCATCAGTCCTGAAGATGCAAAGTCTTCACCAAGTAAAATAAATCATCATCAGCCGCCAGGGCATCATGTCTACCGTGACGTACCGCTGGCGTTCAGATCGGCCTTTAAACTGAACGTTCAGATGGCTGACCTTTTCCACTTTCCCAAACCAAGTTTCTGAATGTCATCCCTCTAGTTTTGAAATAACCAGCCAGTCATTATGTCTGCATCTTGAATTCATGAATATCTGAGCCAACTGGGTAGTCAGCTGAACTTAACAGTTGTAAACTCGACCCTTGAAGTGACTGACGAGGAGTGAGGAATAGCTGACCAGCGTGTATCTGGAGGATTCCGAGACTGTAAAATGACCAGTAGAGAAAGTAAAACATCAGATACGTTTTTTCTTCTATTTTCCATTCTTCAGTTCCACTGCTTCTTTTCAGTTCTACACTATACGCTTGAATGGCATCTGCATAGCTTTTGTATTTAAGAGAACAGCAGATTTAAACTTCTGTTAGTGAACTCACTTTGTTTTTGATAGAAACCCTTTTGAATCGAGACTGATGGCTGCACCTCACACCCCAGCTATAGCTACACATTTATCATTTTGTATTGTCAGTCGACATCTATAAGCAGAAACAGAAAACGTCTGTCGAAAGGCATGCTGGGTGGGCTCGTCCCCCATTTGTCAAGCTTTGCTGGGAATACAAACCAACAAGCAGATGCCTCAGAGAGGACAGCATTGACCCCGCGAGGGGAGCGTCAGTCTCGTAAAATGTGGAGGGGCTCGGGTAAAGAAAGTGCTTAGACCTTTCTGAAAATAAGTTTGTACAAATATACTTACAAGCAACACAATCAAAAATCCACAAAATACATTGAGCAATTTATGTCTTTATTTTGGCTTCATCATAAATTCAAATGTTTTCATTGTTTTTCCCCTTTACCAACTAACAACATGCATATTAACTACATAAACAAATCTAAAACGAGCAAAAAAACAAATTGCTAATACTAGTTTCAAAGCTCTTAAACCAAAGACTTAACAAGCAAAACAAGTGCAAATTTAAACAATTAAAATCAGACAAATACTTGATTTAGCACAACAATCATTTTTAAAAAACACTTTAAACAATGACATGCATATTTTTGCACAAACAAACTGCTTTTGTAAAAGAATGTTTTTCAAGAATTCCTTAATAGCAAGTGCTCTACCAAAACCCATTAGCTTCTTGAATGTCTCTGCTGGTCACCCACCACACGTCAGTATCTGTAAAACGGCGCCCCCCTGCGCACACTGTAGGGTGCAAAATGCCTCTTGGCAGGCGGACTCCTCATGACAAAACGGTGCCTGTGGGGCCGCATGAACTCCCTAAAATAAGGGCCTGCAAAGAAGAGACAAAGATTCTCATCCAGAGTCGACAGAATTCAATACACAACTGCAATGCAAGGCTGGGGGGCTACAATTCATTTCATAGCCACCTCAAGCAACTGCTCGTCCTGTAATGTAGTGAATTCACCAGTGATGGCCTGCTGTCCACTGACCATAAATATAAAAGCTGACAAGGTTTCTAATGGTCTCACACGAGCAGATGAGCTGTTTGAACGTCTTCAATAAGAACATTTTTGAGGGATTTAATATCAACTCCATGTACTGGACAAAGACAATCTACAACCTAACTAAGAATGTACAAGAACATCCATGTGTGTGCTCATGAGCTCCAAGATAACTTTCAACACTACCCTCTGGGGGGATAAAAGCACAGAAGAGGCTCAGACACCCACTCCAAGTCCCAGATGAGCCCACCGTCACTGTGGACTGGGTTAGGTTTGGTGTTTTTAACCTTTACCGTTCTCACCAGTTCTCCTTTCTTGCACACCTACCTTGTCAATTATTTATTTCTTTCCATTTCTTGCAACAACAATAAGTCAGACCACAGAGACTGAACGTCGCATGAAAACGTCAACAGGATTCCCAAACTGCATGTTTTTCTTCTCTTTTACACACACAAGCCAATGAAGGTGAAAGAAGAAAAAAAATAAATCTGTTCCCAATACTTGGGCAAAATGTTCTTTCGCTGCTCGTGCCCTGTAGCCCACTTCTCTTTATTAATCCTATAAACAATTTGGTGATGCAGTTCTCCATTTTAAAATCCCAACGGATATACAGTGGGTGTGGAAAGCGTCCTCCTCGACCCCAGACGGTTGCTAAAACACAACCAAGAGTCAAGCAGGTGGCGACTGCAAACCATCAAAAGAAAAAATTGGAAATGACAGGAGCTAACTTACCGCAGCGCCCCGAGACAGGCGAGACACTCGCTCATTTCTACAGACAGCACACGGCACTTGCACACTCTTCAGTTGTTTGACGCTCGTGTGTGTGCAGGTTACACAGGGGACTCAAACTGTAAAAAGATGTGCAACACTGAACTGAAAGTTTCAAACCCCCCAGGAGCCGGTGGGTGTAAGCAAGAGGGGCAGGAAGAGCAGGTGGTCTCACACAGCATCAGGCACTTTGTGTTTCACCTCTCAGAGATACACAGCATCCACAACCACACGAGACGACACACGGCAGTAAGGAGGTGGTCTTTGAGTAGTAAGAAAAACGCCATGGAAAGAATCATTCACGACCAAACAACACAACAAACTGGACGTAAAAAGTTCATTTGAAATGCAACTTCAACATATTGTGGGAAATGAGGCTATAGAATGAGAAGCTCCGCGCTTAGGGGTTCATACACCATTTGCATTTTGTCTTGATAGTTTCAAGTATTAATTGTGAACAGAGAAAGCCAGTAAATGCTTTGCGTACACATACAGGGCTATTATCCCATTTCTAAAAATTCACCTTATTAAAAGGTAGGGAAGGAAAATTATTTTTTAAGTTAGTGGGAATACATTAAAAAAAAAGTTCTGTTCACTACATCTAAACTTCATGTGTGTGTTTTGGAAAGCGAGCATCGCTCTTTTGAATAAAGTTGCTCTTACTGGTATTCAGTGTTGCCTATTCTGTCAATTACTTGCCACAGACATCTCATGTCAAAATGGCAGTGGAGCAAACCTAACAAAACATACTGTACATACAGTAATTATAAAAGTAAAGCCACAACAAAACAGCTTGGAGAAGTACCGCTCGTCAGCTATGGATTTGGGGGCTTTGGAGTGTAAGGAATCAATCAGTGCAGATATTTGTCAGCAGTACTTTCATTGAGGGTTTTTAATCATAAATTGGGGAGTTTCTGTGCCACCATCTTATATTTTTGCTTTGATTACGGGTGCCGATATTCTGTGTATTTTCAAGCTGTTGGGACAATACTGCCAGTTGCTACCACTTGACAGCCTAAAAGTCGTGACATCGTTGGGGAGACGCTAGTTTAATATACTTCTCTAATTAATTGGATTATAGTTCCTCAAGTTAATAAGAAATGTGTCTTTAACCAAAAATACTCCATTTAGACAGAATTTTGGTTATAAACAATGCAAACTGTGGCAGCAGTACCCCATGAATACTTTCTACAGCCATTGTAAGTTGAAACTACATTTATTAAATACAGTAATCCCTCCTCCATCGCGGGGGTTGCGTTCCAGAGCCACCCGCGAAATAAGAAAATCCACAAAGTAGAAACCATATGTTCATATGGTTATTTTTATATATTTTAAGCCTTTATAAACTCTCCCACACTATTATAAACATTTCACGCACAATTATACAGCATAAACCCTTTGTATTCTCTTAGATATTAGGTAAGATTCGTTGAAATTATGTATGTAAACACAGTTTACATACAGTAAAACCTAAATATTATTTTAAAGATATCGAGCGTCTCCGATATCTCATGTTACAGCCATTACGACAGGCAGGCCACCAGCAATAAATACGTACAATGCAAGAAAAATTGTATACAGTAAAATGTGTGTACAGTGACACTAAACTATGTACATGTAATAAGTACTGTACGTAAATAATTAATTATGGTTACTCACCAACAATGACACGACGACTTATCTGATAACGATGAGTTTAATTTTACAGCACAACAAAGGATAGCGTTACAGCTCTTCTAAAGGAGCCTCTTGTTGTTCTTCTTCCATCACTCTTCAATACAAATCCCTAAAGCAGACTCCATCCAGACTACTGCCTTATCACATCCACTTGCAACTCGTTTTGCGCCCTGGTTAAAGGACACTGCGGCTGTAGATCTTATATGTTTTCCTCCTTTTTAAATAAAAAGAATCGTGGACTCATTTATGCTGTAATGGTGTCCTGTAGCGGTGTAGCTGTTTCCTTCCTTAAACATATCCAAAACTTTTACCTTTTCTGCAATCATTTGCATCTTATGTTGGCGCTTGGGCACGTTAATGCTGAATGAGTGAGATTAGACTTCCTGGTTAATGCAGCACTCTGTCACTGAGCCAATCAGCAGCACACAGGAACTTAACCGCGTGCTCTGATTGGGTAGCTTCTCAGCCATCCGCCAATAGCGTCCCTTGTTTGAATTCAAATGGGCAAATCAACTGAGGAAGCACACATACTGTAGACCGCAGACATCCGCGATATAAATTCACATATGCTTACATTTAAAATCCACGATGGAGCGAAGCCGCGAAAGACGAAGTGCGATATAGCGAGGGATCACTGTATTAGATTTAGAATTACTTTAAATATTTAGCTTGCAGCCAATTGGATTACTTCTCACAAATGAGGTGTGCGCCCAAAGACATTTATGAAGTGTTTTGGACTCTGTGGCACCCGTCTTACAGATAAAGTATTCGATTCAGAAAGTACTCACACCCTTTCATTTTCTGCACACTAGGTGTTGTAGATTTCATTCCAAATGAATTTGCAATTTTTGCCCATCAATCTCCACTCAATAACCCATAATGACAAAGTGAAAACTTCTTCTCAGAAAGGTTTAGAAATATATTAATCATAAACAGAAGCATCTCACCTAAGTACGTCACGTCCCCGCCAGGCCTGAAGCACAGGTATAAAACCAGCATCTTGTGGGGCCAGGGACCTCTGGGGAAATTCAAGTTGTCCAATTGCTATACTTCTCCCCGCACCAAAAGGACTGCCAGACAAATGCACCTGATGCTCCCAAAAGTATTGTAAGAAAATAAAGATGATGGGGAGGAGGCAAAAATGAAGCTACTTCATACAGGACTTAGTTTATGTGTGTGTGCCCAAAAGGTATACTTGACATTTTTGTGCAAGTTTTGGGGTCACCTTTTCAGGTTTGGCACCTGCCCCATTTTCTAGCTGCTGCCAGAGTGTTAGATGTAGCTGGTCATGATGTGGGAAGATCTAACTTGCTCCACTAGTCTGCCACTAAATTTGTCACTTTATTGCATCTAATAAGAACTCCTTGACTTCACACAAAGGTAGAGAAAGAATTCCCTCGTGTGAAGCACTGAATACAGCAATTCATTTAAGAGTAACGGTTGCAGAAGGAGGAGGAGGAGGAGGATTGGTGTAGTGGAACAATGTAAACAAAAGTTGAATGCTTTTTTTATTAATTGAAAACATTGTAGTGTTGGATGTGATAAAGAATCGATTTTTTTTCTCTGTGTAAAGCTGCATTGTTTCTTCTTGTTAATTAGTATACTCCTTCACCTCTACTTTAGAGTTCTGGTTCTTTTTAGCAGCACAATTCTGGAATGACATCTTTCTTCAGCTGGTTTCTTACAATCAGGAGAAGGAGTGAGTGGCGTTACTGTGAGATCTTCTGGCAATGCTGAGCTCCACACACAATCTGTCTTTTGGTTACTGCCAAGAGATTGGGACCAAGAGGAGGATGGCGGAGTTAAAAATTTTCACCCAAGGTTTCGCCAGCTTCATCACATTAGTCTAGTAGTGGATTCAGAAAATATTCACTTTCTTCCCCACCTTACTAGGTTGTAGATTTATGTGTCCATCTTTGCACACTAGTTTACATGAACCCATAATGACAAAGCGAAAACTGTTCACAAAATTAAAAACTCCTTTGGCAGCAGTTATGGCTTTAAGTCTTCAGAGTCTCTATAAGCTTTGCACATCTGGATTTTGACAGTTTATTGGATTCTTCCCGACAGATCCTGTCAAGATCTGTCGGACTAGATGAGAAGTGTCTTCTGGTCTCTCCACAGACACAGGAGGTTTAAGTCTGGCTTTGGCACGGGTCACAATGTCCATGAGTGGCCGAGCTAAAGCACATTCTAGTGTTGTCTTGGCTGTATGCTTCAGGTCATTGTGCTGAAAGGTAAACTGCAGCCCAAGATCATGTGCACTCTGGAGCACATTTTCTTCAAAGCCAGCTCTGTATTTGGTCAGAAGTGAAGGAAGAATGAATGTAGTCAGTCATCCTCCCTCTCCCTGCTACTGAAAAGCACCCACATGGCATGATGCTGCCACCAATAGTACTTGGGAACAGGAGGAAAACAATTCTTTGGTCTGATGAGACAAACTGAACTCTTAAATCCTTTAAATGCTGTTTGGTGAACTCCAAGAGGGAACTGGCTAATCAACCATAAACACCTGATGGTGGAATGCTGCCAAGATGGAGAACATCTCAGAAGGACAATCATCTCAGCAGAAGACTTCTTATATTGACCATTTAGTTCCTGATCATCTACCTGACTAAGGTCTTTATGTGCCGTTTGGCTGAATGGGCAACTCTAGGAAGAGTCCCGGTTGTTCTAAACTTTCATATACAGAAGTTTACTTTCTAAAAAATGTCTAATCAACTCGTTTCTAGACATGCATCAAGGACAACTAAAGCAAAGAGGAAGCATCAGACCACAAGATGGAGTGCCACAACAATAGGTCTGAATACTTGACGTACTGCAAATCTGGACATAGCTTACATGAAGCTATCTGGCCTATTTGGATTGGTTTTAGCCCCCCCCCCTTTTTTAAATAAACAAGGGGGCGAAAAATTTATTTTTGGCCAAACAACCTGTGCACTAGTTTATATAAATGGCATACAACATACATCATGAAGAATTGCCTTATTTTTATGTAAATGTTTACGGTCATTTAAAGACTTCACTTCCTTTTTAAAATGTACACGTGTAAATTGTGTCAAAAGGGATGTTAAGGCTTCTGTTAACTGGGGTTTAATTAGACCAGGAGAGGGGAAAAATTGAAAACAGGATCATTTGAAAATTATTTTTACAAATATGACACTATGGTGTCTGGGATTCCAAATAATGATCAAGCAAAGGTGATCTTGTTGCTTGTAAAGGTGATCTTTGCTTTTTTTTGACTAAATCTTCAGACTTCTTGGACTTCAAACTTTGCCTCAACAGTATGCAATTATATATTCTCTACAACAGCATGTTAATCAAATTAAAAATTAAACACACACACCATTGATACTCTGAAATGAATGCACCTTACTTTCCTTGGTGCCCTATTACTATTTATATTCTATCTGTGAAATCTCAATGAATGGCATGCATCTATTATTCCAATTTAAGAGCAGGCCAAAATCAACACACACACACTGACAGATTATATAGATTAACTTGGTGAAATTGCTAATAACTGGATAACACTCTGCTTAGGGCACAGAGGACTGAAGAAGGTAAGCATATAGAGAAAGGGTACATTGATTCTTTAGCTCTAGTGGTGCACTAGCTAGGGCATGTAGAAGATCTGTGCTACATTTTCTAATAGTTTAAATAAAGTAGCCCTTTGAAACAAATGATGTTCCAACATAAGAACATCCGGGACCAAAATATACAATTGTGTTCAAACAGGCCAGATCCAAACCTTTACAGTCGATCTTTTGACACAGCATGATCTAAATTAAAAAAAGGTGGCAGTCTGCCTGAAACCCAAGGAATCCGAGAAAAGCTGCAATTAAGAATTTGTGAGAGACGCCCATTTTACTTTTGAAGCCATTGTTCCTGCTCACTGCTATCATACAGCTGTGCAGTGTGCATCCCTCCTCAAACGTCTGACAGAATAAGCTAAACAATGAGCACAATATAATGGTCAGGATCAGAGATATAAAATTTTAGATTAAGTCATATGAAGGGCGCATACGCTAAGCAACTGTTTGTAGTTATTTAGACAGGAAATCATCAGTATGAATACTGATGCTGCATTATCCTATGACCAGGTTTCTGTCTATTAAGCAAACAAAATTAACCCGAGTTGTGGTGAGAGAAAAAAAAAAAAAAAAGCGCAATCCTTGCAAGTTTCAAAAAGCAAAAATAACGAGTACAATATTTACCATCATTCTGAGCAAAGCCGTTTCCTGAAAAGTAGTGCTCATCTTCTCTATTGTATAAATATGAATCATTGTAGGCCATGTTCTCATTCCAGAAGGTGCCTAGAGACAAATAAATCACATTAAAACATGTGCCTCACACACATAAACCTCATGCTGAGACAGCTGGTGCACAAGTTACAAAACAAATACACGTTCTCATATTGTTTACCGCTGACATTTTTTAAGTACACTTGAATGTATGCATGTTGTAATTTATCATATCCTATACTTCCCTGTGGTGTAATATTCTAATATTTAATCATTCTACAATCGAAAAGGCATGAATGCGCAAAACTACAGGCAAATATATGTTTAATTACTTTGCATTTCTCAGAGAATCCTCCTATTTGTTCTCGGTTTTAGATTTCCAAGTCAGATTTGGTGCCTATATTGGCAACCACGGCTAAACTAGTACCCTTTCCTGGACTGATTTCCACTGTATTACAGGGCACACTCACACTTGTCCCCACTTGTACTCATGCAAAGTTTAAACAGTTCTCTTCTAGTTGGAAACATGCTGAATATCATGCAGTTATTTTATGTTGTGAAATATGCAAACATGCAAGGTGAAGAGAAGCCACTTGAAAGTAGCATAACAACAGGACTTCAACCTTGGGCTAGTACAGAATTATGGATTAAACTTGTGCTCCACCTTCAGCCTAATTTCAACAAACTTTGCTTCTGACCTTAGTCAGCAAGACCTTCATAAACCAGTTTTCCATTGCAAGGAACCTTTGATCATTTATAGGGCAGCAGCTGTTGCTAAAGTAGTTGACTAACCAAAACCTTCTCTTCCTGTGGCTGAAGTACTGTACTTCAGTTAACTGTGGATCACTTTAGAAGGTTGTTAAAATAGTAGAAACTGTACTGGCACTATGTACCTACACTTGGAAAACCATAGTAACACTTGGCTAAAATTGCAGATTAGTTATACAAAATTCTGAAAATCGTCAATTCAAGTGTAATAACAGAAGTGCCATTTTAATAATGACTTACTCTCATTCTTTATTAGGTTTGAATTTTAAGTTAGCCCATGGCTTATTAAAAAAAAAATCGTAAAGAAATCACTATATATATATATATATATATATATATTATATATATATATATATATATATATATATATATATGGGCATTTGTGCTCTAAGTTATTAGGGTGTCCTCCACTGAACAGATTTGTTACGTAACTTATTGAGATGGGTTTTCATATTTCTGGCTAACAAGGTAAAGGAAATTTAGCTACTAAATCATGCCAAAAAATGTCACCACCTTTCATCTACAAACCATGATTTTTAACTAAGTCAATTCACTCATCCATATTTTTAATATCTGTCTGAATAGTTGGCTAAAAACGGCAAAAAACTGCAGTCCGTATTCATCTCAGCGAGTGGAAAAGTCACAATTATGTGACACTACTGGCTCCACTGGTGAGACAGTATTGTGCAGATCTATAGAGAATGAATGATGCATCATACCTCAAAGCATTGTGAAGTAGCAGCAGTCACAGTGCTAAACAAAAAATAAACTAATAAAGTAAACTGAATTGTAGCGATATACAAGACACTAAAGTTTTTTTTGGTTTGGGAAGCAAATGGACCAAATGAAGGGAGAAAGGATTACAGCAGGATCAATGGCATCAGGACATAAAGGAATGCTATTTAAACTAGTTGAGCTTAATAAACTATGTATATGCATATGACTTGGTAGCCATTTTGTGGATATATGAAAAAATAAAACTCAGTTCAGGTAAGACATTTTATAAAGCTAAACAATCATATGGTTTTCAGTGGAAATGAATTATAAAACTCCAAGTGGATGAAAAACACCATCAAAAGTGAAACTGATTTAAATTAGGCTTTAGGCAACGGCACATAAAATACACCAAAAAAAATGTATTTGGCCCAGTGTTTTTTCTGTAATTGGATTCACAACTGGAAATCCATGCCGGGACATTCTCCACATAATTCATGAAAGCTTTTCTACATAGTGTTAAAATTAAAGCAAGATTTCAAAGTGAGATTTGTCAAGTTGAACTTATTTCAAATTTGAGAAATATTTAATTTGACCAAGCATCCATGCAAAATGCAAGTGTGAGTTGCCAATCACAGAAATCAAGTGCTTACCTTTTGTCAAGCATTATAAAAACGAATTCAAGATTCACAGACTTGCTTATACTAGCAAATGTACATTTAAAAGGCAGATTCTTAAACTGTGATGTATTAAAACTGTATGTACTATAATATGGAAAGGATGTTAGTAAAAAAAAAAAAAAAAAAAAAACAGATGAATAATTCCGTAGGTTCAATTCTCTGTCAAAACATGGCCTAAATACGATTTGCACTTTCACACCAGGGCAGCAGGATTTCAGTGGTAGCACTCTGGGTCCAAATGCATGCAGAGGAGTTCAATTGGCAATACTAAATTGGCCCTAGAGTGTGTGCGTGTGTTTGCCCTGTGATGGCCTGGTACCCTGTCCAGGGTTTGTTACGGCCTTGTGCCCTATACTAGCTGGGATAAGCTCTGGCAGCCCCAGGACCTTGTTCAGGACTAAGCCAGTTAGAAAATGACTGACATTCTCAGCAGATCCAAGCCAGTTTTTTTTTTTTTTTCTTCGCCTCTCACAAGTGTGCAGCATAAAGCAACTATCAACTGAACTGGCCTAGCAGGAGGAAATGTGGTGGTTAACAGTTGTGCCTCATATTGGACTGGTTTCTTATATACAGTATGAAACAATTAGGACAAGCTAGATTACACTATCCGCATGAAATGGAATAAGCAGATTATGAGAACGTGATAAAGTCTTGAACATGTTATCCTATTTCTGCATTATTCCTCGACAAAATAAAAAGTAAAATCAGCAGTGTCATTAGTGTTCTGCTCACTGCTGGTCATTCATAGCCTACTAACTATAGTACCAAAAAAAATTAACATGCACAAACCTAGATGCAAATCATATAATACCTTTAAACAGTTTTAAGATCAACTATTAAAGCAATCATTTATTACATAAAGTCAAATACAAAATATAAACCAAACTAACCAAAATTATAAGTCCAATTGATTGATTTGTAAGTTATTTCCAAGTGTCACATGCCCCCCCCCCCTTACACATGGCATGCTTTAAAATAAACAAACAAAATCTCATGTCACTAGAATACAGTTCTACAATTTACAGCACAATCTATGCATACATTGCAAAGTTGAAAGACTCACCCACCAACAAAAACACCATCTCCTGTTTAGCTAAAAGCTGAAAATCAGCAGCAATGTACATACATCTAAGGCAGTAAGCATCCACTATGAAAGGACATCAATATTCAGGGTTAAAAAAAAAAAAAAAAAAAAAACAAATATCGCCCACAATAGATAAATTAAATACCCCTACCTCTCAAAAATGCTTTAACTGATCGGAGTGAAATTTTCTGTTATAATATGTTAGCAAGTGTGACATTCTAATGCACCGCCTATCCCTGGCTTTGCCACAGTGCTGACAGAAACTGCATGGAGAAATGGGACATGTTGGTTTATGCAAATGAAGGCCGTCGGCAGAAGTAAAGTGAAAAGAGCAAATTTCGGCAAAGCTCAAAGAAGACACATTAAGTACTTGACTATGCTCACAACCACAGTACCTAGTAAATTCTCACAACTGACCCAAGTAAGAAAGGTATTCAATATAAACTGCTAAAAAAATTTAAGGAACACTTTGAAAGCACATCAGATCTCAATGGGGAAAAAGTCATGCTGGATATCTCTACTGATATGGACTGGGTAATGCGTTAGGTACAAAAGGATGCCACATCGTTTGATGGAAATGAAAAGTATCAACCTACAAAAGGCTGAATTCAAAGACATCCCAAAAATCAAAGTGTAAAAATGATGCAGCAGGCTAGTTCATTTTGCTGAAATATTATTGCAGCAACTCAATCGTATTCAGATTGTATGGCCCCTACATGCGTGTATGCACCCCTTGACAATGTCGGGTCATGCTCCTAATGAGATGACGGATGGTGTCCTGGGGGACCTTCTCCCAGATCTGGACCAGGACATCACTGAGCTCCTGAACAGTCTGAGGTGCAACCTGGCAGCATTGGATGGACAGAAACAATGTTTCATGGATTTAATATTCTATTGGATGTAGGTCATGCGAGCGTGGGGGCCAGTCAGTGGTATCAATTCCTTCATCCTTCAGGAACTGCCTGCTTACTCTTGCCACATAAGGCCGGGCATTGTTGTGTACCTGGAGGAACCCAGGACCCACTGCACCAGCATAGAGTCTGGCAATGGGTCCAAGGATTTCATCCCGATTCCTAATGGCAGTCAAGGTGCAGTTGTCTAGCCTGTAGAGGTCTGTGCGTCCCTCCATGGATATGCCTCCCTAGACCATCACTGACCCACCACCAAACCAGTCATGGTGAATTGGCAGCATAACGTTCTCCACCGCTTCTCCAGACCCTTTCACGTTTGTCGCATGTGCTCAGGGTGAACCTGCTCTCATCCGTGAAAAGCACAGAGCGCCAGTGGTGGACCTCCCAATTCTGGTATTCTATGGAAAATGCCAATCGAACTCCACAGTGCTGGGCAATAAGCACAGGGCCCACTAGAGGACATCAGGCCCAAAGGCCACCCTCAAGTAGTCTGTTTGGTCAGAGCCATTCACACCAGTGCCTGCTGGAGGTCATTTTACAGGGCTCTGGCAGTGCTCATCCTTGTCCTCCTTGCCCAAAGGAGCAGATACCAGTCCTGCTGATGGGTTAAGGACATTATATGGCTCTGTCCAGCTCTCCAAGAGTAACTGCTCGTCTCCTGGAACCTCCTCTATGCCCAGGAGACTGTGCTGGGAGACACAGCAAACCTTCTGTCAATGGCACATATTGATGTGCCATCCTGAAGAAGTTGGGCTACCTGTGCAACCTCTGTAGGGTCCAGGTATCACCTCCTGACCATAGCCAAATGCAAAACTAGTGAAAAACAGTCAGAAAAGATGAGGAGGGGAAAAATGTCAGTGGCCTCCACCTGTGAAACCATTCCCGTTTCATTGTTGCCCCTCTAGCACACCTGTTTTAATTTCATTAACACCACAGCAGCTGAAACTGATTAACAACCCCCTCTGCTACTTAACTGATCAGATCAACATCCCAGAAGTTTCACTGACTTCATACTATACTCTGATTAAAAAGTGTTCCTTTGAATTTTTTTCAGCAGTATATATCCCTCTTGAAACTACAGTTAGAGAGGCAGACTGACACTTGGCAATGTGGCTGTTTGGGTTTAATATACTTTTTCAGCAACAGTATAACGTGCAACCCTATTTTTTAAAATGTATGCTACCAGCATTTATTTAACTTTGGTACTGTAAGTAAATGGTAGTTTTCAAATGCCTCATGCTCAGTAATTTATTAGCATAACTGGAACTCCAAGGGGGACAGCCCCTAACCACTATTCTATTGATATACTGAATATATGTATCAAGCTCAAATCAGAACCCACCCTCCATCTTCAAATGTATATTTATAAAAACGCATGTACTCCAAGGAGTAAAGGACAGGTGAAGTATGAATCATCAAGCCATAATGCCTGCAATATTTAACATTTATATAGCTCATTTAAAACAACTGAAAGTTGGCCAAAGCGCTTTACATAGAATATAAGCAATAGATATATTATATGTACAGTCATGGCCGAAATTATCGGCACCCCTGGAATTTTCCCAGAAAATGCACCATTTCTCCCAGAAAATTGTTGCAATTACAAATGTTTTGGTATACACGTTTATTTCCTTTATGTGCATTGGAACAACACAAAAAAACAGAAAAAAAGCCAAATCTGACATCATGTCACACAGAACTCCAAAAATGGGCCGGACAAAATTATTGGTTAAATAGTTTTATTTCAAGCATATGATGCTTGTTTGAACTCGCCTGTGGCAAGAAACAGGTGCTGGCAATATAGCAACCACACCTGAAGCCAGTTAAAATGGAGAAAAGTTGACACAACATTTCTGTTGTGTGTCTGAGTGTGCCACACTAAGCATGAAGAACAGAAAGAACAGCAGAGAATTGTCTGAGGACATGAGAACAAAAATTGTGGAAAAATATCAACAATCTCAAGGCTACAAGTCCATCTCCAGAGATCTTCATGTTCCTTTGTCCACTGGGTGCAACATAATCAAGAGGTTCACAACACATGGCACTGTAGCTAATCTCCCTGGACGTGGACGGAAGATAAAAATTGATAAAAGACTGCAAGGAAGGATAGTCCGAATGGTGGATAAACAACCCTGATCAACTTCAAAACATATTCAATCTGTTCTGCAGACTCAGGGTGCAGCAGTGTCAGCTCGAACTATCCGTTGACATCTGAACGAAATGAAACGCTATGGCAGGAGAGCATTAGGACCCCACTGGTGACACAGAAACATAAAAAAGCCAGACTAGAATTTGCCAAAATCCTTCTGGGCGAACGTCTTATGAACAGATGAGACCAAGGTAGAGCTATTTGGTAAAGCTCATCATTCTACTGTTTACAGAAAATGGAAAGAGGCCTATGAAGAAAAGAACACAGTACCTACAGTCAAACATGGTGGAGGTTCTAAAATGTTTCAGGGATGTTTTGCTGCCTCTGACACTGGATGCCTTGACTGTGTGCAAGGCATCATGAAATCTGAAGACTACCAAAAGATATTGGGGCGCAATGTAGGGCCCAGTGTCAGAAAGCTGGGTCTGCGTCAGAGGTCATGGGTGTTCCAGCAGGACAATGACCTCAAACATACCTCTAAAAGCACTCAGAAATGGTTGAAGACAAAAGCGCTGGAGAGTTCTGAAGTGGCCAGCAATGAGTCCAGATCTAAATCCGATTGAACACTTACGGAGAGATCTCAAAATTGCTGTTGGGAGAAGGCGCCCTTCAAATCTGAGAGACCTTGAGCAGTTTGCAAAAGAAGAGTGGTCAGAAATTCCAGTTGAGAGGTGTAACAAGCTTGTTGACGGTTATAGGAAGCGCTTGATATCAGTTATTTTTTCCAAAGGGCGTGCAACCAAATATTAAGTTGAGGGTGCCAATAATTTTGTTCAGCCCGGTTTTTGAGTTTTGTGTGAAATGTCAGATTTGTCTTTTTTTCTGTTTTTTTGTGTTGTTACAATGCACATAAGGAAATAAACGTGTATACCAAAACATTTGTAATTGCAACAATTTTCTGGGAGAAATGGTGCATTTTCTGGGAAAATTCCAGGGGTGCCGATAATTTCGGCTATGACTGTATAATTTATTTATTTATATAAAGTTATTCGCCATTATGTAAGCTGCCATAAGATTACATCTAAACTGTCTTAATTACATCAAGATATCTGCTTCAATAATGTTGATGCATGATTGATTGAGTGTGCCTTATTCACGTCTCTGTATTTAAAACATACAGCACCTTTCCCCATAGCATTCAGTATTTTCAAATGCTTTAATATAATTTGATTTAGCAGCATTAATGTAGCATGAACTGCATGATGAAATACATAAGAAAACTATCTTGTTCAACTTTACCCATGGTTTAGTGAATAGGCCAAGATGCTAAGGTCAATATAGAAAAACTTTACTTAGTACTGGGATGTACTTTAATTGCTCTAATCTGAACAGATTTATGCACAGAATTTTATAACATCCCTTGATTTATATTATCTAGTTTTGGAACATTTTCAAAAATGATCTAACAGAACAGAAATCCCTCCAATATCAGAAGTTAGATAAACAGCTTAATGGATGGTCAAGTAGAAAAGATTATAAGGAGCAACCAAATGCAAGGCCAAAAAATGCTGCAGAGCAGGAATGTGTAAAAACATGTCAGTATTTTAAAAATCACAGATAGCAAGAGAGCTAAAAAGGAAAGGCCAGTCCATCAGTCTTATTTAGTGTTAAGACAACATATAATATTTTAGTATCCAAGAATAATTAGTTTGCTTGCTACCAATCAATATCTTTCAGAGATGTTTAATACTTTGAAGGATAGCAGAAGATGGAAGTACACATGGAATACACATTAAATGGACTTGTACTAGTGATGACAAACTTGACAGATACCAAACACAAAAACAGTACAGTAATCCAAACAAATTCCCATTCTCAAGTACAAACTAAAGAGGTGAACTAGCAATAAAAGTCAGCTTTTAGTGGTGTCAGGACAACACATGCAGGCAATGTCATTCACCATGCAAAAGATATTCATGCCGTAATGTCTTTACCAATATTTTGGAAGGTATGCATTCCTTGCATCATGCCCATTGTACAGTTATTAAAATACCGATTAGGGGGATGACCGATATCCATCCATGAAGGTCCTAGACACAAGTACAAAAAGCACATCAATGAATACTTTAACTGTTCAAAGACTTACAAGTTAGCATCTTGGGGAGCCATGAATTAACAAAATAGCCAAAGTTTTTTGTATAGTATATTGCCATTATTTTCTAGTCAAAGAAATGTAATCTGGCTCACAGATGTAGAGTACATTACCTGAATTGAGTTGTTTAAGAAAATGACACTGCACAACTTGATATTTTCTGCAACATGGTAAAATTTAAGGAGCATACTAGGTGTTTACCTCAATCATGGTTTTTACAACTCTTAGATGGATTTAATATCCCAGGAAGTTTATACATATAAGTTTAAGCAAATTTTGACAAGAACGATAAAGTGAACAGACCTTTGGAACTCCCTTCGTAATTGAAGCATTTTTGGGTTTGGTTACAGTGTATCTTAGATCGAATACAATAAATTACATGCAACATCAATACTGATGTTTGAAAGAAGCCTATACTGTAATGTTAATGCCAGGCAATTTAGTAACATTTTGCAATTTGGCATGCCAATTAAAATTGCTTAGAAATAACTGTGGTTGGGCAAAAAAAAAAAAAAAAATTATTTCCCTTATTAACATTACATTTCACAAGGAGACTTTACCATCACGGGTTGTGTAATTTTAAAACAAAACGTGCAATGAAAACTGAATGCTCTAAACTTGCAAAATACCAGGAATTCCACTACACTGAACAGCTCATGGATGTGTCAGCCTGTCACATGTCATCCTTAAACTTTCAAGCTGACCTAGTGTTTGGATTTGAGCACCAACACAACAAAACATGCACATCAGTGGAGCGTCTGAGGAAATCGGGCTGCCCTCTGATTACCAATGTGGACACTGGAAGAATGTGGTTGGATTCAAAACCCTTAACATATCATGCAGCAACAATCATTCTCTACCATGCCGCCATTAATGAAAGGCAGGACATAAAGTACCTGCTGACATTCATCACATTCACAAAAATGGAGAACTTTAATTTTCAAAGAAGAAAGCTTGCTCTTTACTGCCTGAATCTCCTACATTTTGTACTTAAAATGTTTGCATTATAGCTTGTCGTCATTTTAGAGAGTATCCCAAAGCAATGAAACATTAAAAGGCGTTCCATATATCCAGTTAAACATTTTCTCAGCTCATGTGAGCTTTCTTATGAAATCAATGAGCACATCCCTATGTCATGATTGTTCTTTTCTAGCTGACTATATCACAGCTTGTATGTATAAAAAATAGCTTCTCTATAACTATAGACCGGAACCAACTGCCCTGAATCCCTGCTATAACCCTCATTGTGTTACAATTTATTTATTTATTTATTTTTTTTAAGATGTAGAACCTCGGGCAAACAAGACGGGGCACAAAAACATGCAGCAGAGAAAGGTACACACTCACTCATGCATTATTGTACATTTAGTGCTGGCAAAATAATTACAAATGGACAATAAATAACCTTAATCTGGAAGCATCAATCCGGTGTTTGATATGCCCATTACCAGGTGCTCTTGGTCTTAGGGTGACTCTCCGGATTGAGTAAGCAGTTCTGTTTAGCCATAACTCAATCCTCCAGTGTATGTGAAAGCGTGCTCAAGTGCATAAGAGTCAGTCTGAAACAGGAGGGCTATCTTTGGAAACTGATCACCTACAGCCAGTGATGTAGTGAACACAAACCATAAAAGAGGCACGACTTTAGCTTGAGGCAGCATTTGTGAAACTGTTAAGAGTTATTTAGGCTGTGAGTAAAAGGACTAGGACACAGGAGGAGTGTCAAGGAGACTAGTATTTTGATAATTTTAAATCATCATTCAAGAATGAGCTTTAATTACTTAAAAGAAAAAAGCTGGTCGATCTTCATACCTTTAATAACACTATTTACTGTAAAATTGAACTAGTAAAATGCACAGGATTAAATTTGTGTAAACTTTTGTCATTATTTCTTAAAGTTCACTTGCAGTCAAGGATTCTACTACACACAATGCCAACATGGTGAAAGGTTATTGTGCAAATATGCCACAATGAATGGAATTTACTGAAGAAACAGGACAAAGTGTAAATAGTAAATAACTATGCAAGTTGTATAAGAAACTATTCAATACAGTTCCTTTAAAACCATTTGATTAAAACACAGGTGAAACCTTAAATACTTCTCAGATCATCATCAAAACTAAAAACTCCTAGTAGTAATGAAACTCTACTTTAAGTAAAACTCCTTGTAGTATAGTAATATCTAAACCAAAATATCTAATGTCTGTAATTAAAAATCTTTTGTACAAAAGAGGGATGTGCTTTCTTGTGCCTTATAAGAGAGAGTTTACTTTTTCTCCAATTCACAAGGATTATATAATTACTCAAAAAAAAAAATAAACCACCAACTACAGCTTACCAGATAAACAAATGCAGTTCTATTCTTCATAACTGTTACCAAATTGACTTTATGGAGACTTATAGGACCGGTGAATTACATAGAATATGACTTTGGTTGGGGTTGGGGGGGTGGTATGTTATTGTGTGGTGGTGAGAGAAAAAAGTCCTGAATCTACCCTGGAGGACAAGAATATTTCAAGTTTTAAATAATGAAGATCAAACTATATAAACAAATATGTTATGCCAGGTTACACAAAGAGTAAGGCAGAGCAGAGATGAGCATTCCTAGAAATTCCTTACCATTACATGGCGCATGATGCATTTCTGGACCCTGGACTGGGAAACATCCATGATGAAAATAAGGAGGCTCAAATCCCATATTTCCATTACTACACTGACCTGAACATGGGGGAAAAAAAACAAAACAAAAACAAAAACAAAATGCACACGACCAGGGCAAAAAAAAAGATTGACAAGCAGCCACAATTTGATCCAGTAGGGTTTCTCTTTAACTTTAGTTTAATTAAAGTTTACCTAATGACAATTGTGATCATATAGTAATTCATCATTCATACACAAAATAAGCAACTACAAGTTTAGGGGGAAAAAAACCTATCCATTTTCTTAGCCATCTTATTCAAGGCAGGTTTTAAGAACAGATGAAGCCTACGCCAGCAACCAATTGTCACAAGGAAGGAACATCTGGACAAGGCAGCAGTCCATCACAGGATGAACACACACATAGGCCAATTAACCTAACCTGCATGTCTTTGGACTGAGTGAGACAGCCAGAGCATCCTCCCAAGGAAATAAAAGCTGCAAAACTGGAAGGTAGTATGAAGTAAATAGGGATGCACCGATACCGAAACGGGTATCTGGTATCGGCCTCGATACCACATTTTCTAAAGTACTCGTACTCGTTAAAAGTCCACCGATACCGGGGACCGATACCACGGTCTGAGAAATGTCTATGTTTGAGCGGCGTGTAAGGGGTTAATCACAGGCGCCGAGTGCCCGCCCCCAGGCCCCGGCTGCAGCTCAGAGCGGGGAGAAGGCGAGGCGAGACATGTCAGCCGTGTGGAACTATTTCAAAGTGAATGAAGACGACAAAACAAAGGCGGACTGCAAATTGTGCTCAGCGAAATTGTCCAGAGGAGGCTCAAAAGGGTAGCGCATTTAACACAAGTAATTTAATCAAGCACCTAAAATCCCAACACGACAACGAGTACAAAGAGTTTACCCACGCTTCTAAACCAACACAACCCACGCTGCAGCAAACTCTTGCAAGACGAGAGAAAATGTCCAGAGACAATCCACGTGCTGTGAAAATAACACAGGCAATTATCGAGTACATTGCATTGAGTGACCAGCCACTCTCGGAGGTAGAAAATGTGGGATTCCTGCGTCTCCTCCATGTTCTGGAGCCCAGATATGATGTCCCAAGCCGCCGCTACATGACTGACACGGAGCTGCCTAAACTACACGACTCCGTGAAAAAACATATCCACAGCCTACTGCAAGCCTCCTCTGCGTTTAGTTTCACCACGGATATTTGGACAAGCAGTGTTAGCCCCGTGTCGCTAATTAGCCTAACCTCCCAGTGGATAGACGAGAGTTTCACGCCGCAACGAGCCATATTACATGTGAAACAATTCCACGGCTCGCACACCAGCCAGGCTATAGCGCATGTTTTTGAGGAAATGCTCCAGACATGGGGTATACCTAAAACATCAGTACATGTTGTGCTTCGTGACAATGCCAAAAACATGATTAAAGCCATGAATGACGCAGGGCTCCCAAGTCTCCGTGTGTCGCGCACATGCTCCAACTGGCTGCCTGTTACCTGTAAATTTAAATCATGTTTTTATTAAGTACTCGGTATCAGCGAGTACTGAAATGCAAGTACTCGTACTCGTTTTCCAAAAAAGTGGTATCGGTGCATCCCTAGAAGTAAATATGTAGGTGACTGGAATTCCTCTTCCCTACCCACAAGATGGGAAGAGTATGTACAATTGGAAAATCTTGCAACTGTTTTTTTGCCAAAGAAACTAGGCCAATCAAAACAATTTAGCACTCATTTTAGCATTCATGTATCAGTCAGGTTTCCTTAGGTGTTTGATCTTCGTGCAGAGCTTTTTCTGTGTACAAACAATATTTCAACTAGGACTGCCACAAATAAATAAGAAAATATTTCTATTTAAAATATTAAAAGGCGTTTTATATAAAGTACATTTTTGAAGTTTCAAATCTCGATACAGAGCTTCATGTTACTATAGCTTCAATTAAATACTCAGTAAAAGGGTCTGAATTCTTATTCCCCCAGAATGACAAAGTGAAAACAGGGTTTTAGAATGTTACTTGAGGAGGGTTTGTTTTTTTAAAAGAAGCAATACATTATATACATAACATGCATACATACATACACACACAAAACACGTATACTGTAACATATTGCACTCTAAGCTTCTATGCCTATATTGTAGATGCTTCAAACCACTATGTTAGACAACACCTATTAGAGTACTACATCTGGACTAAAACTGGTAAGGTACTCCAGGTAAACCACAACATCCTTCTCCAAATCAAAAGAAATGAAAACAGATATTACATGTTAACACAAAAATATGAAATAAATGCCAGAAACAGGTAATTATGAACTGTAGTAAAAGAAGAAACTACTGTATGTTTGCTGAGGCATCACTAAGACAATCATCTAACAAAGCAGCAACAAAACAGAACTCCCTGGTGGTACATACTGTAACCTCTCACCATTTTACAAGAGGCACAAGGCTGATCAATACCTGTGGAACAAAATTATCTAGTAGGAAATATAATTCAGGCCTTAAGATCTATGGGGTTTGGGGTGGCGAAGAGAGAGAGAAAAAAAAAAGTTAAAACCCATGACTGACATGAACACTGAGCACTGTAAAAGGAATTGGCTTGTCCTGTTCTGACTATGGTTGATACCATGTGGAAAACTCACCCCACAACCCCAACCCCCCTTTCTGGCCTGGATAAGGTGGATTAAGCTTACCTAAATTTTTAAACTGCCTTCTTTGCCTTGTAGAACTGTGCCACAGATTTTCCTTCTGTTTTCTTTGCTTTTTACCTGTAATTAAATCAATTAAAAAAAACAAACATTTTTTTAAACTTGAGTATTCTAGTATATAACTAAATTAAGCAAATAAAGCATGCTTTAATTGTACTGAAAACAAAAACCATCTATAGAGTCAATAAAGCTTTAAGAAATGAAGTAAAAAACCCATGTGTCCAAGCTAACAAAATACTTGCATTACACCTAAATCCTAGACTACTATGGTGTGTTTAGAAAAATTCCATGTTAAATAATGTGTCACGGTACAATGCAAGTAGAGCAGGCAGGCAAACGTTTTTCAAAAGAAATTAATGTTTAAGCTATTACCTTATTATTAGGTTCACTTGAATGTAAATGTCATTTAATCTAGATGGACTCATGCCATGGTCAAATTCAGATAACTTTACTAAATTAACCAATTACGTTCCTTCCCCCCCCCCCCCCCAAAGCAAAAAAGGTAAATTACACAAATTATTAAAGTAGCAAGGACAGGTTTTTTTTTTTTTTCAATTAAAGAAGCTGTCATCTAAACAGGGCACTAGGACATAATGGTTTAAGGTTCTAGGTATTTATACCACACCGGCATCAACTGGTCACATATATTGCAAAAATGGCATCAAATAAGTCTAGGCCTGAAGGTTACCACGTAAAAGCTAGAAGTCAGACTGGAGCACCCAAGGAACTTGGCATATTATCTTAATGGGAGAAAGACAGGATTTACCAAGGCAATTTACTGTGTTCACTTCCTAAGTCACTTCAGACTCAGTTATGTGATGTTCACTGTCCACAGGCTGCACAATTAGCCTATGGTTACATTTTATTAAGCACAACAAAAAAAAAAAAAAAAAAAGTTTCCGAACATAACTCTCCTGAATCACACAATTATGTTTTTTGTTAACAAGGCCCAAACACACACACCAATTTGTTCACTTTTTAATGTTTCTAATTAATGATAATTAGCACAGAAACTAGTCCAACAGCCTAAGGGGTAGAAAAAGGTTTAATGCGAGGTTATGCAGAAACAAAATTTATACTAAAGAAATAAGCTTTCACACAAAATGATTGGAAGCATAAATGCAAACAATGAACCAGCGAAAAAGTATAAACATCCAAGATATTACCAAGCAACCTAGAAATGTAGTTAGTGAAGCAAGTTACACTAAGTAGTAGAAATAATTTCCGAATATACTACAAAAAAGACAGAATGTACCTTGCTTACGAGATTGCTTTACCACAGAATCTGTAGAAGTCTGCTCAGATGAACCAACTTGCACATTTATTCTGCAGCTGAAATCTACAAGTAAACAGAAACATCAAAACTTAGGATTTTCACATTTTGACATCTGTTTCAAGAGAGAGAGAGATGGATGGATGAACAAAGGGCTGAAATAATACGTAGGCACAACACTAACAACAGCAGAATCTCACGTTCTCTGCTGTGAAATTCTTAGAGGTATGCAACATTGACCAAACACTGTCACCTACGGACTTGGAGAATACCAAAGCGTCATCACAAGTGTATATATACATTTTGGTTGCACAAAGCACAGACTTTATTGAAGTCTTTGCATTTGTATGCAGGCTTCATGCAGTAAGTACAAGCAAGGCAGTATGGCGTTCTATAATCAGTTACCTTTAAAAGTGATTATTCTTAAAGAAGTTTAAGCGCGTAAATAAAGATCTGCACCATTGTTGCTCTTCACATATTCCAGAGCCATTTGAACTAAATTATCTACGAACGCCTTTATTCGCCGCGCTCAATTGAGGTCACCCTTTTGAAGCTCGCCTTTTTGTGCGCGCCCTTATTGAATAGAGCCGTATAAGACAGTATTACTGTCACAGAAGATTAAAGACACACAATACACGGCGGCAGCCCACGAAGAACGGTCAGCTCAGCAAGTAAACATCAACAAAAGAAAGGCTGAAAGAAAGAAAAATACGACCGACAAAAAGAATGAGGTCAAAGTCCTTTGCCATTTAATATAGACTGATCCTGCTAATGTTTATGCACTACTGTTCTAGCGCCTGTTATTGTAACGGGCTAAATGACTAGTAATTGCATAATTAGATCTGGACCACCCTGTATAAATGAAAATATGCCACAAACTTTAATGTAAAATAACAGATGCATGTGTGTCATCTCTGCCTGCTCACCTTCCATTTTACATCCTTTTTTCTAAAATATTCAGCATTTCTCTTAAATTGATCCTTTTTTGCATTTCTAAAATATCAATCCTTGTTTCTTGTAGACATATAAAAATAAATTACTAGTAAAATATATTGGTGGTTAATACTTCTTAGCATTGTAATACTTTGAAGGAACAATCAAAAAGTATACAGATGTGAAAAGAAAGCAGTTTTTTACTTGAAGTTAGAATCAGGGTTATTTGCTATGTGATGTAATTCTGAATGTCTTACCCCACTTGTAGCTACAAACAAGTCTGCTTTAGCTCTATCGCAGCAGACTTATTTCTGGGCATATGTTGCAGTCAGTATCTTTCATCTTCACATACTTGAGACTTCCACAGTGCAGACATATTCTAGTGGAAGTTGTGTGTAATATTTCAGTCCTTTCATGTTCATCTCTCTAAGCTAAAGGAGACTTAACATTTCTGTTACGTGCACACATACATGCATTAAAACTAGCCGCCAAACACAATTTTAACTTGCTATAACAGCATAGAGGAAAGCTAGGAAGAGCAGTTAGCATGAGCATATTTTAACCGTAAACCTGACTAATGTTTAGCAAGTTATACATGGATGGTCAAAAACAGGCCATTTCTGATCTACTGCCAAAAAAACAGTTCATCACGATAAAGGTTGACATAGTTGGCAACCAGAAGCCAAAGTGTCAAGAAAAATGAGCATGTATATAGATCTGCTTTGTTCTCCAATTAGTCTGTGTGTTTTAAGAGATCAAGAAAAGGACTTAGCACAGATTAAACTACTCAAGAAATGAGAATTACTTCAGAGTAGACAGATAGTCTAGAGATTGTTAAATTGTGGAGTGCTATTTGGTTGTAAATACCTTTAGATGCTCTTACTAAAAAAAAGTGCTATTTGATAGTGATGACGACAGTTTGTCCTAACTGGAAGGCCAGGCCGTGCAGTGCAACTGATGGCCGAAGTCCATGATAAGGCCTTCTCGCAACAGCATTTAAAACGCTATAAAAAGCACTGTTAAAATCCCATACTAAAAAACTCAAGCCTCCTTTAAAATACAGGATGCTAACAGAACAAGAACCTTAACACACACAAAATTCAGGAATAATAGTGCATTAAAACTCCCTTCTTCTAATAATCCTTCTGGCTTGGGAATGTGGGATCCTTTGAGAGTCAGTCACAAAATCCTCTTATTTTCTTTCCATCTTTGTTCCCCACTGCCAGTCCATCCAACCTTACCACTTATGACTGTCAAAGCTGCCTGCAGCTACCATAACATTCCTGTACCCAGAACCATCAATCGTCATAACCGAGATAGACTGGACAATGAGGACTCACAGATAAGACTTGGTTCAAACGTCCTTCGATGCTTTAATAAACCATGTGCAAACAGTGCAGATTCTTTCTTGAATTGTCAATTACAGTTGAGGGGTATCTGCAGCACGAGGAGATGTTGGTCATCTCAGATTTGTACTTGAGCCCCGCTGCCCATACCTGCCGTCTGTGGGGTGCAACATCAAGCCATGTTCCAGCTTCCCATAACCACCCCAGGCATTCAGTCAGGAGATGGCTGGAGTGGTAGGTAACTCCTGCTCACTGGTGGGATCTAAGCCCTCTCTTTGAGTGCTGGCAAAACGCTCCCATTGGAGCTCATACATGTCCATGGACTTCCACTCTGCATCAACATGGGGTCCACCACATTCCTGTCCTGGTTTACTTTCACTTTCAGTTTAATCTATTCTCCTTTGGTTTCTTCCGAGCCAACCTCCCCATTTCCTGTTTTAGACACTTTTTATATAATTAGGAATGCAGGCAAGCTGGCACTTATAACAGACCCCAGAGGGCTAAAAGGGCAACAGAATGAAGCACACACGTCTGCACATGAATGTGCAATTAGTCAATTACTCCATTTACACTCTGGAGCTACTCTATCGCAACCCTACATTGATCACTCCTTTTATTTAAAAAACGCACACTGCCAAGGACTTTACTAACTATACCACACCAGGCACACTCCGCTTATGCATTTGTTGGAGCTTCAACCATCACTGGCCCCAGTACAAAGGCCACTTCTGGAAGAAGGTAGAGTGTGAATTTTAGGCAGGAGCTCTAGTACAAAGTTAAAATTTTTATTTTTATATTTTGACAAAAATAGCATACAAATTCAATTTTTTTTTAACTATGTACATAATTCGTCCATTCAGGAAAATTTAAATAAAACAGTACATATAACTAGGATCATTTTTCATTTAAATGATTCAATATCGATTCTTAAAGTCTCAAGATCAATCTTGTGGATCTCTACTCTGCTCTAGTACTATATGAAGATTTTTGGCATTTACCTTCTTCCAATCACCAATCTCATTACATCAACAACTCAGACCATGTCAACTGGAAAGACCTGTGACCTCTAACCATCAGTCAAGTAAACTCTTTATAAAAAAACTTCAGATATAATCAGTGTATGCTAATTAAATGAAAATAAAATTAATTATTGAAACACTAACACTAGCGTGGTTAATTGCTCATGTACTGAAGTGACTATAGCTGCAGGTGGAAGTCCCATTTTACTTATGGTGCCAAGCAGAGTTGCGTTGCCGTGCAGCAGTCTATTAGCTGGCGAAAACACTGTGAAGAAGCGGTCCGTTACGGTGCTGCTTTTGTCCATTCTGATAGCGGTCACTGGACATGGTATCTTTATTTGTCGCTACAACATAGTTCTGAGCAGGCATCAGCCACAGCGTTGCTCGTGTTAAGAATGGAGATAAATGCCATCAACTCAGAGAGGGAGAGGCAAGTTCGTTGTACCATGTGAATGTCACTGAGAGAATAAAACTGAATAATAAAAAAAACAAGTGCTAACTTCTACAAGTAGCCAAAATTTGAGTGTTTGACTCAAATCAATGTACAGTGGAACCTCGGTTTGCGAGCATAATTCGTTCCGGAAACGTGCTCGTAGTCCAAAGCACTCTTATATCAAAGTGAATTTCCCCATAAGAAATAATGGAAACTCAGATGATTTGTTCCACAACCCAAAACTATTCATATAAAAATGATTAATACAAAATTTAAAGTAAAAATACATAAAACAAATTAACGTGCACTTTACCTTTGAAAAGAATCATGGCTGGTGTGAGTGAGTTTCTAAACTCTTGTGGGATTGCACCCAACGGGACGACATGCGGAAAAGCGTCCCAAAGCAATCGCAGTTCTCCGTAAAAGCAAATCTGAAAAGATCGTGGACATGCTATAAGCGCCTGCCGTCAATGGGTGATACAAGGAACATTATAAATGTGCAGGGCCCTGCCTGACTGCTGTGTCTGTGTATAAATAACCGCGCTGTTGCTGTTTCAAGCTGAATAAAGCTTGTGTTGCTAAAGTACTGAGACTCAGCTCGTGTTTTAGGGTGCAAGACGGGGACTCGCACGTCACAGAGCACACGCAAGCACACACACACATGCGCGCACACACAGTCACAATGCTAATGCTGTAGTAAACACTATACGCTCGTTGACTATATGAGTGAGGCACGCCGACTCAGACGGAGAATAGGAGATGATTGCCCACAATCCCGCAGTAAGAGAGAGAGAGAGAGAGAGAGAGAGAGAGAGAGAGAGAGAGAGAGAGAGAGAGAGAGAGAGAGAGAGAGAGAGAGAGAGAGAGAGAGAGAGAGAACAACCATCAGCTCAGTTGTGATCACATGACGCTCAGCAGAAAAACTACTTGTACTGCAAGACCTCGCTCGTTTATCAAGTGAAAATTTATTAAAAATTTTTGCTCGTCTTGCAAAACACTCGTAAACCAAGTTACTCGCAAACCGAGGTTCCACTGTATATTTTATTATATTGTGGAAATAATAGCAGCTCACTACTCAAAACGCAGGGCATCCAAGTCTTGGACCCGGGACCTTTGGGTTATAAGCCACCAGTTCTTACTTCTGCACCATTCAAGAATGTGTAAACTCCCTCTCGATTGACATTTGAGCTTAAGTTTTTAGCTCATTGACAGCCACATGTATATCAAGTGCTTTTTTCCCCCCACTTTGGTTATCTTCTTGAATAAAAGCACACGTGTTTATTTCATATTTGGACTAAAGTCTTCACACACAAGGGGGCTTCGCTCGCCTACCCCCGGCGTTTTGAACCCGTGCCCGCTGGGCAGCTACGTGTCCGGATGACGCAAGTTTAATACGGAGCGTTTGCCCGTGTCATTCTGGAGTCCCCCACCGGTAATACAGAGCTTCGTCCGTACCATTACGTGGTGCATTGTGGACTACTGCGGACCCCGTAGTTTTTCTCGTTTCAGTTTGTATCTGTGGTCAGTCGAGCTCATGTTTTTCAAGCTTTTGAATTCCGGTCTTCATTATCTGTAACCTGCTGTCCATGTGCGTGGCCCCCTTGTTCAACCTGTTTATGACGTTTTACTTTCCTTTCTACTCTGTCTTTAATTTCTGACCGTGCTTTATTCTGGTTTTGTTTCAATGACACTTGGTCCGTGGTGATTATATGTAAAGGAGGCAGTCTAATTTTCCCCTTTTGACAACAACGTGTAAATTCATTATTTGTATTGCCAGTTGTTTCTTCTGGGAAGTTAAGTGAATGACAATGATTGCAAATAACATTCATTAATCCCAATGAATTTTCCTCAATAGTGGACTCATTATTGAAGGCGTTATCAGCCAACTGGCATAAGCATTTAGCAGGTGTCTGGCGTTGATGTCCGCGACGGGCATGTTTTGCTTGTGGCGTTTGACTGCCGCGTTGTTGCATGCACATTATTTGTGACGCGCTATTTTGTAGTTTTAATTGATTTGCCACCGCTTTGCGAAAAGTCCGTTTCAGTCTACGTCGTGCATTGGATAAGCAATAAGGAGGATCGCACTCACTGTTAATATGTAGCCTTTTCTGCAGTTGAACGGTTAATAGTGCTTTATTGTAAGGAGATCCACCTATGCTCACACCCATGCTGCCTAGTGTGAAGGTGTTCAGATGACGTATGTTTAATATGGACGTTTCCTTTAGAAATGTGGTTTTGGGTGTCACTTCTTATTGATTGGGGGGGGGGGGGGGGGGGGGGAGGATTGTTGTTGCGCGAGCGTCTTCTTTCTTTTTGTGTTCCATGGGCTTGACACCTATGCTGCCTAGTGTGAAGGTGTCGACGTTCACTTTAGAAGATGTGGCTTTGGGTGTCACTTCTTATGGATGTGTGGGGGGGATTGTTGTTGTGCGAGCGTCTTCTTTCTTTTTGTGTTCCTGTGTCTTGTTTGAATCCCCTCTTTGTGTGTGTCCCGTCCCTTGCTTGTAGGGTCTGTGGGGTGGTTTTGTGTTCTTTTTTTTTTGTCTTCCATGGGCTTGTTGAATCCCCCTCTTGGTGTGTGTCCCGTCCCGTGCCTGTAGGGTTGGAGGGGGGGGGGGGGGGGGGGTGTGTGGTCGTGCCTTGCTGTTGTGCGCTCGTCTGTTTTTTTTTTTGTGTGTTTAGTTTCGTGTGCAATGTGTTTTGTGCTTTGCCCGCGTTTGACTACTGTTTTATGTGCCTTTTCCTTTTTTCGGTGCTTGTGTGACTCCTTTTTGTATGTGCTCACTCCTTTTTTCTGTGGTCTTGTCCGCCACTCGCGGACCCTCATCCGCCTTTGTCGCCCTCTTTTGTCCGCCTTTCTCCGACTCTCGCGGACTCTTTTTGCGCCTGCGCAGTACGTCTTTTTGCAGCTACGGCCCATGGCCGGATGTGCCTGCGTCCATCATCCGGTTTAGCATTCTCGGTTAGTAATATAGATTATACACTTCCCATCATTATTAGTATAACATGGAAAAAGTTCCAGATTTAGGTATGTGTTCAGCATTATTTGCATTTCTCACATTTCCTTTCATCCTACACTTACCCAGATCTTTATAGACACGGAACACACATGAAATGCATGTATTCCAAATAACGACATACTGTATTATTTACCTCCAGGTACATCACACGCAGATAAGGAGCCTTGGCTTGAGCTGGGACAGCAGGCAGCTTACTGCTTGTGCTGATCGACCCATTTACAAAACAAGAGACGGTGATAGAAAGTAGCGAAGAGATTTAAGGTGGGCTTCAGGAATTCTAGTGTTAACTGCATATCACCCAGCCCCATCTATACCCCCTATCCTAAGCAAAGATTTGAATTACATATTAAACACATGTGAACTGCTCAAGCTTACCTGATTAAGCATGTGGCCCAGCCAGAGAGGAAAAGCAAAAAAATCTTTAAATTGGTTTTGCAAAACAGGTGGCCAACACTGAACTATTTTATGTCATTTAGATAGATAAGCCAAATTTTCCCCCGGGGACAAATGAATCTCTAATTGGATCCACCCCAGATTTGGCCAGGGATCTATTCACATGAGGACTTCTACCTATGCACCAGGAAGGTAACACAACACACAAGACTCACCATCACTAGAGCAAACCTGTGTGAAATTTAATGCTTTTAAATACAAGTTTAAAGTAAACAAGAAAATCTTTTGTAAATACCAACCTCCAAGCTACCACACATTTTTGCTGTAAAACCATTACATGTACAATTTTACAACCCAAAAGGCTACAGTTGTATATAAAGTGAGGTCATGTTCAAATGTTTCTAGACTTTCACTGGCTTTTCCAGCTCACCACCATGTTTTATGCAGAGATATATTCTTTGCTCCCTATATTACATCGGTCATTTACTTTTCACCACAAGTACGGCTGTCTAACACTGTTTGATTAGATGTACTTTCCCCTCTTAGAATGAATACTTTACAGATACCCTCTTTCTACCATAAATGCTCACTAGCTAGAGCCCAATGAAATAGATTCATCTAGAAATGTTGTCTATGATCATATCTTCTTTATCTGGATTTCTGATTTTTGCGATTAATCAATAAATTACTTCTTGTCCTGCTGAAAGCTTCTGTACAAAAATGTGGGGGAGACACAAAACAGCCCACCCCACCATACACACACACACAAACAAAAACTAGCACAAACCATATTCAGCCACCAAAACAGACAACACTTGCATGCAAACCAGACACTGGATCCATGGGGCAGCAGCATTACAGATTGCTGCAAGACAAAAATTAAATTATAGGATTATGTAAACGCATTTATTGAACTTCAACCCCAAAGAACACAAATTCATCTGGGCAAGGAATATGAAAGATGATGGATGTGTTATACAAAGATGTACTATGGGGAATGCTTGCATGCTTAGATGCTGAACATTGTTTAGCTGCGAATAGCAGTCTACCTCATCACAACGATGCTGAATAGGGTCGAGATCTTGAGACCATGCAGGCCACTGAGGCCATGAAAAAAAAATCTCAGTGTCAGATTATATATGCTTTCTAACATGGTACATTATTGAGCTGGAAGTGTTTATACAAATGTATATAAACTGTGTCAACAACACTATTGCTGTTCAGTCATTATTCAGGGGGTATTACAGGCCCTAATGTGTTTCTGGAAAACATTTCTCATAACATTACACTACCACAGTTGTGCCATGGACTCGTTTTCAAATTTCTGCAAATTTTTAGAGCAACACCAAACCACTTCATAACAGGATCAAAGGCAACAATGAAGGAATTTTGAATTAATGAAGCAGAAATTACCTGTGGAAGAGCTTTTTGCAGATGTAGGATGAGACACAATTCTGATGTCTGATAGAGGAGTAACAGTCACCATCACATCACTAGAATTCTTGCAAGGATCTGAAATACACAGCCTACACTTTGACAATCTGAATATTAACCTTTGTGCATTAATGAATAAATATTTCATAGAGCAAAAAGAAATCATATTTAAAAAATAAGCAATAGCACAATGAAATATGTAAATTTATACAAAATAAAAGACAGAAAATTTACATAAACACCATATAGCAAAGTCTGGAAAATAAATGGCATATACTTTGCACCAATTTATAATCCACACACACAAAACAAACCCACAAACACACCATATGGTCAAATGAAGTTAAACATGTTCATTTTAAATTAAACCAACACTGCAGTTTGGCTTTCAAAAAAAATCACTTCTGCTCTGTATAACTAACTGACATTTCAACCAATTTCAGGTTTAAGTAACTGGAGCCACAGTTCTTCAAGCTCAGATTTCTCATTCCGATCAGAAGAGTGTCTGAACTTGCATTATTTAGTTCTATGCTAGTACCTTAGGCCACATGGCAGAAAGTAAAATGTTCTAGATCTTTTTTATTTTATAGTCTTTCAATTTTGTACCCCTCAGGTATTACAAAAAAAAAAACAAAAAAAAAAAAAAACACATTTTACAGTACCTTATTTAGTTTGGTACAATTTCCAACAGCTCTATTCATGCTTTTAAATTTGAAGCGATTGCATGTTCCACTGGAACTCCACTCTTTCAATAACCAAAAATGTTTAGCTGCTAACTGGTACTAACAAATACGCTCCAAACAAATGAAATCGCTGAAAGGTCACTAAATCCAAAACAAATTCCTGGAATCTCAGTAAAAAAAATAAAAAAAAAGTTTAAAAAAAAAAAAAAAAAATTCAAAATGGCTTAATTAACTTAGATGAACGGCAGGAATAAAAACAATTATCTATAAATTCAGAGCACTGGGACATGCTTCAGTAGTTTGTCATTCAAGCTGTGTTTGAAATAAACAGCACCTCAAAGCCAGAGGATCAAAACTTTAGCAATGATTTGATGTAATATGAGCTTCACAACTACATCTGAAAACACACGTACAAAGGGAAGCCTTTTTTTATATAAAAGGAGTTAATGTGTTCACTGTATGCATTAACAAATCTAAAAATGCACATGATTTAAAACTTTTCAGAGATTCAAAAAAGGGTACTATTGTGTTTACTATTGGATATGTGTGGTAAGTCACTCAAGACATTAAAAGTAGTCCCTAAGTTTTTTTTAATATAAAGGAAATTGCAACAAAACTAGAGGCACCACCTGATGTCATAGTAATTATATATCAATATTTTCAAAAACCTGATTTTCACTAAACACACTGCCATGCATGTTCCTGGTACCTCCAAATTTAGTTTCCAGTAGTGCAAATTGCCAGCTGTGAGAACAGAATGCCAAAACAAAAGCATTTTCAAATTTATTAGTTAGTGTTGGTGTCAACTAGATTCAAGTGTTAACACAGAGATTGCAGCACAAAAAATATGAAATAAGGAAAATTAGCCTGTACTCTTGCACTTTCACATCACCATTTCTCCCTGCAAAGCTGCTCATGTTTTTTTATTCACATCCAAGAAGTTCACAGAAAATGACTGCTTTCATTAAGCTTGGTGAAGTAGAAATTCCAAAACACAAAGCAGTTTCATGCATAAAATATGAAAGACAATGGCAAATTGGTGTAGGCAGAAAGTCAAACAAAAAAGGAAACTAAAATAACACTGGTTAAACATTCCCAACAGGACCTTTCCAAAAGTTGTGGAATGCAGAGACTAGGGAACTTAACTTAGGCCTATTTTTATGTAAAACTAGGGGGCTTTGCCCCCTGCTTGCTTCACTCACCCAGCCCCCTCCGCTGGGCATGCTATGCTCCAGCCACTTTGCTTCTCTGCCACTCGCATTGTCAAGGGGTGTGTGTGTGTTTGGGTAGGGGGCTGAACGCATGCTGAGGAGATGCAGTCTGATCAGCTGCGTGTCCTGCTGCATGTCGCTCATTTCAAAGCCTGTACAGCAGCTGTCATTTTGTCTCACTGCCTTGTCTCGCAGCACATCAAACTGTCTTACAAGAAGATCACGTATTGTCTCTTTTGCAAGATTTTTTTTTTTTTTTTTTAATAATAGAGATGTGGATACAGGTAAAATTAGTTTCTGTCCCAATGCTGCAGTTGTAGTTTGATACTGTATATAGTACTATGTACTGTAAATATCTTACGCTTGAACTATCTGGAGCACCCATTTGCCTTAATTGGTTATTGTGCGACTTATGGATTGTGTATTAATAGAAATGAATGTATTTTAGAGTTAAGTATTTCATGTGAAAAAAAAGTGAAGCAATACAATTGTTTATTTCAAGGTCATTCAAATATCTTAACATACGAGTGGGACCCAAAAATTCCCATAAATGTGTCAATAGCGGTAAGTTACAGTTGCCTAATATCCTTCTAGGTATTCAAACAGTCTAGTTAAAACAATCTCCCAAATAACATTATGTTGAATTTATAGAGCAGGTTTCTAGTGTTTATTCTACAACAGCACAGGAGACACAGGTCTCCAATCACCATGCCAACACTGACACACACTGTTCACAGGGAACAAACACTTTATGAACAAAAGTTTTAAGTGACATTACACTTAATGAAAAGGGGGAGTTGGGAAAGGAACACAAACATCACATGCAAAGCTGCATTCTACACCATGACAATGCACCTGCACACAGTGTTGTCAAAACGATGCAGTTATTACTTCACAACCTCTGTATTCACCAGATGTTGTTCACAGCAAGTTCTTTTTGCTCCTGAAATTAAAACTGAAAATGAAGGGAAGTATTGTCTACTACCGTGAAAGAAATACAGGAAAAAATTGCCAGAGGCAATTAAATGGTAACAAAAGGGGAGTAAAGGAAATGTTAACACGAATGGGAGAAGGGCTGGGACAAGTGTATTATATCAAGACAAAATTTTGATGATTACTAAAAAGAATTTGCTTTAAGGTTTTATAATAATGGATTTTTTTTTTTATTTAATAATTCCAGGAATCGAGCCCCCCAAATAACAGACCACTTTTCAATTAAAAATGAACTCTGTGTAGGTATATAGCATACTGCTTGATCAAGCAGACAAAAACGGCGCTAAACTTAAATGACATAATGAGTATGTTGAGCCTACATACTTATGCATTTAATATGTGACATGAAATTCAGATCTTAATCTAAAATGATTCCTAAATTCTTTTATTTCCAGCCTTATTAGCAAAGGCCAATTATCAGATTATTTGGATCTCTGATGTATAATTGACACAACACAGAATTTTTTCCCGTCTATCATACATGACTCAGGCTGCCGAACATGAATGCAGCGATTCAATTTTAAAAACTTGTATGCATGCTTATAATTGGAGAACACTAGTTTGGGGGCCATCAGGAAATCACGTTAGCCAAAATTCTGCTCCCCTGCCCTCTGCCATAATGGTTAAAAAAAAAGCGATCAGACAGATGGACCAACTTTAATTGCACAACGGTGCAGTTAATTACATAATTTGAATTACGTTTTTCTTTACATAACACACACTTGTAACAGTTTGTTCAACATCCTCAATTTCATTTTTGACATTTTTTTTCCCCACAGAGTACAAATAATTTTCGGCTGCACTGTGCTTACCAAACCTTCACTCTTTGATGAACCAACAGAGTTAAAGGAGTTTATGAGGGCAGACAATAATGTAGATCCTTTAGTATTGGGCCATATTTCACAAACAATCAAAGTCTATTTTCCTATGGTCATTAACTAGTAAAATATTATGTAAATGTGTAGGACAACTAAGAAACTTACAAAATACCAAATTGTCCATTCTTTACAAAAATCTGTTTCATAATTATAGGCTAGATATAAATCACCTCCTTAGGAAAAAAACACTTGCATATTTACTACATTTCCTTAATGTCAAGGCCATCATTTTATATAAGGCTAGGTAGTCATGATGGCAGTTATCTATAGAATTACTGCAGAAAGGACCTCCTGGGGCACAATCCATCTTGTCTGTAGAAGTATGGGTTTTCCAAAAAAATAAAAAAAAAAATAAAAAAAAATGTAGGATCTCAGACAGTTTTTCAGAGATACAAATCTCTTGTAATTCCCATTAAACCATTAGGAGTCCTCACCTTAATGCTTTAAATCAGGGGTTGGCAACATCAGTCCTGGAGGGCCACCGTGGCTGCATGTTTTTGTTCCAACCCAGTTTTTTAATGAGGAGTCATAAATGCTTCATCAGCAATATTTTAATTAAGTGACATTATGATGCTTCACTTTAGTGGTCTTGCTTGTTACGGTTCCCAACCCTTAATTGCTCATTTCAGTCTTAAACAGCTGCATTCACCATTTTTAATGGCTTCTTATTAGCAATAAGATGAAAATGGCAAATGAGCTAGCAGTTCTCCATCTAACTGGTTTCCATTTACACCTGTGTGGATGCATCATGCACTATTCAGTTTAATAAAACACTTGAGAAAAATGTGACGGACTGAAAGTTCTCCCTTTTAGGCTTCAAATCATTTGGATGATATCCTTAGAAAAAAAAATCTGATACAAGAACCTAGCATTTCAGACTAAAGCCATAAAAATTACATAAGGTCTGAGACTGGCAAGGATTTGGTTTCTAATTAAGCAATTGGGTTGGAGCGAAAACCTGTAGTCACTGTGGCCCTCCAGGACTGACGCTGCTCTCTCCTGCCTTAAATGAATGACGTGAAGTCCTTCTATAGCACTTCTGACTGGCTATATCAGATGTCACTTACAATAGTATTCTGCACCACAGTCTCAAAATTCCTGGTCAGTGCGACTTGAAATCTGAAGAGACCTTTCCTATTATTTCGAAAACAAATACACTAAGGAAACAGGATACAAAGTCTTGGGCTTAGATGTTGAACATTTCAGGTTCTAAACAATAGAATCACCCATAATGTGAACTTCAATGGTCAGCAGAAGTGATAGATGAATATCAAACTAGTATTCAAGAAATCTCTCCCATGGCTGGCATCTATTTGCAAGTTACGCTTATTCTGTGGTAAAACAAACTTGTATCATGTCTTGCACACATAGGCTGTGCAATAATCACTGTCAGTTAATCAAAAGAGAAGGCCTTTTTTTTCCATTAATCTGTCCAGCCTTTTGACTGCATGTGCTCTTCAATTCAATCCAAGAAACGTTGTTTAAGGGCCATTGTGACATTGAAATTTATAGGCATTTAGATAAACGGGTGGGGGAATAATAAGTTTGTCTCACTTGTTCATTCACTTGAATTTCATCCCAGTCATATCATGAATTCCAAGGAGGTACTACAATACAGTAGATTTAACAACAAAAAGTAGTGAAAACCTTTTCTCTCTCTTGGATCCCAAACATAAGAAAACAACAGTTGATGGTTATACATGCATTTAGAAGAGATTGAGAAATTGGGGAGAATTGGAGGGGAGGTTTTCAATGGGCGGAGAACACATTTCTGTCTCCATTTACATTGATGGGAAGTGATTTTTACATTTTTTGAGTCATTTTTAGGAACATATGACTATACTTCTACTGTTAAACCCTTTATTGCAATGGTGTCACATTACGTTTCAGTCCTACTTTGTCCCCGTTTATAGCTGAGATGGTAAACAAGGTGAATACTGAACGCTCTTTTTCCTCAAAATGTCCTGGGAAATTTCCTTGTTAAAACTGAAGACTGATAAATGCAACAACCTATGTAACTGAAACAAACAGACTCCTTTCTCAAAAGGTGACAGCCAATTTATTCTATGCTTAAACCAAACTTCTAGACAGGTATGTTAACCTGAATGCTCCAGACATATCCCACACTTAAGATTTCTAAGCCATCTCTCATCTAATTCTTTAATTTTGTTAGTACACACCATCTCAAAAAATAGTGATATATATTCAGAAAAAGTCAGAAGCCAGTTACATGTTTCCTGCAATATCTTCTCATAGGACATTAATCTTGCTCACTCTCTTCAAAAAGCTGCCAATCTACATCGCTTTTCCCACCTTGATGAAGTGGGAGACAACCAGACTAAACTATACTAAGCTGTCAAACAATTTGCCTGGCTTTCTGAAAAGTGTTCTATAAAATCTCTCCCAATTCTAACCATTCAGAACTCAAAAGAAAAAAACATAGCAAAATATGAATGTAGAGCATAGTGTAAGCCTGACTGAAGGCTTTGGAATACTGCAAAATTAAGGAGTCATGTTTGCTTTTGAAAGCTTATTGCTTTTTTGTTCCATTTCAAAAACAAAAACAGGATTTCACTTTTTCATGGTTTCAACAGCAAAGAACAAAGAAAAGAAAGCACACAACAGTACCAACGGGGTATGTATAACACATACTTTCCAACTTGTTGTCTGGAAGATCAACATTCCAGGCTTCTGCTATGTGTCCCAACAAAAGAAAGGTGAGCTTTCGGTGTGCAAGTTGGTTCCAGTGAACTCCATCTTTCATACGATTCTGTAGTTCAAAGCGAAAGTGGTAATGCAAGTCCAGGACATCGAATTTATGAGAATCTGCAAGTGTGGCACTATAAAAATTGGCTTCAATTATGTCAGAGCGCAAGGTTTTTTCCATGTGTTGGATCTGGGGGGGGGAAAAAAACATTTTTGGATCAGAAAATCCGGCCATTACAACAGTGTACTTCATACTACTTAACCATAAAAAATAATGCTTACACAGCACATCATAGCTAAAACTATCCTGAACTTGGTTGAATTGTGAAACACAGACCTCCTTTAAAAAATATTATATTCAGAGTTAAATATAACCATCCCATAACCCTCTGTATCAAAATCAAATATTACTCCCAGGATTTTTAGACCTGGCAGGAGAAGATTTGGGTGAAACTTTTTAACCCCTAGGGTTCTAGGTCAACACTTCAGGCACTGTATGACCCATTATTACAGGAATTTTGTCAGATTTAAGGACAGAAATAACGGAATGAATTTAGTTCCATTTCTGCACTGCGAGATCATGGACTGATGAAGGCCCACACCCTTAAAACCCCTTTCTGTAGCTCTTTCCAACTTAAAGAGCAACAGTGCTTTTTAGGCATTTTATAAAGGTGAATTCTGGTAATGTTCCATTTCGAACTGGAGTATAAAAATCACACACACACAAACCCCATGCCTACATGTTCTAATAATGGGAAGATTTGAATACTATAACCATAATATTGCCATTGTTAATTGATTATATTTTAAACATATATACACATTCTTTTCCATCCTTAACCTTGAATATTTATGCAATTCCGTCAATAAAGAAAAAGCCAATTTAAACTTTTTAAACCTTTCCTCATTCATAAAAAACTCCAGAAAATTTAAAAGTGGTCGCACAAGTTCAAACTCTATGCAGTTATTAAAATTATATTAAAATATTTATATAAATTTCAATGTACACAGTACAATATTGACAGATCAACTTTAAGCAAAAGATTTTATGCAAAAATGATTGGGTAACAACATCCTTGAGGCCCAGAGAAAGTATACCTTATAAAAACAGAAGTGTTAATGTTATCAACTTAACGCACTTGAGTAAATGTCAGCATCAGATACTTCACTATAAATGCTTTTTTCAGCAATTGTTAGGAAGTATGCAATCTTTCATGCAAAATGCTCAATTCAGCTGGATTACAGAAGAATGTATAAAATTTACCATTAAAAAAGGAACTGGGATAGTGGAGTTCCTGTGTCATATATGTAACAGCAAGAACGTAAGAAACAGACATAAGAATATTCTAAGAGATGCAGACTAACCTTGCAAACTCCATTTGTATTTTATAAAACATTTTGGGTTGAGCCTCAAAACTTACACAGCAAATATTAAGGACAAAGTATTCCTTAAATGTGTTATCTTTTGCTTCCCAATTTTATTGCCCTCTTCTCTATCTCTAATTCTGGTGATGTGACTTAGAGGAGCTGCATCATGTCTTTGACAGCAAGAAAGTGAAATTTCTACTACAAAGCCAACCTTCCCCTACAGAGTACTGAACTAGTGTAAAACCTTTTTATGTGCAATGCAATAGTACAGTAATCCCTCCTCCATCGCGGGGGTTGCGTTCCAGAACCCCCCGCGAAAGGTGAAAATCCGCGAAGTAGAAACCATATGTTCATATGGTTCTTTTTATATAATTTTAAGCCCTTATAAACTCTCCCACACTATTATAAACATTTCCTGCACAATTATACAGCATAAACCCTTTGTATTCTCTTAGATATTAGGTAAGATTCGTTGAAATTATGTATGTAAACACAGTTTATATACAGTAAAACCTAAATATTAAAGATATTGAGCGTCTCCGATATCACATATGTCCTCACAGGTGGTGCAGTGGTAGTGCTGCTGCTTTGCAGTAAGGAGACTGTGGAAGATTGTGGGTTCACTTCCCAGTTCCTCCCTGTGTGGATAGCGCTTTGAATACTGAGAAAAGCGCTATATAAATGTAATGAATTATTATTATTATTATATATGTTACAGCCATTACAACAGACAGGCCACCAGCAATAAATGAATTTCCCATTGGGATTAATAAAGTATCTATCTATCTATCTATCTATCTATCTATCTATCTATCTAAATACGTACAATGCAAGAAAATTGTATACAGTAAAATGTGTGTACAGTGACACTAAACCATGTACATGTAATAAGTACTGTACGGAGATAATTAATTATGGTTACTCACCAACAATGACACGACGACTTGTCCGATAACGATGAGTTTAATTTTACTACACAACAAAGGATAGCGTTACAGCTCTTCTAAAGGAGCCTCTTCAGGCGACTGTGTAGCACCGCCGTTGTTCTTCCAGCACTCTTCAATCCAAATCCCTAAAGCAGATTCCATCCAGACTACTGCCTTATCACGTCCACTTGCAACTCGTTTTGCGCCCTGGTTAAAGGACACTGCGGCCGTAGATCTTATATGCTTTTCCTCCTTTTTAAATAAAAAGGATCGTGGACTCATTGATGCTGTAATGGTGTCCTGCAGCGGTGTAGCTGTTCCCTTCCTTGAACATATCCAAAACTTTGACCCTTTCTGCAATCATTTGCATCTTCTGTTGGCGCTTGGACACGGCCCCTGAAGCAGTAGCACGTTAATACTGAATGAGTGAGATGAGACTTCCTGGTTAATGCAGCACTCCGTCGCCGAGCCAATCAGCACACAGGAACTTAACTGTGTGCTCTTGATTAGGTAGCTTCTCAGTCATCCGCCAATAGTGTCCCTTGTATGAAATCAACTGGGCAAACCAACTGAGGAAGCATGTACCAGAAGTAAAAAGAGCCATTGTCTGCAGAAACCCACGAAGCAGCGAAAAATCCGCGTTATATATTTAGATATGCTTACATATAAAATCCGCGATAGAGTGAAGCCGCGAAAGTCGAAGCGCGATATAGCGAGGGATTACTGTATGAAGACACACCCATCAAAAATGGCCCTTCATACAGGGTAGCACTCTTATCTAGGTGGGCATGCAATGCAATATCCGTACCAGTTCATGGAGGCACACGATCTTCCATGTTGTCTATACATGGTCTTTAGAAATGTTCTTCTCTGTGTGGTCTGTACTGTAGATTTCCCCTGAAAAGTATCCTTTAAACTGCTATAAACAGAGATCTTAACCCATTACAGTTGTCTTTACGTTACGTTCTGGAAAGACTACACTTCTGTTTAAGCAGGCAAATTAGCTTTGCTTAATCATCAGGAGTTATAGATTAATATGGCAGAATTCTGCAGAGATGTGGAAAGGGTAGTCTTCTCCAAACAACCCTGACCTAACAGTTTTGTAGGATACTCGCACATTGCTATAACATGTCCACATGCAGTTGCCTACACTCTTCTAGGTCACTTCAAACCATTATGCTCTCATATTATCCCTGTTAAAATTTGCCCAAATACCAGTAAGCTTGAATATTAAAGTTTATTTTTTGTTTTCGTTTAATTGCAGCAACAGTGATCTCTTAATTATCTCTATCTCACCCACAACCCTTCTGAAAACAGTTTCAATTCCTTTGCTCTTGCCAAAATTTGTGTAATGTGCCATTGAAGGTAAGGAAACATTTATACCTGGTCTAAGCTATCCAAAGGGAAATCTTGTGCGGTCTTAAACACAAAACACAGTCCAACTGTGGAAAGACCTGGGGTCTCATGCATAAATGCCATGCATAGAATTCATACTAAAACATAGTGCACAGACCAAAACAGAAATGTGAATATGCACAAAAAAAAAAAATTCAGATGCATAAAACTGTGCGTAAAAAAAAAAAAAAAAAAAGTTCCATGCACTTCCCCTTTATAAATCCCAATCAAATCAAATATAAATGTTGTTAATACACATGCACGCACCTACAGCCCCTCCCCAATTTCAACCCAGATTGCAATATTTGAATATGCAAATCAATTTAAACAGCCCTTCCATTCAGTGTTTTGTTAAGGCAATGGTAAAAGCATATACAAGAACGTGACGTGGAGGCAAAGAAAAATGTAAAATTTCATGACTTAAGCAGTAGTATGAGCAACAAAAGGAAACTGATGGAATGGCACTCAAAAGTTCAAGTTCAGAAAGTCACACGGTGCCCAAAATAAACTGGTCAGATATCAGAGTCAACGTGAAAAGGTGAGTGCCCGAGTGTCATACAAAAGCATATTAGGGCCACAGAGAAGGTGGGGGTGGTAAGGGGCACAGTGAAGAAAGGTCTATGTCAAGATTAAAGTTGAAATGTTGACTTTAAAGTGGAAATTGAGATTAAATCTCATACTTTACTTTCTAATTAAAAGTAGAACATTGTAAACATCTTAAAATCAATTTTAAAAATTTACTAGAGTTTCTTAAATCAAATTGTAACTAAAACATCAAGTTAAATGCTTACTCTGTGTTCCCTAGCCGACTCAATAATAAAGATTTACATAATCATCATCAAGTTAATCATGCTTCTTAAAATAGGCTTTCTTTTATGTCGGCAGGAGTGCACAGGCAGTGATCGCCACACAGAATACATTATTACAGTACATTATATTATATTATGGACTCTTAGCAAGGCACACATCTCAGTGATTAACCAGAGGTTTCTGGTTGGCATGTGGGAGGTGCTTTGGGATGGTAACATCCTCTATGCACTTCCTCATACAGTTAGTCCCCAACTTTCATGGGTGCAACATTCCTAGAAAACGGCGCAAGAGTCAAAACACACTGATGTTGATACATTGAACCTACAGGAAATAGGGCATTAGGCTCCAGCGACGACCAAAAACTATAGCCTTTCAGTAGAGATTGTTCAAAAACAAACAGTCTAATAAAAACTTTACATTTACACAATAACCATGAAATAATCCATAAGGAAGAAATGTTGTGCATACTACCATTTTTGTGAATTTTTTTTTAATTTAGAGGTTTGCAAAAATGAGAGAAAGGGTCTAGACAATACATTTCCAAAACACTTCCGGAGAAAAATTTAAAAGGAAGAATCTCTATTATTGCAAACTCTTACCTCTGGGACAAGAAAGCCACCATACACTTTTTTGCCAAGTGGCATTGTTAAGTTCCATATAATCAAAGACTCTGGAAGGAGGATCTCTTTTAACCTCATAAAGAACTTTTCCAAATTCATTCTATATTCCTTCATTGAATTTATGCCATACCTGTAAAACAAACCAATTTCTAACATGTAAATAACGTGATCAAAAATGTTTTGTTCAATTGCATTCTATTAAAGTGCACTGTTGTTTACTTGAATACTGCATAGCTAGCTTTCGTCACACTTTGAACATTTATTGCATCAGCTTGATCAGGAGTGCCATCAACTGCCCAATTTCTACAACTGCTTCAAAAATCTGATAAACATGTTGCTTGGTGCACCATGTCCATTTACACTGAATGTTATAAGATGGAAAACAGAACTTGACCTCTAGCTTCCTAGAAACATTTGGTATTACAGTGATGGATGTATTTTCAGTCTTCATTTAGTCTGTTTCTCTGTGCAGGACCAGCTAAGATAAGTAGTTCTTAATGCCAAGATGGCAATATGCCTTTAGGGGAACCAGTATGGCCAAAAATTCATTGCAGTATAATTAAAAACTGCCAGTTTCATAAGATAACAAATCTGTATATACTTTCTAAACTGAAATGCAATGAACAAACAGTCCATTACTGATTAATTGTGCATACAACTGCATCTCTTACCTGAATTGCTGGTTAACAACTTTCTATTCAAATTAACAGTGGATATTCACCTCTCTTGAACTGAAAGCACAGCTTTTTTTTTTTTTTTTTAAATAAATCACACACATACACACACTTCACCACCCTTTAGTTACTCATGCAGCTGCCAAGGAAACTCGGCACAAGATGGCTTTCTTCTGCTTTTGTTCCCAGTTTAGATGGATTTACAGGTTGAAACATGGATCACTCTGGGGATAATTCTTAAAGGGGTAGACTCATTTATAGTGCACAACTTACATTCACATCTACAAACAAAACTTAACTAAGAAATACACCAAGATTTAAAAAAAATAAATAAAATAAAAACTCTTGTTTTGCATGCATAGACTTTCATAATGTGTTAGAATAGGTTTTACATTTTAAAATGCATTTTGCAAGTTTTAATTAATTCTATGCATACCAGTCACAGTTTTTTCCAAACTCATACTGTAAGGAAAAATGTAATCCAGTACACGGTTAAACCAGTTATTCAACAACTCTTAGATGGAATACTATTATCTTTAAGCGCAGCATAAGAAATCACTAGTGGAATCTTCCTGTTATGCTACGAGATACTCCAAGTCCATAATGCGGTAACATGTGACCTTCCAGTGCTCAGCATAATTTGCTACAAAATAAGCCAATATTGAAACCTGGCAATATGGAGCTACTGTAATGTTTCATTAAGTTTGGAATTCAATATACAAGTTCACTTTTAGTAGAAAGAATTAAGGTTTAGAAAGAAATTATTGTAATATTTCTATTTATTGGTCATACCTAAATCGGCATCTTTATACAAGAGTAAAAAACGATGCATTATCAGAAAAATCTTACAGATCTCACTTATACCCACCAGAAGTCATCTTTCTAAATTCCTACCCTTCTCAAAGATCCACAGGCCATCCAGATCTGGTATCCATTGGCATCTATCTGCCACTCAGCTGGATGGTGGCTGGGTGAACCACAATTAAAAAGTACATTTTACTTATTGCAAGCAGGCCTTTTCAGTCTGATTTTTTTTTTTTTTTTTTTTTTTACGAGTGCACTTGCCTCTTATAGTGGTCTAAACTTATTTTCTAGGAACACTTCCTCACAGGATGTGGTGAAGTTCTGCAATAAAATCTTACAATAAAATATATTAAAAATCACCATGAAGACAATTTTCTTTAAAAAAAATGATCTCATGTTTATTTGGAAATAGGTTCTCAGCTGGTTGTTTTTTTCTTTGTTTAAAACAAAACAATATAACTGGTGTGGTTTTATAACTGGAAGTAATTTTAATCCAATCAGGAGGAGGTTCAATCTGACCTTAAATCTCTCTGCACCATCCTAATGCAGCTCTCTGGGATATTTGCTGGACACTCGCGGAATCCCTGGGGATGCTCTCTGGGTATCTCAGGGATAGGGGAAATATGCAACATGACCTTCTGAAACCTGGTCTCCTAAACCTATATTATGAGCCCCCCCTCTCTATGAGAAGCTGAAGTTCTCTCTGTGAACCTGAAGCAGAGACCCAATCCATTAAGCCAAAGCTGTGTACCAGTAGTCCGAGGCGCCACTACTTTAAGAAGGGAACTTCAGCATCTGAACACTTGGGCCAGAATGAGTAACGCCTTTCCCTTTTGAAGTGGCAAAAGACAGCAGAAGACAAGCTGAGGAATCAGCACCACAGCATTGACAAGAATTATGTAGCAAAAGGGAGACAGTGCACTGCAATGCATGAAGAATCTTCTACACAAACCTAGAGAAACAACATCAGATATCATCCAAAAAGACTTGGCACTCTAAAACTATTCCTGTGACAAGATGAAGTAGAACTTTGAAACCAGTAAACAGCCAGCCCATAGGTTTGTTTGTCTGTGTGTCTAGTCTACACCCATTTCTTAAAACAAGTGTACTTCAGTAACCTTGATATAAAAAAAAAGTCTAAAAGCCGGAGACCCACCTATTACAAAAAAGAAAGGCAAGGTAAATAAAAAAGGAGCTTTGCAGACTAATTTGAATAATAACCTTCGTCAAAGGGAAAACTGCCAATTAACCAAGCTAAAATTTATTTTTCAAATCCCACATTATTATGTCATCCTCCTGGGTGGGCATGTTACTGATTACTAATCATAAAAACTACATTGGAAATTATTCATCTCTCTAAATTTTATTATTTCCCTTTTTTGAATCAACCAGTTTGGAATCTTATGAAAAACAGGAAACAAATATTGTTCATTCCATCTGTCTTACAGTTCATTGTTCTTTTGAAATAATTTTGATTAATATTACGACTTCCTGCACTTAAGAAAAAAAAGAGACACTTATAGAAATGAGGTATTCAAGGCAGGCTTTTAGGACTATGTCAACTCTTTCCATAATCATTTGTTCATTCATATTCCCCAGTATAGGTACATAGTGCAATGGCTGAGGCAATCACCTAATTTATTAACAATTACTGTAGGTAAGTAACAAGCTTAAAAGTTGCATATGAACATTGTACTTTCTATTTATCAGTACTTCAGTCACCTTTTATAGCTGCTCTTTCTAGCCATTTAATCATTCAAATGCTTACAATTTTATCACGCTTCTTCAGTAATAGGCCTGAAGTAGAGTAACTACAAAATGGAGAAGGTACTTTAGAAGAACTGAATTTAACTATTTGAGACATACTGATTTTAAAATACCTTGCATTAATCACTTAGATTTCAAAATGAGCATCAATGGGCTGTTGGATGGTTGAAACACTTCAAATAAAATTTATTTAAGCTCCAAAGGTTAATAAATTTTGAGTAACCAAGTCATGGCTATACTGTGTGTTGCATTTGCAGTACTGAAGTTTAAAATACTTCACATATTCCACAGCACTCTTGTCCTTGTCCTCTTTCCCAGATTGGCTTTCTTCAGTTTAGCAGAATGAAATGGTAGTATCAAGGCAAACTTGTATCCATGAATCTCATGGTAGACCTAGATTTAAACATTCTTAAAAGTCAATACTATGCCGATTATACATAAGCAAATCCATACAACTTTCAATACAAAAAACACAGTACTTACCGAGAAACATCCCACACACAGGAGTTCATAATGACAACATCAGGCTGGGGGCCACCTTTGAAGTCGGCAAGGATACTTTCCATATAGGTTGAATAAATACGGGTCAGGAAGTAGAACCTAACTAAGTGATGAGCAGTGCAAAACTGTCGCACCTCTCTGTATGCTGTACCATTGTTTAGTCCACCAATCTTTCCACCTTCAACCAGTTGATCACACTCAAAGTTTAGTTCTCCCTAGTGAGACACACAAACTGGTTAGTACTCAAACGTCAAGTTCCACAAAAACCTAAACAAATGTACAATCTTGTTAGAGTAAGTACACCCTATGGAAGTTGACTTTTTCCAATATATTTGAATATGCAAAAAGTACCTACAAATTAAAGGTAATATACTTGATCAAAGAAACAACAACCCGCACAAAAGGAAAAAAATCCCTATTCAATCATTTATTCAACAAAAATATCAACGGATCTAAAGGTCTATTGGGTTAAAAGTAATTACACCTTCAGCTTCAGAAGGTGTTATTGCCACTTCAGCAGAAATGACATCTTGTAGGCATTTTGCATAACTGCAAGTCTGACATTCGTCCTGGGTATGATGTTAATCTGCATCCAGCCCTGCAATTTACGGGGAAAACTTGGGGGTTGGTGGCAAGATTGGCACTCCAGCCAGAGTTATATAATAATAATTAAAAAAAAAAAAAAGTTCCATTTCATCTGAACTAGTGTGGGGCACAGGTGTCACCCGTTGCAAGGCTGCACTCAGGTCCTAATCTGGGATCCTGAGTTGGTTTGTCATGTGGTGGGTGCGGCAATGTGCTATATCAGCTCGTGCTCTTAACCTCTCCTCTCAAGTCTCACACTTTTTTTTTGTATTATTTTATTTTATTTTTTAAAATATATATATATATATAAAAAACACACTGCACCATGCAAAATTCCTTCAGTTGCAAGATGTTTGTAGGTTTTCTTGCATGTACTGCCCATTTCAACTACCCCACAACATTTCACGTTAGGACTTTGACTAGGCTAATCCATAACCCTCCATTTCTTCTTTTTGAGCCATTCCTTGGTTGACTTGCTAATATCCTTTGGTTCATTATCATGATGTTAAATGATCCATTTCAGGTTCAGCTTTAACTACTGGACTGATTGGTACAATGCAGAACTCAGAGTTAACTCAATGACTGCAAGCTGTGCTGGCCAAGAGGAAGCAAAGAAACCCAAAAAACATTACATTTCCACAACCAGGCTTCACAGTTGGTACAGGTTCTTCTCCTAAGATGCAGTCTTTGGTTTGCACCATACATGTCTACTGTTATTGTAGCTATACATCTTTGATTCATCTGTCCAGAGCACATTGTTCCAAAACACCATGTCTATGCGGTCCCTAAAGAACTTTGGAGCAAGAATATAGTTTACCATTGAACATAAAAGGCAAAGACTTTTTTCTTGAACACTCACTAGCAGGTCAAATTTGTGTAATGTCTTTGGACTGTAGGCACCTGCATGTTGACACCACATTTTGCAGGAAGTATCTGTGATCCCACTATGAAATTTTGGGGTTCTTGGAGTCTTAATGTTATACATTCAACTCTTGAGCTGAATTTGCAGACGTTCTTTACAATGGAATGAATGATTTCAAATCACTTGGGCAACCCTTTTTTTTTTTTTTAAATCCCTTGTCAGTCTCATATGCGTGCTGAACTTCATTTCCGAGTATAAATTACAAGCATTTCATATTCATAAGTTTCAAAGGTTTTTATTGACAATTACATTAAGTTTATGCAAAGAGTCAATATTTGTACTGTTGGCCCTTCCCCCACCCTGACCTCTGCCATTTGCCCTGGTATGCTAATCAATCAATTTCTGGGCCAAATCCTGACTGATGACAGCCCATTCTTGCATAATCAATGCTTGGAGTTTGTCAGAATTTGTTGGTTTTTGTTTGTCCACCCACCTCTTGAGGATTAACCACAAGATCTCAATGGGATTAAGGTTTGGGAAGTTTCCTGGCCATAGACCCAAAATATTAAGGTTTTGTTCCCCAAGCCACTTAGTTATCACTTTTGCCTTATAGCACGGTGATATATCATGCTGGAAAAGGCATTGTTCTTCACCAAACTGTTCTTGAATGGTTGGGGGAAATTGCACTCTGAGAATGTTTTGGTATCATTCTTTATTCATGGCTCAGGATCAGGGCACCACCAGTGCAGAGCTTGTTCAGGAATGGCAGCAGGCAGGTGTGAGTACATCTGCACACAGAGTGAGGCGAAGACTTTTGGAGGATGGCCGGGTGTCAAGAAGGGCAGCAAAGAAGCCACCTCTCTCCAAGAAAAATCATCAGGGACAGACTGATATTCTGCAAAAGGTACAGGGATTGGATTGCTGAGGACTGGGGTAAAGTCATTTTCTCTGAGGAATCCCCTTTCCAATTGTTTAGGTCATCTGGGAAAAAAAAAAGTGTCTAATGAAGAAAGGGCGAGTGCTACCATCAGTTCTGTGTCATGCCAACAGTAAAGCATCCCGAGACCATTCATGTGTGGGGTTGCTTCTCAGCCAAGGGAGTTGGCTCACTCACAGTTCTGCCTAAGAACACAGCCACGAATAAATTCTGACAAACTCCAAGCACTGATTATGCAAGAATGGGCTGCCATCTGTCAGGATTTGGCCCAGAAGTTGATTGACAACATGCCAGGGTGAATTGCAGAGGACTTGAAAAAAGGGCCAACACTGCAAATATTGACTTTTCATAAAACATTATGTAATTGTCAATAAAAGCCTTTGAAACTTATGAAATGCTTTTAATTATACTTCCATATGCCATAGAAACATCTAGATCTAAAAACACGAGCATCACACTTTGAGAAAACCAATACTTGTATCATTCTCAAAACTTTTGGCCTTGACTGTAAATTCCAAATCATAACCTTAGATCTTCAAATGAGTGTCTGCTTATAAATTCTAAGAGCTAAACTTAAAAAGTGGTGAGGCAGCCTTCTGCTGTTCTGCATCTAAAATCTGGAATAATTTACTGATAGAAATCTACCAGGCTAATACAGTGGAGCACTTTAAAAAAAGCTGCTAAAAAGCCGTACTAATCCCTACTTTCTCTGCTGTTCTTTTTCCAGTTTTCTGTGGGGGCTGTGCGCTCTCATGGCCTTGAAACCCCTGTAGAGGTTTTTTTTTTTTTTTTCTTTTCTCCAGACCTCTGGATTTTGTTTTTTTGGTCCTCCTAACCATCGGACCTTACTTTATTCTCTCTCTTAGCATTGCCTAATCTTAAATTATTTTATACATTTTTTCTTCATCTTGTAAAGCACTTTGTGCTACATCATTTATATCTTGGGTCTCCAACACATCGCTCGCGAGCTACCAGTAGCTCGCAACCCTTTTCCAAGTAGCTTGCCAAAGGATTAATGAATCCTACATAAATTTGAAAACTTGATTAGTCAAATTACGGGTGGGCAATCTTTCCAAAAGAATCATATCATGATCCAGAATCTGAACTGCAATCTATTTTTTCAATGTGGCACATACTTAAAGGAGAATATCCGGACTCAAACTCATCAAGACCTAAGTAATACTTTATCAAACAAAGTTGAATTCAATTGTTTTCTTGTTCGCTAGCTAAGCAAAGTTAAGGAACACGCCCTGAAGCCACGGAGTGAGTGAGGAAGGCCCCTCCCCTCGGTCCACTGCCTTTTTCTCGGATTCATGCAAATTAAATCGGTACCACAAGCAAACTATAATACACAGCGAAATGAGAAGTCGCAAAAATCAACCAGAATGTTCAAGCAAATTATAAAAAAAAAACCGTGATCTAAATCCGTTAAGTAGTTCACTCGTGAAAAGTGGATAGACATACAGACAGACACATTGGATTTTATATATTAGTAACCCTTCAAAATAATGTGCAGTTCAAGTCCAAACAGCATTCTCAGCATTTCTGGTGCTTAGTAGAGCCTGATAACTATAAGAATCTTCATCAAGCAGCTCTGAAAATGTCTACTTTGTTTGGGTCTACATACCTCTGCGAGTCTGCCTTTTCTGACCATGAATGTCATGAAATCAAAAGTTCAGAACAAGATTGACAGATGAACATTTAAATGACTCCATAAGAGTGAACCGAAGTGGCTACACTCCACCATACACCTCTCTTGTTGACTTCATGCAGTGCCAGTCATCTCATTAAAAAACATATCACACACGCAACTGGACATGTGAATACTCTTATGATATGAAACAGTGACATGTAACAAAATAACAAATGAATAAGTAATATCTGTGTATTTGGAATTGCATTGTTTTGTTTTGACAGCATTCATGTTTTAATTCAATAGTGTGGGATACACTAGAAAATGCACATAGACATACAAAATGCACTTGCAGGTGAACTAAATATTTTTTGTGATGTTTTAATGCAAATGAGTTGTGGACACCAACATTTTGTAAATGTTCAGGCAAAACATGCTTATTCAGTTTGTTTGGGTTGAAATAAGCTATGAGAATAAACGTTAGAAAACATGAGTAACTCTCTGCCATTTTCATGTTGTAAAAGTAAGTCTCAGGAGGGAAAAAAGGTTGGAGACCCCTGATTTATATGAAAATGTGCTATATAAATAAATGTTGTTACCTGATCAAATACTTTGAAAAAAGTCAGTTTTCCATGGAGTATGTGTGCTTCACATGACTGAATATGTTAAATATGAAATAAAGGGCGAACAGCCAATACATACAACTTTTAAATTTAAGTATTAGACTTGGCAAAGTGGTCTAAATGAACGGACTGCCAATAACTTTCACTGCTACACTTTGCCTTTTAATTTTTATTGAACAAGTTAGTCTTAAAATAAAAACCCCTTATCAGTTTAACAATCAAGATGTTCAGTAAACTCATATAAGGATAAAACCTGTACTCTTCTCAAATCCTAATATTGGACTGCAAACTACTCTTGATAGACAACCAACTTTTTCCTGGACCAAGGGCAAAGAAATCCAATTATGGTCAGAAAAGGTAAAACGTGCACTTTTTTCTATTTAAAGGAGATAAAATACAAATAAAAAAAAAAAAAGCATCATCATCATCTAGAAAAATGTCCTATTAACCCACCAGCCAAAACAAAACCTATACGGCTAATAGGTATGCCAGAGACCAACTTGAAAAACAGGAAAGCAACAAATAAGCTGATTGACAGGGATTAGCAAAGACTAAAAACAGGAAACCTCTCCAAGCTCAATTACTACACTGAAGTGTGTGTTATGGGTGTTAAGAAAAAAGAATTGTGAAGCGATTGACTAGCTTGTCCCCTCCAGATCAAAATTTGAGCAATACCTTATAAATCCAAAATGCTGAAGTTAAAGTTGGATTAAAATGTGTAATGCTTACAGCCAGGACACAAACTGCTCACTTTTTCACCTTAAGGCTATCATACATTTACTGCAATACTTCTGCCTATCAAAACTCAACTTCTTGGTAGGCAAATATACTGATGTAGCAAATCAAAATGAGTAATGAATAATGCAGCATTTTGCTATGGGATACCTGCAGCAGATCTATATTACTAAACGAAGGTTGTATATATTCATCAGTGGCGACTGCTCTAAGACTACAAAGGGAAGCTCCGCTTCCTCTACTATGTCAGAAAATAAATGCTCATATATGCACTGTCGTATTTATATTGGTTTTAATAAAAGTGTGCTAGAACGCGTTCAACTTCATGACTAGCTCGTTCAGAATCAGGTATCCATATTACTAACCGAGAATGCTAAACCGGATGGACGCAGGGACATCCGGCCATGGGCCGTAGCCGCAAAAAGACGTACTGCGTAGGCGCCCCAAGAAATGAGGAGCCGCGAGAAGTGGATGAGAGGCCGCGAGAGGCGGACAAGACCACAGAAAAAAGGAGTCAAAGAAATGAGGCGGCGTGAGCACACAAAAAAGGAAAAGGCACAGAAAAAAGTAGTCAAACGCAGGCAAAGCACGAAACCCATTGCACACGAAACTAGCACACAAAAAAAAAGAAGACACTCGTGCACAACAGCAAGGCACCCCCCCCCCCCCCTACAGGCACCGGACAGGACACACACCAAGAGGGGGATTTAACAAGCCCATGGAACACAAAAAGAAAGAAGACGCTCGCGCAACAACAATCCTCACCCCCCCCCCCCACACATCAATAAGAAGTGACACCCAAAGCCACATATCTAAAGGAAACGTCCATATTAAACATACGTCATCTCAACACCTTCACACTAGGCAGCATAGGTGTCAGCATAGGTGGATCTCCTTACAATAAAGCACTATTAACCGTTCAACTGCAGAAAAGGCTCCATATTAACAGTGAGTGCGATCCTCCTTATTACTTAACCATATTTCACACGCTGAGGAACAAACAAGTCATGAATACACGGTCATGGGTACAAAACGATTCGGATCGGATAACGGGACCAAACACACGAACACGAATGAAACAACAAAATACACGGCGGCGCATACAACGCGCTTCGGAAACTCCGGGAGAAAAAATGTCTCGGATCAAAAAACGCAAAGCTCAAGTAACCCCGTTACAGAGACGTGCCCAAATGGACAGACACAATGAACGTAGACGCATACAGCGCGCGTCTCAAAGTGCTGCATCGAAACAAGCACGATTTCAAAAGAAAGAGCTCGCGACTCAGACATACAAAAAAGGGAGCGCATAGACAGAATAAATGAACGAAGACGTGTACAACGCGCATATGACCTGCCAGAAAACAAGCAAGCAAGACTCCAAAAGCAGAAAGCTCAACTGACCGACATACAAAAACGGACAAGGCTCGATACAAACAATGCACGACGTACATTGAAACGGACTTTTGGCAAAGCGGAGGCGAATCAATTAAAACTACAAAATAGTGCGTCACAAATAATGGACATGCAACAACGCGGCACTCAAACGCCACAAGCAAAACATGCCCGTCGCGGACATCAACGCCAGACAACGCCTTCAATAATGAGTCCACTATTGAGGAAAATTCATTGGGATTAATGAATGTCATTTGCAATCATTGTCATTCACTTAACTTCCCAGAAGAAACAACTGGCAATACAAATAATGAATTTACACGTTGTTGTCAAAAGGGGCAGATTAGACTGCCTCCTTTACATTCATATCCTGAATATCTACAGAAGCTTCTAACTAACGATGTGCCTGAAAGTAAAAACTTTATGAACTGCATTACATCCTACAATAGTTCATTTGCTTTTGCATCTACCGGAGTACATATCAGGCCACCAAAAGGCAATGGCCCATACTGCTTTCGCATATGTGGTTAACAAAACGCACTATATTATGTCCAAAAAATATTAATGTTAATCACATTAATAACCAGGTCATTTCATTACTTCCTGGAGAGACACGGCTCTTTCTAAGCTCTGACAAAGTTGACTCTGATGACAACAATGAACATCTGAATTTCCCCTTAGAATATTTGAACACTATTAACCCAGACGGATGACCACAACACAACCTTACCCTTAAAAACGGTGTTATTCAAGCAACAGTTCTTACAGAATCACATGCTAACAATACTGTTCTCATTCCTAGAATTGACCTTACGAGTTCTGACCTGGATTTACCTTTTACATTGAAACGCCGACAGTTCCCCATTAAACCTGCATTTGCCATGACCATCAACAAATCACAAGGACAAGCCATGGACAAGGTTGGCATCTACCTCTCTGAACCCGTTTTTGGACATGGACAACTTTATGTTGCCTTCTCACGTGTTCGACGTTCATCTGACGTTAAAGTTAAAGTTATAAATGATCCATGCCAAGGAAGACTCAAAGACAAGACACCATCTTTACTACTAATGTTGTATACAAAGAAATATTCCAATAAAACATTACTCTATGCCAAACACTCTATTTTTTATTTATATAGGCATCATCCAAACCTGCACACTATTCTATATATTTTTTATTTATATAGGCATCATCCAAACCGGCACACTATTCTATATCTAATTCATACATCTCACTCTTTGTCATGCCCCAACGCCAGGGGTTGGCGAGCGAAGCCCCCTAGTTTATTGTAGATTGTTTGACGCGATTTTGTTGTCATACATTTCCGTGCAGCACAGCGCGTTAAACCCTACTGAAGCCCAGCTTCACTGTAGCTTTATGGGCAAGCACAGAGGAGCTTTTTTCACTGCAGAAAAGCTGGACAGTAATTGGATAAATGCACGAAAATCGTCACTTCGTGAATGAAGCAGTGGGCGGGCCAGGACGCTGGGCTGCTGCATGATGATTGGAGGAGCTGTTTAAAGGGCGGAACCCCTTTTTTGATTGACAGCATGTCTTAAGTATACATCAGCACTATAGAGATTCGAGTTCAGTCCCATGCGGATTTGCAGGTGAAGTCGTACGACAAACTGCTGCACTCTGTATTATTTGCTGGTGATATAAACCATTTTTGTTTGTACAAATTATTCTTTAAATAAAAAAAAAAAAAAAAAAAAAACATATAGCGTTCTTGACTTTGCTCCTTGTTTCAGCACAAAGTAAAGTTAGTTCGTTCATATAATTAAAGTAGCTCGTGGAAGGGGAAACTAGCCAGCTAGCAAGCTGTGCATAATGGCAGACGGTGCTAATATTGTTGACCTGCTTTTGGCAAAACCATTTAGTAGTCTTCCTTACGAGGAGAGACTCAGAATTAAACGGCAGGGCAGACCAACGCCCAAGATTGATCTGGTGCAAAAATCAGGAAAAAAATAACAGGTCTTTTCAGCTCTCCTGGTATGACAAGGTGAACTGGCTGACTGGAAGTGCTGTTACAAAGAAAATGTACTGTTGGCCATGCCTCTTGACGAAACCTTCTCAGGTAATGGGATGTGTTTGGTCAAACGTGGGTTTTGGGGATCTGGGTAACTTTGACAGGGCATACAAAAGGCATGAAAAGTGTAAAGAACATGTGAGTTCATGTGCAAGGTTAAGTTGTCTGGGCAGGGTCAGGGTTTAACATGCAATCAATGAAGGTCTTCGCATTTGGTGGGAAAACATAATGAAACAGTAAAAAAAAACAAAAAAAAAAAAAAACAGGGCCTTCCTAAACCGTCTTAATTGAGGTTACTTCCTTGCTTGGCCGTCAGGAGCTAGCATTCAGGGGGCATGAGGAGAGTAGTGAATCAGCAAATAAGGGGAATTACAGGGAATTTACAGAAACATTAGCTAAATATGACTCTGTCTTGGCCACACAATTTCAGTCATCAGCTGTGTTTTCTGGTATGTCCCACTCAATCCAAAATGACTTGATCTCTGCTCTCGCAGCCACTGTTTCTGATCATATAAAAGGTGAAATTCAGACTGCTCCTTTTTTTGCATGGCAGGTGGATGAAGCAACTGACATATCTTGCCATGCCCAACTGTCTGCCATTGTTAGATATGTGGATAGTGCAGGTAAAATTCAAGAGTGCTTCATTGAATTTTTGGATGTGTCAGGGAGTCGAGATGCTCAGTCTGTGTTTGAAATTTTAAAACGAGAACATGCAGGGCTACAGTTTTAGAGAAAAACTTGTGGCACAAACCTACGATGGGGCTGCTGTCTTTGCTTCATCTCTCAATGGCCTACAGGCCAAAGTTAAAGTAATAGCCCCTAGTGCAGTGTTTGTGCATTGCTATGCACACAGACTGAACCTGGTGTTGTCCCAGGATGCTAAATGCTTGCCCGAGTCAAGAATATTTTTTGCATCTCTCTCTGGGTTCACCACATTTTTGTCCACAAAAAGGATGTCTTTTCTCGAGTCTGCAGGATCTTCAAGATTGCCCAGAAACGCTCCTACTCGATGGAATTTCACATCACGGATAGTGAGCACTGTGGCAAACAATTATTATTTGTTATTATTAAAGTAATTAATAATTACTTTTGACAAGATTACCCAGGATGAGAACATGGATGATGACACATTTGATGCTGCCAAAGGCTTCATAATGAAACGAGGATTTTGAGTTTGTGTTCATGTTGTACACATATGAACAAATATTCCCCGAGACAGATGTTGTCTTTGATATTGTCCAGCAAAGGGCTATGGATGTTCTTTACTGCAAAAAAAGAATTGGGTCTCTCCTTGCTTTTGTCAAGGAGAAGAGGTCAGAGGAGGCTTATCAAGCAGTTTATGCAAAAGCAGCAAATCTCACATCAGACCCTCGAGATGACCTATTAGAAAGCGCCGTCTGTCACAATTACAGGATCCCCAGGACCGCTACAGAAATTTGTACATGGCCATCCTAGACAATCTCATGGAGCAGATTTCTCAGCGTTTTTCAAATTTGGAAAGCATGAGCTTCTTAGACTTACTCAATCCAGGGAAATTTGATGAAATGAGACAAGTGTTTCCAGAGGAGGCATTTGAAAGTGTGCTGAAAAGTTATGGCCATTTATTTGACTCCGGGAGACTGAGATCTGAACTTCAAGTACTATATTCAGATCATGACTTACAGGGGAGCAGGGGTAAGCTGTGTGATTTCTTGGTGTTTTTTAAAGACATGGAGTTGGATAGTGCAATGCCTCAGCTATACAAGCTGTTGTCGTTAGTGGCAACAATTGGCGCTACATCAGCAGGTGTAGAGAGGAGCTTCTCCTGTTTAAAACGGGTCATACACCCACAACACGATGGGCCAAGATCGTTTGAGCAACCTTGCTCTCCTGGCCATTGAGAGGAAACTGGTTAAGTCCCTAGAAAAGACGGCCAATTGGTACGACAGGGTCACAGACCATTTTCTGCAAAAGGAACTGAGGGCAGAATTTACGTACAAATAACATAATGAATTTTATGATGAAGGCCTAATATGAGCTTCCCCTGTTTCAAAAGCTAGCAGCCGCCACTGATATGCATGGATGCCAGAGGCCAGAAGCACCGCAAGCGCATGCTCACTGCAGCTCAGCTCCCCAGAGTCAAACCCAGCGGCTTTCCAGAGTCCGTAGGTGGCACTCAAACAACACAACACAACCTGTAAACTAAACTTCAGGCCACAATACAACCGCTGCCCAAACTAGGACGCACACACCACCACATATACAACCTTCGTTTAGTAATGTTTGGATATATGCAAGGATTGCAGACGCCAGAAGCAAGCCGTGCACAATACAACCACCGCCCGAACGCGCACACCTTTTCACGTCAGCTACAACCGGGGTAGCGGCTAATTTGTTGATAAATGGTCTTTATTCAAGCTTCCAGTTCCAATCATGGAAACATCGATTTCAACTATGAAAATGCAAAGTGACAGTGCAAATGAGATCCATCTGGCAAAACTATTGATTTTAAACGAATGTACAATGGCATCCAGTCATTTACTCAATACCATTGATAAACTTCTCAGAGCATTAATGGATAATAATATTCCGTTTGGAGGAAAAGTACTTTTATTAGGAGGAGATTTTCAACAGTGCTTGGCTGTTGTTCTGCACGCCATGTGTTCAGCTATTGTTCAGTCCAGTTTGAAATACGCAGAAAATTGGCATTACTTTGAGAAACTAAGCTTGGTAGAGAACATGCGGTGTACAGATCCAGAATATACCAACTGGTTGTTGCAACTAGGAAATAGAAACATTACCAATGTGTTTGAACTTCACCCAGATATTATTCAAATCCCTCATGCCTTTATTTGGTAACAAATGTTTTTGGTGAAGCAATATCATTACACCAGATACCACTTTTGATGCACTGGGCTATATTATGTCCAAACAATATTGACGTTGACCAGATAAATAACCAAGTGATTACATTGCTTCCTGCAGAAAGCCGCGTCTTTCTAAGTACTGACAATGTTGATTCTGAAGACGAAACTGACCATGTTAATTTCCCATTAGAATATTTAAACACTATTAACCACAACACAATATTAACCTTAAAGTAGGGACAAGTCATGCTATTAAGAAACCTTAATACTAAACAAGGTTTATGCAACGGTGCACGGTTGGTCATGAGAAAAAATATTATTGATGCACAAGTGCTTACGGGATCCCATACTAGCAATACTGTTTTGATTCCCAGAACTGACCTTACAAGTTCTGACCTGGAATTACCTTTTAAACTTAAACGACGCCAATTTCCCATTAACGCTGCATTTGCCATAACGATCAACAAATCCCAAGGACAAACCATGGACAAAGTAGGCATTTACCTATCTGAGCCTGTATTTGGACATGGACAACTTTATGTTGCCTTTTCAAGAGTTCGGCGTTTGTGTGACGTTAAAGTGAAGGTTTTAACTACTCCATACCAGGGAGAGCTAATTAAATGACAGGAAACCATCTTTACCCAAAAATGTTGGTTTCTAAAGAAATTTTTGATTAACTATTTTGAATTTATCATTTTATGAATTTTTTGTGGGCGGCACGGTGGCGCAGTGGGTAGTGCTGCTGCCTCGCAGTTGGGAGACCTGGGGACCCGGGTTTGCTTCCCGGGTCCTCCCTGCGTGGAGTTTGCATGTTCTCCCCGTGTCTGCGTGGGTTTCCTCCGGGTGCTCCGGTTTCCTCCCACAGTACAAAGACATGCAGGTTAGGTGGATTGGCGATTCTAAATTGGCCCTAGTGTGTGCTTGGTGTGTGGGTGTGTTTGTGTGTGTCCTGCGGTGGGTTGGCACCCTACCTGGGATTGGTTCCTGCCTTGTGCCCTGTGTTGGCTGGGATTGGCTCCAGCAGACCCCCGTGACCCTGTGTTCGGATTCAGCGGGTTGGAAAATGGATGGGTGGATGGATGAATTTTTTGTTTCCAATTTACTTCATTTAAACCTTTGCACCTCAATATATTTTTTTACGTGTAAGTGCAGCAACTCAAAGACATTTTGGACTTAAAGGATATAACAATTACATTTCAATTTTACTTTTAATATACTGGTTAATTTTAGTACAAACATATTTAATGAAAACTTTCAAAGGACGCTCTCACCCTCCATTGTCCATCCCTCCAAAGATCGGAGGGAACAGAAAATGATTGCCATTCTTGAATTTACAATTCTTTAGAGAATCGGGGGTTTACTGGTTGCATTAGATAGTATAGTTTCAGAAATTTTCAGTAATGACTGCTCTAGCTTGAACACCACCAGGTGGAGCCGTGAAAGACTGGAATTAGGGATGTCATGACACCGATGCTAATGAAATTTTACTGTACTAGATACCTTCCTGATACCATAGCAAAAAACACAAATGAATTTGTACTTCTGACCTGGTCCATCCCAGGATACCACGCACTGACATAAATGCATACTGCAGCCAATTTAGACTTCAAAATTCTAACCAGATCTTTGGGAAGTAGGAGAGAAACCAAGTTAGCTGGAGGAAAATCCATGCAGATGTTGGCCTAAATACTAAAGCAATACAGAAGCACAAAAAAACGGTACACTAGACATCAGCCAGGTCATACAATCCTTACCTTAATCTTACATCCCTGTGCTACTGAAATATACCCCTACCCCTATTTCGGGCTTCAAGGTAACGGGTAGCTTATTTAAAACAAATGCAATCAGTCCAGTGATAGAATTAACTGGAAATTAACTTTTACCAACATGAACAACCCTAGTTGATACAGCAACTCTGCAAGAAGAGGCACACATCATCACAGAATGATAGGACAAGTTAGTGTTTTCTAGCAGTTTCAGTTAAACTGAAATATCTATTCTTTTATTTTTCAGAGGGGTAGAACAGGGGAATTTAAATTTTATAATACAGTTTTAGGAGGCATATTAGGACCAAGCACTTCAACTAGTAACTACTGCTTTAATACCAATTTTAGTTAATAATATTCCCATTTAAAAATTTTTTTCAAAACTTAAGATATATAAAAAAAAAATAGAGCCTTCAGGAAACTCACCTTTTCTTTGAGCTGAGACTGTGTAAGATAACGGTCCTTCTGTAACAGCAACACTAGATCTTTATAAACCGAGCGTTGAACTAAAGAAAGAAAAAGGGGGTTGGGGAGAAATCAAACAAACAATGAGCATTGGACATTCTACATCCAAACAGCATATTCAATATTTGTTACTTTAACATGGCAGTCCCTGCAAGAAGAAATTTTTAAAATTTTATGATCCTTCAATATTAAGTGAATAGCAATTATGAAACTTGTTCACTTTCATTTAGCCATGAATGCCAAGAGCCCACCTTAGCTGTAACAACAAAAAAAAAAAAAAAAAAAAAAAAACAAAAACCCTCAATTTTGCTCATACAAGGAACGGTTGGAGCGATTACCCAGAGATGAAACTAAAAAACACCTTGCACTCACCCTTGCTAAATTGGGTGAAGCAAAGGTGAGGAAATTAATTTACACCAAAGGACAAAAGGTTTAGGAAAAAAGAAAAAAAAATCCTGAGCAATGAACAATAACTATCAATTTCAAACCTGACTGATAGGTCTATCACATTTACAAAATAACTGCTCCAAAAGCCAGATTACATTTTTGAAGGTGGGTGTGTTCGGGATGTGGGTACAGCTTCCTGGAAAGACCGCCAGGAAGGAGGAGTTTTAAATGCTCCTTTTGACAAATCTTCCTGTTTCACTAGATTATAAGGAGGAGAAGTTTTAGTCAGTTAAAATTTTCAAACTGCTATTAAAAGGCTATGTCATAGTAGATTACGTTTCCTCCATTTTCAGCTGTTGCCTACATTTACATAATCTGAGCAAGTCAGTCAGCAGTGCGCCCCTACATGAAACCATTCACCTAGAGGGACATGCTCATCAACTCAATAAAACTAGTCTGCGGCTTACTTAGATAAAATCCCAGGCTTTATTTGATCTTTAGTTGTAGAGGTGGGTTTTATATGGATGAGACAAGACAACCAACGAATGCTCCATTGGGAAGTACATGAGGAATAAGAAACAAGTGTTTTGAACCTTGCAAATTGAGGGGTCTTATTTCTGATGTCTCATGTTCAACACCAAAAAAAGATAGAGTCTGTGGCTGAACTTGCAGTACTTGTTAGCCTACTCATTCTTCGTACAGTGACAGCTCAGTCAGGCTGCATGTAAACTTTGGATATGACAAAGAGAAGGGGCTCCTATGTCTGAGGTTGTGTGTTTTACAAACCAAAACAGAATGTAAAAAAAATGAAGAAGGGTTAAATTGCTGCTGAACACACTTCAGCTATTAACCCTTCATACAACAGAGCATTCACAGACAGAAAAACAGGCATGTTCCGTTGTGCTGGAAAATTGGTGCTTGGTTGGTAAAACAAATAGCCAAAAAAAAAAACCAACAACAAAAAACTCCTCCCCCCCACCACTCCACCATCATAGCCTCAAAAATGAGAGGGTACGGGGTAAGAGTTGGAAGCAGTGGTGACATTAGGACCCGAAGGCTGGGAATATATACGCTTCTGCTATTCAAGCATTGTACTAACTACACTTACACACAAACTTTATGTACATCTGGAGGACTCCACCAAGAGGAAGTGTGAGGCATCACACTGCAAAAACATGAGGCCTCATGTATAACAGCGTGCGTAAAATTCACACTAAAACATGGCACACAGACAAAAACATAAGTATATGTATGCACAAAAAAAAAAAAACAAAAGATGCATAAATCTGTGCATACTCCAACTTCCACTTTCCTCCACTACATAAATCCCAGCGAGCGTGAAATGTATTGCATATGCATGCGCCTGCCGCCCCACCTCCTCCCAGAATTACGCTTCTTTGAATATAAAAAAAAAAAAATCAATGTAAACAGCCCTTAAGTTCAATGTCCTGTGAAAAGACAATGGCAAAAGCACCGGGGATTGGGGGTGAAGGGGCTTAGAATAATTTCAGTGAATACCAAACAGAGACAAAGAAAAACATACAAGTTGATCAAGTGACAGAGAGTGTTGGAGAAACCCGAAAGTTCGAGTTCAGAAAGTCGCATAGTGCCCGAAATTAAGTGGTCAGATATCAATGTTGCTGTGAAATGGCAAGTCATAGCTCACAGTTGGAGTGTCATATGGAAGCGTATTAGGGTACAGTGAAAAGATGACAAACAGGGACACAGTGGAATAAAAAAAGGTTGAAATTTCCAGTTTATTTTGTAATTGAAGTAGATTATAAACTTCATTTTACAATCGTTTAATTCACTAGTTTCTCAAATACCATTGTAACTAAAGTAGAATATTAAGCATTTAACATGCTGTGTGTTCTTCTATGTACTCTGTGTGTGTGAGAATCACTACATGCTTCTTAAACAGGCTCTCTCTTATTCCAACAGGACACAGAATACATTACATTCATGATATTACAGATCTCTGAGCAATTTAAATACTAAGATGTATACTTTATATTTTCAGGATGATATTTAATACATGCTTTAATTCCTATGTGGGCACAGTGGTAGCGATGGGCTGGGGCCCCATCCAGAGATTGTTCCTGCCTCCCGCACGACTCTCGATGAAATTTATTGCAGCAGTACTGTCTCCTTCAAAATGTACTAACAGCAAATTCCTGTCCTTCCTTTTCTTTCTCCAAGTAACCAAATCGCTACACAATCAGCTCTTGAATAAATGTCAATCCATCTGTAAGCTTAGAACAATTCTTCAAAACTTTTAAGGAACATCTTTGTAGTACATGTTTAAATTATTCCATCCATGTATCCATTCAGATAGCGCCACTCCCAGCAAGCATACAGCGCAAGGCAGGAACAATCCATGAACAGGGCATCAGTTAATCACTACAGCAGTCCACACGTTTAAGAGTACACATTTAAATTAAGTTAAAAATGTATATTTATAATGTAAATACTTTATCATTTCAGTGCCTGAAAATCTAAATTGACTTAGAAGCCAGTTGTCATCATCTGTAAATACGATTTTTCTATTGAATTGAATTCCTTTATTGTTATTGTATGGCACAATGAAATTCAATATGCAAATCCTCCATAAAATTGTAAAAACAACAATAATAATGGGATATACAATGAAAAATATACAATATGAAAGCATAAATGGCTCAGGTTGTGCAATAATACAACTGTAATGTAAATTTACAGTGAGGTAATTGTACTTAAGTACAAACGGACCTTACGGGAGCATCTGATGGACTGAATGAGTGGGTTTATAGCTCTTGGGTTGAAACGGTTTATGAACCGTGAGGTCCCTACAGGAAAGGCTCTGAAGTGTTTATGCCCATGGCTGAGGCAGCGTGTGCTAGAAGCTGTATCCCGATAATTCTCTCCGCTTTTGACACAATCTGCGCTAAAGCTTTCTGATCAGCTGCTGTAGACCTGTGATTCCACACTCGGATACAGTGGGTTAAAATAGTCTGAGTGGTGCACTGAGAATAACAACGCTAAAGTAGCTATGGTATTTGGAATAGTTTGGCCATTCCATGCACCATTACATGGTTACAGGTTGATTACAATCAGATGACTTAAAACTAAAAAAATGATATGGGGTTAATTTCAGTGTACTTGATACAGTCGTGTCAGGGATGGGAATCGAAAAAAAATAACGGGAAACACCACAAGAACAGCAGCACTGCTTTGACACTGGGTGCCACCAGTTTGCAAAACTGAGCTGAAAACTTGCATAAGCAATGGTTTGAGCTGGCGTGAGAATATGCGTGGGTTTATGTCAAATTTAGTTTTTATACCCGTTTCCATGCTCACATCACGATGTATACACACCATTTATACAAGCCCCTGGTTTTGCCATGTTGCGAGTTGTGGGAAGAAAGAGGTTAAAGTTCATTGCATTCTGTTGTGAAGGTCCAAAAAATTTGGGAACAGACTGAGAAAATGGTATGAGTATTGAGTCTTTATAAACGGGCAATATGCATCGCTTCCATTGCCTATATGAATATTTTTGACCATCAGCATTTAAGTTTGATGATCTGCTTCACCACATCGAACCATTCAAGCATTGTTGGAACTGCAATGTGGTTTGCAGTCATCCTGCTTTATCCTTCAACATCCGAATCCCCACGTCTTGTCTCGGACATTCACTTAGCACGGATGCATCTGTCTCAAAGTTGCTCCCATTTTGTTTTGCACATTTCCACATCCACTTTCAAACAGCTGGTGCTCTGATGCCAGCTGTTCGGACAGGCATATCCCTCATTATGGAGAGGTTGATAGTAAACAAGGATACTGATGTCATGTACCAACTTGAACTTACTTTACTCCCAAAAATTTGCTGGTCCTGCAACTTGCACACACGTCACATTGTTTCCGGACAATGTGCTCAGAAGACACGTCAAAATAGCACTGGGAACGTGTAGCAGACATAATGCGTGGCGTGCAATTGTTCTGAAAGTCAAATTTAACCCGGCCTTAAGGTTCACACTGCAGTTGCAGAACTCTGGACATAGAACTTAATGATGGTGCTTTAACAGACTTGGATACCTGTTTTGAAGTTGTTCTAAAAAACTTGTTTAACCATTCAATGAAACCCCTAGGTTGAGGCATCCCATCTAAAACCTCTAAGACCAGAGAAATGAAGAAACTAGGCCAAATTTAATATATAAAAAAAAAAAAATTAAAACAGCAAAAAATTAAGAGCTATGCAAAATATATTAAGCTTGTCAATTAACAAAGAAAAAAGGGCCTTAAAATGATTCAGGGGCAGATTCTGCTCACTCCTCATGTCTACTGCCCGATTCAATTCCCTTGAATAAGGATAATATATGCTGAATCATCAGTGCAACACCTACTCAAAAGAGCCCCTTTATTTCTAACTAACGTTAGAATTAGAATTGGGTATTTCTATCTGGGAGGATTCTGCAATTATCTTTAAGATTAAAACAAGTACATTACTTAAAATGCATTAAAAATTATATGTACTTAATGGACTCACCTCTTTTTCATTTCTTATTCTAATTTTAATTATGATTAGCCAAAAGCCTTAGTCTTGCTATACAGGTTTTATCAGGCATACACATTTATTTTGTTTAAATAATTCAGACAAGAGAACCTTATCTGACACACCCAAATTCAAAAGTCCAATTACACTACTGCTCATTAATAAGGACCTGATCCCCATGGTTTTACAGACTTGGTGTGGTAGAGGTCTCTCAATTGTCCAGTCACTATTTTCTTTTCTTAATGTTTAGGATTATCCCAATCAATTGAACTTTTTTGTTAACTTTATTTGATCCTTAAGTGTCACCAGTGCAATTCTGGCTCAAATTGATACTTGGGCAGAGCTTCTCCTAGCAAGTCAAAGAGGCTAGTACTTGACACTGTAAAAGGCATGAGCCCTAAAAGAAAATAAAAGAAAAAGACACACTCACTGGAGTCACCCAGGATAACCACAAATTTGTTATGTAGTAGTAGCTGAACTTGCTCTTTACATATGTTCTTCATGTCTTACTCCAAATGATTCTGTAAGAAGAAGAAAAAAAAAAAAAAAAAAAAAAAAAAAAAAAGGTGGGGTTAAAATGAAACCTTAAAACACTTTGACAAGTAACCATTTTTACTGTAATTTTATTCTTTAGGTCACAGTTCCCTTTCCCTAAACAGACTATACACATACACATAAAACACCCTATATATGCATTCTGAGATAAGTTTCCTTTATTTACTCCTCACCTCCACAGGTTAAAATTATAAAAATCCAACAATTCAGACATGATAAAGGTGCACTTTGCAAGTTAGTTGCACACATTTCAGTCACACCATAGTCTCCCTGTTTCAGAGAATCAATGTTTGGGCCGTAGCAATAACAGGAATATTATATCAGTCACATTTAGTACTTTTTATTTAATTTATTTATTTTTTTTAAAACTTAGGCTTTGCATAAAATGACTGCTTTAAGTCTATTATGATGTATAGACATCACCAGGCCTCAAATGCAACCATCTACAGCCTCTGCCTGTTTGAGGGACTTGTCCCCTTAAGTTTTCCTCAGTACATGGAAGGTAAGCACGTTTTTAAATAAACTCTGGTAACTTGGTCATTCAAGAATTTTCCATTTTTAAGCTTGAAGAACTCCTGTGTGGCCTTATTTTTCTGATGAAGTACCTTCCAAACATAAGAAAATCCCAATGAGTTAGGAGGCATTTACTAGAACATGAGCATATAGGATTCTGTACACCTCAGAATTCATTGTGCAACTGGTGTTAGCAGCTGCCTTAATTAATAAAAATAAGTGTGATAGTCCCTTGGCAGCCACACATGCCCCAACCCATTACACCCTCACCACCATGTTTAACAGAGGAGGTGGTGCTTTGGATCTTGGGCAGTTCCTTTGTCTCCAAAGTCTGCTCTTATCATCACTCTGATACAGGTTCATCTGTCCTCAAAACCTTCTTCCAGAATTCTACAGACTCTTAAGTACTTTTCCACAAACTAACCCGGCCATCCTCTTTTTGAAGTTAACTAGTGGTCTGCATCTTTGCCATGTGGCCTCTGTATTTTTGTTCATTAAATCTTCTGCAAGTAGTAGTGCTGGGTGGCATACCAGTTCATACCAAAAACCGTTTATTTTTGTTATGATTTTTCTTATACCGCAACACCGGTTTAAATAGCCTAAACAATGTCTGGAAAGTGCCGCAGCGGGAATCTGTTTAAGGAGGGACCTTTTTCACTGCTGCACCACTAAACAAGCATACAATGGAATACATGCGTTAGTGGAGGTATTGAACGGTGAAAATAGACAGAACATTCCGAAACTGAAGCTGTAGCAGAGAATAAAGCTGCACATGATGACACAGAATAAATTTTGCTGAAAAAAGAAGCCGTGTTGGTTGTCTGGAGATAGTTTGGTTTTAAAAGGTTGGATGTGGACCATTATGTTCAAATGTGTGAATACTGTTTCTATACTACTGGATAATACTGCAAGCCAAGTTGTACTTGTTTTATTTTTTTTCAATACTGCGTAATGTAACTGGGCACTGTGTAATAGTGCGATGACAGGGTGACTTTATTCTCGACATTTCCACTTTAATCTCGACGCTTATGACGTGAATAAAGTCGACATGTTGACTTCATCGTAATTTGTCATTAAAGTAGAACATCGTAAACAAAACTTCATCTTAAAATGAATATTTAAATTTACTAGATTTTCTCAAACCCCATCATAAGTTATGTAGCACATTAAATGCTTTGTGTTAAGTGTTCCTAGAGCCATGTTAATCGCTATGTGCTTCTTAAACTGACTTCCTCTTGCACTAAGAGGCGGCGCAGGCAGCACACAGAATACATTAATTTCATGATATTCCTGCTCTCTGAACATTAGAATGCTAAAATAAATGCTTTAATGCATTTCATCATGAAAATGATAAAGTATGTATTAATCATGTGGGGGCACGGTGGTGTGGAGGTTGCACTGCTGCCTCGCAGCATGTGGGTTCCGGGTGTTCCTGGCCTTGAATTTGCAGGTTTTTCTGGTGGATTTACTCGGCATGCTTCAGTTTACTTTCAAAGTCATGTAGGATGTGGGGTTTTGTTACATTATACTGACCCTGCTAGTGTATGTATTGCTCGTATTCACCCTGCGATGTGCTGGCGCCACATTCAGGATTTGCTCCTGCCTTGCACACAATGCTCGATGGGATGGGCGCAATCCTGAATGGTTGGCACAATTAAACAAGTATAACAAAGATTTTTTTAAAGTTCTGAACACTCCGTGGTCTAAGTTTATAACTAGTTTTAATTTCACAAAGATGTTTACCGTGTGGTGATTGGTTATGTGGAGAAAGAAAAAGGAAGGATAGGAACTGGAGGTTTGGTACATCAGACAGACGGCACACATGCAATAAAGAAAGAGCGCTCAGAAGAACACCCATTGAATTGTGTGTTCATGTCACCGTCCTCCAGATCACAAACCCAACATTTACACAATATTTAAGTTAAACCTGTTTGATACCCATTCATACATTGTTTTTTTGGAGCCTCGTCACACTTGCCATAAAGTTCTCTACACTGAACGTACACCTGGGGACCCCTTACTGCGAGGGAGCAGCACTACCGCCACACTACTGTGCATTTTTTAATACCTGCTTTAATGCATTTTAACATGAAAATGATATCAAGTATTTATCTTAGCATTCTAAATTTTCAGAGAGCAGGAATATCACAAAGTGAATGTATTCTGTGCGGCGATAGCTGCCTGCACCTCCTCTTAGTGCTGAGGAAGTCAGTTTAAGAAGCGCGTAGCGGTTAACAGCTGGGTCAGGGAACACTTAAAGCATTTAATGTGCTACAATAGTTATGACATTAAAACATTGATTTTAGGATGAAGTTTACGACATTCTACTTTAATAAAAAAAATAAACAGAATAAAGTGGAAATGTCGAGAATAAAGTCAACATGTCGACTTTATTCTCGACAGCTTTTTTTTTTCCTTCACCGTGTCCCTAATACGCTTCCGTAGGGCTATACCACAAATAGCATTATAAATGCAAGTTGCAGTTATTTTTTATGCATATAGCTTAACTTGAAGCAAAGGTCCATATTAATGCAATTTGCCTTAATAATGGTTCAGTTGGTAATGATGTCATCACCAAAGTGCAGTTGTTTCATTTTATTTTAATTTGGTGAATACTGTGTTCAATGCATCTGGGCCTGAAGTAATAGTATTATTACTGGAAGTTGCACTATTATTTAATTTTATTATTATTTATTAGTTTAAATATTATGCACTTTAATGATGGTAAATATGTTCAAAAAGTCGCTAATGTGTCAGTGGACAGAGATGGTTAACATTAACAGAAAGTGTAGTTGATTTACAAAAAAATATTTACTATTTATTCCTTTTCTAAGACATGTTCAGTGCAATTCAACTTTTGACAAGCACGCCTGGATATTTTACTAAGTCTAAATGCCTCTTTGGATGGTTGAAAATGTGTCAAAAAGTTTAGTTTAAGTTGTTTGCAAACTTTGTTTAATAAAGAGGTTCTATATTTTGACTGCATCTGTCATGCAATGTGATTCCTTCTCTTTATTAGTGCCACCCTCTTGAAAACTATCACTTTATGGGGCCATGCAAACCTGTATTAATACTTGTGTACACATTAAAATATTTTTTTGTACAATGTACAATTCTTACGACAATGGAATAGGTTATTCTTAGCCAGTCTACTGCAGTAATTGCACTGGAAAATGTGGTTAACATCCACTCATGCATGGGAAAAAATACCGTTGAATACCGTGCTCTCTCATTTCATCGTTAATTGCAGTTTTCTTGCCATTATCACTGGAATACTGTCCCAAGTAATACGACAGAGCGTAGTAAAGGTCTGCTCCAACTCTGTTTTAAGACAGAGGGTTTAAGTAATCAACAGAAGCTGGAACACCAATGCAGACTGTTTGCTTCAACTTACAAGGCTTAATTTACTTTAACTGCTGCAGAACTTCTGTAGGTTGTAACCCTATTAGTTATTCCCTGAAGGAGGCCCATTTGTAATATTCCGAAATATCCTTTTCAGTTTTTGCCAACCTAAACTTTAAATTTAAACCTCTGGCAGTTTACCACTTACCCTTTTCACTATTGTAGGTTATTGCATTTCAATTGATTAGATTTGAAGGAAAACAAGTAGTGTAATTTAATATAGTTATCACTATTATGCTAAAACTCAGCTTTAAAAGTTCAAATCCATTTAATGTTATTTTGAGGTTCTCCCCAACCAGCACTGCATGCTGAGAAAAACCATTTGTAAAGGGGAAAAAGAAAAAAAAAAAAAGAAAAAAAAGAAAAGAAAAAGAAAACCTTGTATTACAAGCTACTATGAACCATGTAGCAAAAGAAAACCACTACCTCTACAGCCTATTAACCATTTAACAGCGCGTCTACCAACCAGTGCCAAATAGAAGATAAAAATCGGCCTGGAAATGTGTGCAAATATAATGCTTCATCATGAGCTAATTAACATGCAACACAACTAATGTTTCTGCAATTCAAATTAAGATTTTGTAAATATACAAATGGGGAAAAAAACAAAAAAAAACACACCTACTACAAAACCATATTTAAGCTTTTGTATTTATACATGAATTGGAATTTTTACAGTGGGGATGCTCAGAATAGTGTTTTTGTAGGGTGAATACCAATCACCGATTTCATGTTACTGTAATGGTAAATTCAGTTTTTCTTCTTCATTTATTTAAAAAAATATTACACTAAGCTTTTGAATGTATAGAAGCCTTGTTCTGTATTAAACTACTAACTTTGGTATTTATAAATTAAACTGCAGACCACAGGTGTTAAAAAAATAAATAAAAAAAATTCCTAAGGTTTATTTTTCAGTGACCATTAAAATACTAAAATAAAATTCCCTTAAAAATACACTTTAATTATATACAAAAAATGTACCCATAATACACAGAACACATGGGGTGTGCAATATTAGCAAAATAATATCTCAATATTTTCTGACCGATGATAGACCATACTTTGCAATCTTTAAAAACATGTTTGTAAAAGTCTTAATATCTTATCAAGACCAAGCCAGAGCATTAATTGCAGTTTACAAATGAGATTAATGGAAACAACAGTTAAGGAAAACAGGTCTTATTTACTTAAAACTGAACTAAAAACAAACATTTCTATAAAAAAAAAAAAAATCACCACCAGTCAAAGTGAGATCAAACCATGCAAGTATGAGTAAACCATTTCGAAATGGTGGTCAGAATTTACAGAAAACATTACACCAAGACCAACAAAACTATTAAAAGCATTTTAAACAGACACATACCCTTAATGTAAACAAGATATGAATCCAAAGGGAATAAAATGCTAATCATAATTGAAATACAGTGTGGATAAACAAACTGTTCTGCTCTAAAGTGAATTGTGCAGCATACAAGAATAAAAATCCAACATACTGTATTATTCTGTAAAAATCCAAAATTCTGTCAAACACTGCACAAGGGGGAAAAAACATACTATAGTAAGACACAAAAAACCCAAACCTATAAAATTCTTAAACAACCAACTTCAAGTTCTGTCCAATACTGCACAAAGATATCAGAAAAAATAAAACCATTGTAAAATTTTGAGGAAACGTCAAGTTGTGTGACAGAAACACCAGTCTGTCCACAGAGCAGCACAGTTACAGGTTACATTTCCTCTGGTCCTGAAAGTCCTCTCAGAAGGGCTGCTTGACGGAGGGATACACAGGCACTTTTTCCAAAAGTATACTTATGTTTTCAACCTCTCAAGTGGATTTAAATTACTGTCCACCTCAGATATCATTAAGTAGCTCTTGATCCCTTTTTCAATGGCAGTGTGCAAAGACTTGCCTTCTCTGAATGCCCGTGTTTTTTATATATATTTTATATATAGCTGCTAATAAGCTTTTCCCCCCGATATGAATATGCTTCTTACAGAATTTTTTTCTTTTGCCCAACACCTAACAAGGCTCCGTCGTACTAGATCAATTTCACTTTACAGCTGGTAAAACAACTCTGCACATTGCAGTCGTAAGCAACAGCAGTCTTTTCCAAGCCTAACCACCTCTACGCGAGTGAGGATGATCCACATCTTGCAATTAAATGTAACGACATAGATTGTGAGGCTGTTTATCCTCTGGTGCTCTTTGCGCATTCGGTTTTAGGCAGCTAGTCTGGCTTCACTTGTGGTACGCTGACCGTGCATGCACACAAGGTGATCTTTCTTGTTAGATTACATGAGGCAGTGAATGAATGGACTCTCAAGGCGTGTTTGTTTTTTGCAAAGTGAGTGACATACTCGATAATTTTGGCAATATTTATGCCATTAGGAGTGTGTAATGTGCAAGATGCTTGTAAATATTATAAGCTGCCACATTGCTTAATTTCAACGTACTTGTCTGAAGCAAAGCTTAATTTTAAATAAAATAAAAAAAAAAAACCTTACACATTGATTCCGTTAATTGATAGTTACAACTGCTTGATTCAGACTTTATGTGCATGTATCAATCATTTATTGCACTACAGGTTTTTAGTGCTAAATAAAACCCCACTATAAGTATAGAAAAATGCATATTTTTACAGTGTGTCAGCTGAACACTAATTCTTGAGGTATTAAAAATTTGGATTACATTTGAACTGTGCAGTACTTTTTTTTACTAAAATGTCTACTGTATAACCAACATAGTAAAAACCCTTAAAGGCACATTTCAATTGTTTATAAAATGTTTATTAAGAACATACAAGTCTAACATACTTAAGTTAACAAGTAAAATAAGCTTAACAGCAACATTTGTCTATTGTTTACACAGTAGCAATTTCAAATTCTCTCTCCTTTTTCCAATTGAACAATACCTACAGTATTAAACAAAATCTGGCTAACCGTCCAAACACAGCGTCCATTTTAATTAAAGGACAAAATAAAAAGGTCTGCATTAAAAGTAGCTTTTCTTGCCATGTGTCTAATTGCATGAGACAATTCTGATTTTTTCCCCCAGCCTATTACTTCATTTTCTGTAATATAAAGGCTAACATTCTGGTCTTCTCACTGTTTGGTAAAGTCTTCCTTGCAGCTTTCGGTTTTTAGGACGCTTGCTAAAAGGAAAACACCCACAAAAAAACGCACTAGCTAAAATACTGCAATACCTCAGAAAAGCAAGGGCTGAACAAAAAAGTTGTGATGGCCAATTTACCAATCACTGAATGAGTCTTAAGTATTGACAATCAGCCAATTTAGACTGGCAACCAATCAATCTGAGCATCACTAGTAGTAAATACTAAAAAGACAGAATTTATGAAAATTTCATATTATGGGAATACTGCATCATAAAGCCCAATTGTAATACAAACTGTGTCATGCTTTGTGACAACTTTTGTGGGTTTTAAAAAGGAAAAAATAAAAAGCCGTTATTCAAAGCTCAACCACGTTAGAATGTGCAATATACACTTCATTATTTCTTATCACATGTAGATGTAAATAAGAGATTTGCACTGACTTAACATGGATTATTTGAAGGAATGAGCATGTGCATCTGTTAACATGCTTGAAGGGTGCATGTTCACTTTAAGATGCTTAAAAAGTAACTTGGTTTACAAGTATTTGCTTTCAAAGACTTTGGTGGCAGGTCAAATTGGTTTTACTTGTGTAAGGGTGTCAACTATCCATCCATCCATTTTCTAACCCGCTGAATCCGAACACAGGGTCACGGGTGTCAACTAGCAATTATGAAATTCGATCAAAGTTAGCATCCCTAACACAAACTTTTGCCCCATTGAAATATAACTTATATGGATGCCCGGATGCTGCTGCATAAAATATTCATATTCAAGTCCATCTAAAAAAAGGGTCCTACTTTCACTCTTTTAAAAAAACCTGTGAAAAGTGGTACAGATGCATTCACACATTTTTATCATTAATTTCCATAGAGTTACACAATATATATTAGAATTGTGCTTACAATAATAGCTACAACAAAATACTAAATCACAAAAAAATGTGACCACTTTATTTTATTTAGTACTCTGATCCTGTCGTAGGTAGAGCTTTCCCAGTTATAGACTGCTCTAAACACAAATGTTGTAACTAATAAGACATTGTCTACGTGCAAATGCATTGGCAAATCTGAGGGACTCCCAGAGTAGGATTATGTGCAGAATGCATATTTGAGAATTTATTTCCCAATATTTTTTTTTTTTTTTTTTTTTTTTTTTTTTTTTATAGTGTTAATTTCTTTTTCCGTTTTGCACAACAGTCAAAAAAATGGAAAATGTAAATGTTGAACCTAGATCACCTAATGCTTTTATACATTTTAGTATCAAATTGAAGAGAATCATTTGTAGCATGGAACTGTTTGGTTTTCAAAAGAGATGGTAAAGAGAAAAAAAAGCATACATCTGCAATTTAAGCACATAGTGCACTGTCTACACTAACATCCATATCGAGCAGGATATTGAAAGCAAATTCAGATAAACAAAATTCAATGACTTCTGTTATCAAAATACTAGGATTCAAAACTGTGAAATGAAGGTTTTCAAAAATGATCAACCAGGGTAAGAGAGGTCATCCCCCCTCCATGACAATGACAGACAGAAAATGAAATGGCTGTGAAACAGGTGAAGGTTTATGCAACCACAGCTAATCTGTGGTAGAGATAGATAGATAGAGATAGATAGAGAGATACTTTATTAATCCCAGGGGGAAATTCACATACTCCAGCAGCAAAAAAATATTAAAGAGTAATAAAAAATGCAGGTAAAAAACAGACAACTTGAATAACGTTCAACGTTTACCCCCTCTGGTGGAATTGAAGAGTCGCATAGTTTGGGGGAGGAATGATCTTCTCAGTCTGTCAGTGGAGCAGGACAGTGACAGCAGTCTGTCGCTGAAACTGCTCCTCTGTCTGGAGATGACACTGTTTAATGGATGTAGTGGATTCTCCATAATTGATAGGAGCCTGCCGAGTGCCCGTTGCTCTGCTACGGATGTCAAACCGTCCAGCTCTATGCCAACAATAGAGCCTGCCTTCCTCACCGGTTTGTCCAGGCGTGAGGCATCCTTCTTCTTAATGCTGCCTCCCCAGCACACCACTGCGTAGAAGAGGGCACTCGCCACAACCATCCGATAGAACATCTGCAGCATCTTACTGCAGATGTTGAAGGATGCCAGTCTTCTAAGGAAGTACAGGCGGCTCTGTCCTTTCTTGCACAGAGAATCAGTATTGGCAGTCCAGTCCAATTTATCGTCCATCTGCACTCCCAGGTATTTATAGGTCTGCACCCTCTGCACACAGTCACCTCTGATGATTACGGGGTCCATGAGAGGCATGGGTCTCCTAAAATCCACCACCAGTTCCTTGGTTTTGCTGGTGTTCAGTTGTAGGTGGTTTAAGTCGCACCATTTAACAAAGTCCTTGATGAGGTTTCTATACTCCTCCTCCTGCCCACTCCTGATGCAGCCCACGATAGCAGTGTCGTCAGCAAACTTTTGCACGTGGCATATTGGAGTTATATTGGAAGTCCGATGTATATAGGCTGAATAGGACCGGAGAAAGTACAGTCCCCTGCGGCGCTCCTGTGTTGCTGACCACAATGTCAGATCTGCAATTCCCGAGACGCACATACTGAGGTCTGTTTGTAAGATAGTCCACGATCCATGCCACCAGGTATGAATCTACTCCCATCTCTGTCAGCTTGTCCCTAAGGAGCAGAGGTTGGATGGTGTTGAAGGCGCTAGAAGTCTAGAAACATAATTCTTACAGCGCCACTGCCTTTGTCCAAGTGGGAGAGGGATCGATGTAGCATATAGATGATGGCATCTTCCGCTCCCACCTTCTCCTGGTATGCGAACTGCAGAGGGTCGAGGGCATGTTGGACCTGTGGCCTCAGGTGGTGAAGCAGCAGCCGCTCCATGGTCTTCATCACATGTGATGTTAAACTATGAGGGATTTGCTCTGAAAAGCAGATGATTGCAAACCATATACTGTACTTTCCTCAAGAAAGGCAGCAAGTTTGCATGATTGCTGGTAACGAAGAACACAGTGAGGTCTTCTGCCATCAGTAACTGGACCAAAACTGCAGACCTTTGGTCATATAGGCTATGCTTAGCAATAGTTGAGTATTCTATGCAATTTATGCTAAACTTAAAACAATATGCATTGTAGGGGGTGGGACGATAAACCGCTAGATATTGTGAATTATTCTCTTGCAATACAACACTGATTTTCTGAAGTCTAGTACTGAAATTTTGACAGGCACACTCAACTGGTTCCTTATTTTAGGTCTCTGTGCTAGGTATCTAATCATGTTGTCATTGCTTCATGGATCCTTGGTGTGGCACCAAACATTAAAAGTAACAGCGCCAAAGCAATTACACTGGAGAGATGGGGGCTAACCAGAAAAAAATCAAATGAGGAAAAAACAAGGATGCTCCCTCTTACTTCAAATCTAAAGTGAGGCAACACTTTTGAGTTTTCCTTCTAGTAAATGAAATCCAAAGACTATGCTATATGCAAAATTTGTTCAACAAAAATAAACTACACTGGCATAACAACGAACCTACAGAGCCACCAGTCTATTCATTATCTTTTGGAAAAAGCAGCTCCTACTCTATCTGTAAGTCAGCTGCTGTGGTACAAAGTTTTAAAACAAAACTATCTTTTGCCTCACCAAGAGCTATGGATATTAAAAAAGCTATCACAGGTTTCATTTGTAAAGAACTTTCTTATATTGTGGTGGTGGTGAATGAGGGTTTTGGCAAAATGCACAAAACGTTAGAACCAAGATATGCAATACCTTGTCCAACATTCTTTACTGAAAAAGTAATTCTTGCACTATACGCAGAGACAAGGGTGAAGGTGGAGAGCACATTACAAACTGGAAAGTATTGCATATTGAATCACTATAAAAAGTGCATTTTATCAACAAGTGGCAATTGATATGCAATGTTCTGTAAACTCTAGCAATGTACAGGGGTCATACAGGTGCCCACATGATGGAAGTGCTTAAAAAAAAAAAATCCCACAATGCACATCTTCAAACAAAAAAAAAAGCTGCAAATGTATCAAATGTAGACAAGACGAGTAACATTCTTAAAAAGGTTTAAGAGATGCATTAAGCTTAAGTTAACAAACATTGTTTACTAAACGATTAGTTTTTCTTTTCTTTTGCTAATTAAAAAAAGTAAGCTGCCTCACTTAAAATCTTGCTGTCCAATCTAAACAACTGTCCATTTTAATTTTAAAGGACAGTGGCCAATTGATTGGAGCCTCCCTAATGGCATGATGCCTATGCTATTGTAATACTGTCATAAATTACAGTTCATTGCCTGACATGATGCAAATACCAGGTAAGCACTACAAACTTGTAATGTATTCAGACAGTGATGCATTCTCCCACCAATTTGCTGTATGTGTACATTAACACATAACACAATGGCAGAAAGATGCAATATCTAAATTTAAGCCAGCAATATTTGTTACATTTAGAACTTTTATATACTTTTACAAGATTATCAGGTTTGTTTACTGGGGTTGTCACATTAGCCAAAAAATATGAGTTGAATACATTCAAACTGCACCCTATCAAAAGGGAAGCATTAGCATTGCCATCTTGTTTTGGTCACCCTGACATACTAGACTTCAGTCATAAAAATGATCAGCACAAGAGCCAAAAAAGCAGGATCATGACAGTATTAAGTCAGAGTCTGCACAATCAGTTTGCTTTATTTTCTACTTTATAGATGCAACAACACTTTAATAAAGATGGCCTGAATATTTTTAAATTAAACCTCAAAGTTTTAGGCATTAGTGTCAAACCAGTAGCCATGTAACACAGAATAAATTGTGGAAAAACTACACCAGAGAAACAAAAAAAAAAGTTTTACTAATTAAGATAATGAGCTAACCATTCAAAGTTATGAAAAAGCGGATTGTGGATGTGAATTGGAAAAACAAGTATAACACTGCAGCTCTGCATATTGCATCTTGAGTAACACAGAGTGGAGTGAAACAACCACTCTTTTACAATGAAATGTTACCTTTAGCCTTTGAAAAACACCTTTTCCAAATACATTATATTCAAATATTTGACCTGAAATCCCTAATGTTTACATGATCATCTAACATTTCTGTTAATATTTTGTGTGCTTTGATTTTACATACACATACAGCTTATTAACATTCCAATGTTAAACATTTTTGCACATTTTAGATTTTTAAATGGCGAGTGGTGGTGATGACTGATTTTCAGAAGTAACTTAGGTAGAACTACATTTCATAATTATTTGAATATTAATTTACTGTATTACCAAAACAGTGACACACATAATTAGTGTTATGCTGCAAATGGTTCCATACCAAAGTGGTAAATCCAGATTATATGCAGGTGGCAACACAATTCACTACAATGCTGTTAATTAAAATTAAAGATTATTGCCCTTGATATTGTAAATGCTATTAATTTTGTAGTAATTGTGCACTCCTAAACCATTGTAAATATTTCATTCAACAGAAAAACCACCTAAATCTGATCAGTGGACTATAGGAATGTCTATTATAAATGAAATTACAAGTTTGTTAGACAAACCTTAAACTTTTCTATTTTACATGTTCCAATTTTGAATTACTTGTAGTTTGTGTAATGATTAGTAGACACCACCTTCAGAGCATATTCACAAATAATAAAATGGTGATAATCCTTAACTTTATAGACATGGAAAGTCTGGTATGGCATCCAGCCAACAACTATATACCAGAATCCAGGTCAGAAGTTGAAAATAATTAGCAATCCTCAATTTCCACTTTACAGTAGAAAGCTAAAATAGGTGGAACTGTTGACTTCAGGTCTGTCAAGTTTATTTCATGATTAGTACACACAAAAACCAATCAGAAGCTACCACACAACATGCAGTGGTGTCTAAATGGATTTAAAGTGTGGACTGCTTCAGGGCACAAAGTTTACATTCTATTAGCATTTTCAGTGTTAGGAATTTTTTTACTTCTAAACTGTTAACATTCTTTCACAATAAACACCTTCAGTTCATACATGACTGAATCTCTGTATAGGTAGTTAAAAAGAAAAGTCCATCACAGACAGTTAAAACAATAACACGAAGAGAAAAACTTACCAAAACAAAAACTTCCAATTATCAGCTTTACACAATTTAAAATTTTTCCTCCATCCTTGTGTTTTTAGAAATTGGTCTGTGGTAAATCTGGATTGGAAATAATGTTGCTGTTCTGAAAAAACAACTTTCTATTTAATACAGAAAACAAAGAAAAACAATCTCCCTTATGCTGGCTAACAAAAATGTTCTGACTAAAAACCAAGCTTAAAAGGGGTGAGGAAGCTCAGCTGTTCAAAAAACATTCAAGAGCACTGCTGGGAAAGCAGGGAGTGAAAGTACAGTAACTCATCCTGATAAGCAAGGTATTTGTCCTTGCAGTTGCAAAACAATAAATGAACTCCAAAAGATACAACTGTGCCTTCTTTCCATAAGAAACTGTTCGATAGTTTCTCATTTTCAAATGCGGTCAGAGAGAGCACTTATGTACACATGCTTCTAATTATTCTTTAAAATTCCTGTTTACTACATAATAAACAAAGCTTAAGCACAAATCACACAAAAAGTATAGTTTAAATAAAGCTGGAAGACAAGTTCAAAACTAGTTTTTGGTAAGATAATTACTGGTCTTGTAGAAAATATTAGGTCTCAAAACTGTACTTCAATGAGGAGTTGTCAAGAGTATTACATACAAGTTCCCATTAAAGATCCACAGCATGCACGTATAGTGAAGTCTATAAAGGATATCAATCTGGGACAACTAGGAACCACTTTTTAGCCTATGGTTGCCAAAAATGTCAACCACTTTAGCGATGTACATTGAAAAACATCTGTTGTATGAAATTTTGCTCATGAGTTGATAAATTTGTCAGAAAAAAACAAAATTATATTAGTGTTTCAGGAGAAATGTTTCAGGATTACATTGATAAGAATAGCAGTGGCTAGCCCCCCAAAGCCCACAGTCTTAGTACTGTTTCAATATGTGAATTTTATGGCATCGGAGGGAGAAGAATGGATGATTGCAAACACTTCCCACTCCCTACATGGTCTGGAGCTCAATTATTCGGCAACATTTTTTTGAGGGGGTTCTGTTCGAAGTATATACTGACCACCATGCCCTTGCATGGGCTTTTAACTGCCCCAAGACCTCATCAAGATTGACCCGATGGGTTTTAAGTCTTCAACTATTTACTCTTAAGAGTGTTTTACTGGAAGGGGTGTGGAAATGTGGTATCAGATGTGCTTTCCCGGGTTCTAGAACCGCCAATAAGTTCTGCTGTGACCCTTGTATCAACTCGATGGACAGACCAACCTCTGGACCTTCAGCAAATAGTTAGAATGCAGTCCATTAGTTCTGTTTGTCAGGAGGCCCGGAATAAACACTGAGAATTATTATATCACTGTGTGCGTCAAAATTGGGAGGAAACATACCAGCTTATTGTCCCTGAATCACTTGTTCCGGAGTTCCTTGCCTATTTCCACGACAGCCCTTTTGGAGGTCATCTAGGTTGGCTGAATACACTGAAAAAGATATTAGGGGTAGCCTGGTGGCTGATGATTAGAAAGGAGGTTTGGAAACACAGAAAGACTTGCATTATCTGTCAGCAATACAAGAACCCGCCTGGTTTTCCAGGTGGACCTCTTCATTCCACAACAGTGCACGACCCTGAAGAAGCTTGTGTTAGGCGGGTGTCGAAAAGAGAGAGAGAGGCACACACAGCGGTGAAGCAAGCAAAAGCAGTGTGTTAGTGTCTCTTAAACACATTCATTCACCCAATATATTGAGATAAATTTTCCTATTCACACACTTCTACTGAATAATTCAGTGGCTGAAAATACTCTGCTAGTCTGTCAGAGAGAGGATGTGTACAATTGTTCATAATGGCTCTCAGTTTCATTTTAATTCTCTCCTTTGCTACTACCTCCAAAGGGGGCCAGATTGTGTCCTATAACAGTTTGCCCTTTTAATTAGCTTGTTGATTCAGTGAGTCTCTCTTTAAGTGATGTTACCGGCCCAGCACACCATAGCAAAAAAAAAAAAAAATTGCACTATCACAGAGTTAAAGAAGATGTGAACAATGTCACTTCACACATTAAAGGAAGGCAGTCTCCTAAGGAAAAAGGAATGTCCCCTTCTTAGACTGAAATGATTAACATTTACTCACACTTAAGGCATTACCAACCAACTGCACTGTTACACTAAGGACAAAATAGCAATTTGTTTCAAAGATCGTTCAGCTCTTTCACTTGTGGGCTACCGACTCATGGTGTCAATGTATATAAAAAAAGATGGGTAGGGAACTGAAAAAGTCATAAGCACTTGGTGCTTTAGATGCACTGTAATCAAATACAAAAATTTTCATAAGAAAACTTGTATACAAAACCCATATCACACAAATGTTCTATATCTTTAATCAATCTATCTATATCTGATCTTGAATATTATTTTTACAATATGGTGTTCTAAAAAGACCTGTGGAAAGACAAAGTGCCTTCTAAAATTATTTTTATTCTATTATATAATAAAAAAAATAGTTTCTGGATGATAAAAGTATAGATTACTCAAATGTTTAATATATTGGGAAGTTTTGTAACAGTCACCCCTTCGGTCCCTAATTCCCAGTTCCATTTTTAAATCTAAAATCCATTTTTATGTGTTAATTTAATCCGTGTTCGCTGCATTGTGGAAATCACAGAGCCCTACACAAGTCACCATGGATAAAGGCATCAGCTAAATAAGTAAATATTGACTCTTCATTGGCTTTACAGTGATCCCTCGCTATATCGCGCTTCGCCTTTCGCGGCTTCACTCCATCGCGGATTTTATATGTAAGCATATTTAAATATATATCGTGGATTTTTCGCTGCTTCGCGGGTTTCTGCGGACAATAGGTCTTTTAATTTCTGGTACATGCTTCCTCAGTTGGTTTGCCCAGTTGATTTCATACAAGGGACGCTATTGGCAGATGGCTGAGAAGCTATCCAGCTTACTTTCTCTCTCTCTCTCTCTCTTGCGCTGACGTAGGGGTGTGTGAACAGGGGGGCTGTGTGCAGCTGCTTCCTGAAGGACATGCTGCACGGAGCTTCGCATACTTAAAAGCTCAAAGGGCACGTATTGATTTTTTTTTATCTATCTCTCTCTCTCTCTCTTCCTGCTCCTGACAGAGGGGGTGTGAGCTGCCGCCTTCAACAGCTTTGTACCGGCGGTGCTTCGCATACTTAAAAGCCAAAAAGCCCTATTGATTTTTTTTTTGACTGCTTGCTTTGCACTCCTTTGAAAAGGAAGATATGTTTGCATTCTTTTAATTGTGAGACAGAACTGTCATCTCTGTCTTGTCATGGAGCACAGTTTAAACTTTTGAAAAAGAGACAAATGTTTGTTTGCAGTGTTTGAATAACGTTCCTGTCTCTCTACAACCTCCTGTGTTTCTGCGCAAATCTGTGACCCAAGCATGACATTCTAAAAATAACCATATAAACATATGGTTTCTACTTCGCGGATTTTCCTATTTCGCGGGTGGCTCTGGAACGCAACCCCCGCGATGGAGGAGGGATTACTGTACTGACATTAAGCTAAAACTCTCCTCAGCACATCCTGGTGCCCCTGAGGCCTTTGTACCCTTCAAGAAATTAATGTAAGGTCATGGTTGGTATCTATAAAGAGTCCTCAGCATTAAAAGGGCGACACAGTTCCACTTCCGATTTTGGATCCTGTATTCCCCATCAGCAAAAAGTTATTCTAGTCTTTCAACCACCACCTATAGCCTTCTGATGGACCAGAGGCCTCATGTACAGTATAAACGGTGCGTACGCACAAAATGTTGCATACTCCCATTTCCACGCTTAAATCGCAATGTATAATACCTAAACTTGGTGTAAAGCCAAGCACATTTTCACGGTAGCTCAAACCCTGGCATATGCAAGTTCTCCGCTCGATTTTGAAAACTGGGGGCACTCAGCGTCAAAGCAGTGCTTTTATTCTATAGTGGTTTCCCTTTTTTTTTTTAGATCCACATCCCAGACGCGGATTTATCATATACACTGTAATTAACCGCATTATTGTTTATTACTTTAAGGCATATGATATGTACGTAACCTGTAACAATATAATGGTTCATGGAATAGCCAAACTTTTCCAAATACCATAGCTGCTTTAGCATTGTTACTCTCACTGCACCTTCTTTCAGCTGCTCCCATTAGGTTTTGCCACAGCGGATCATCTTTTTCCATATTACTCTCACTGTACCACTCAGAGTATTTACATGACTGTATCTTGAGTGTTGAATCACAGTTATACAGCAGCTGATCGGAAAGAGATTTATTCGGTATACAGCATCAAGCACACACTGCCTCAGCCATGCTGCCTATTTGAACTGCTCTCATAAGGCAAACGCTTCAGAGCCTTTCCTGTACTGACCTCGCGGTTCAGAAACAGTTTCATCCGAAGAACTGTAAATGCAATCAATCAGTCCATCAAGTGCTCCTTGTAGAACTGTTTGTACTTATTAGTACAATTACCTCACTAAACTTGCGATACAGTTATAATACTGCATAACCTGAGCCACTTTAGGGCGTATTTACATATGATGACGATATCATTTTTAAGATTAAATGCAGCAAAATATGTTTATTACACAGATAAAACTTCATTTAAATAATCTATATTGTTAATAATTAAACACGTGAGGACACGGTGTTGCAGCGCTAGCAAGGAGCTGGTGCCCTGTTCACGGACTGTTCCTGCCTCACGCGCTGTATTCTTGCTGGGGCTAGCACGACACTGGAAAGATAGATGGATAGAATAATTAAACATGTACTACGAAGATATTTCAATGTTCCTTAAAAGTTTTGAAGAATCGGCATTCTCAGCTTACAGATGGCTTTACATTTATTACAGAGCTGATTGTGTGGCGATTGGTTACTTGGAGAAAGAAAAGGAAGGACAGGAATTGGGGGTTAGTACATTTGAAAGAGACAGTACTGCTGCAATAAATTAATTTCATCGGAGGTCACGCACGGCGCAGCAAGCATCTTGCGTGAGGCATGAACAATCTCTGGACGAGGCGCCAGCTCATCATTATCACTGTGCCACCGTGTTTCCATGTCTAATGCATGCTTTAATTCCTATCATCATGAAAATATCAAGTATACATCTCAGTATTTAAATTATTCAGAGAGCTGTAATATCATGAATGTAATGGATTCTGTGTCCTGTTGGAGGAAGAGAAAGCTGGTTTAAGAAGCACGTAGTGATTCACACACACAGAACACATACAAAACAAAGCATTTAACATGCTACTTTAGTTACGATGGTATTTAAGAAACTAGTAAATTAAACGATTTAAAGATGAAGTTCATGATGTTCTACTTTAATGACAAAATAAACATGCTTAAAGTGGAAATTTCAAGATTAAAGTTGACATTGAGCTTTTTGTTCTTTTCTCTGTACCCTAATAAGCTTTCATAGGACACTCAGACGGTGGGCTATGACTCGCCTTTTCACGGCGACTTTGATATCTGACAACTTTTTTATTTCGGGCACTGTGCGACTTTGTGAACTTGAGCTTTCGAGTTCCTCCTACACTCTGTCACTTGATCAACTTCCTTTTGTTGTTTATACCACTGTTTAAACCAACAAATAGTACGTTTTTCCTTGCCTCCACTTGGTATTCGCTGAAATTCTTCCATTTCCACCCCCCATGCTTTTGCCATTGCCTTTTCACAGAACGCTGAGCTTAAGGGCCATTTACATTGTTTGCATATTCAAAGAGGCATAATTCTGGGAGGAGTTTGGGGAGTGGCAGCAGGCACGTGTGACCGAGATTTAAGGAGCAGAAGAATGTGGAAGTTGACGAATGCAGAGATTATGCATCTGGATTTTTTTGTGCGTTAGAACATTTCCGCTTTTGTCCGTACGCCATGTTTCAGTGTGAATTCTTACGCACGGTATTAAGCATGAGGCCCCAGGTCAGTTCCACGTTCCCTGGTTGGGTTGCTTCCGGAAGTCTCAAACCCAGAACTGTCAATAGCCTTACACCAAGGAGAGCCAGGCAAAAAGAGCACATACACAGTGAGCAAGGGGTTGGTGCTAAGTGTTTAGTGTATTTACAGTGCATCCAGAAAGTATTCACAGCGCATCACTTTTTCCACAGTTTGTTATGTTACAGCCTTATTCCACAATGGATTAAATTCATTTGTTTCCTCAGAATTCTACACACAACACCCCATAATAACAACGTGAAAAAAGTTTACTTGAGGTTTTTGCAAATTTATTAAAAATAAAAAAATTGAGAAATCACATGTACATAAGTATTCACAGCCTTTGCTCAATACTTTGTCGATGCACCTTTGGCAGCAATTATATCCTCAAGTCTTTTTGAATATGATGCCACAAGCTTGGCACACCTATCCTTGGCCAGTTTTGCCGATTCCTCTTTGCAGCACCTCTCAAGCTCCATCAGGCTGGATGGGAAGCATCGGCGCACAGCCATTTTAAGATCTCTCCAGAGACGTTCAATCGGATTCAAGTCTGGGCCACTCAATGACATTCACAGAGTTGTCCTGAAGCCACTCCTTTGATATCTTGGCTGTGTGCTTAGGGTCGTTGTCCTGCTGAAAGATGAACTGTCGCCCCAGTCTGAGGTCAAGAGCGCTCTGGAGCAGGTTTTCATCCAGGATGTCTCTGTACATTGCTGCAGTCATCTTTCCCTTTATCCTGACTAGTCTCCCAGTCCCTGCCGCTGAAAAACATCCCCACAGCATGATGCGGCCACCACCATGCTTCACTGTAGGGATGGTATTGGCCTGGTGATGAGTGGTGCCAGGTTTCCTCCAAACACGATGCCTGGCATTCACACCAAAGAGTTCAATCTTTGTCTCATCAGACCAGGGAATTTTCTTTCTCATGGTCTGAGAGCCCTTCAGGTGCCTTTTAGCAAACTCCAGGCAGGCTGCCATGTGCCTTTTACTAAGGAGTGGCTTCCGTCTGGCCACTCTACCATACAGGCCTGATTGGTGGATTGCTGCAGAGATGGTTGTCCTTCTGGAAGGTTCTCCTCTCTCCACAGAGGACCTCTGGAGCTCTGACAGAGTGACCATCAGGTTCTTGGTCACCTCCCTGACTAAGGCCCTTCTCCCCCGATCGCTCAGTGTAGATGGCCGGCCAGCTCTAGGAAGAGTCCTGGTGGTTTCTAACTTCTTCCACTTACGGATGATGGAGGCCACTGTGCTCATTGGGACCTTCAAAGCAGCAGAAATTTTTCTGTAACCTTCCCCAGATTTGTGCCGAGAGACAATCCTGTCTCGGAGGTCTACAGACAATTCCTTTGACTTCATGCTTGGTTTGTGCTCTGACATGAACTGTCAACTGTGGGACCTTATATAGACAGGTGTGTGCCTTTCCAAATCATGTCCAATCAACTGACTTTACCACAGGTGGACTCCAATTAAGCTGCAGAAACATCTCAAGGATGATCAGGGGAAACAGGATGCACCCGAGCTCAATTTTGAGCTTCATGGCAAAGGCTGTGAATACTTATGTACATGTGCTCTCTCAATTTTTTTATTTTTAATAAATTTGCAAAAATCTCAAGTAAACTTTTTTCACATTGTCATTATGGGGTGTTGTGTGTAGAATTCTGAGGAAAAAAATGAATTTAATCCATTTTGGAATAAGGCTGTAATATAACATGTGGAAAAAGTGATGTGCTGTGAATACTTTCCGGATGCACTGTATTAAAACCAAAGTATTCAGTGTCCAATAGTGCATTGCAAGTTCTTCAATGAATAATCCATAAAAGCAAAGTTGAAATCCAATAAAAACAATGTTAAAATCCAAGGCAGGTTTCTCCAGTTAACAGGCACAAGCCCCAGTGCCTCTTCTTGAAATGTGGCGTTTCCTTAGTTTATCCCATCAGGACCTTGTAGCATGAGGAGACACCCACCGACAGGTGCAGTCATCCACTAGATCCTATGTTCGTCCATAGGACTCCCCCACTGAATGGCTCAAGTCTCCCTCAGCTAGTCCGATGGTGTCAAGGGGGAGACACTGTACAATGGGTTTGCTCCTACTCCTCTGCATTATTTTAATGAGCATCCCTTCTTCAACTAGACACTTGAGCACAGACCTGCCACTCACTTTGGGGAATACTCCCAACCACCTGCCTCCTTTCTTCACGACATGGGTTCCTCACCATCCTGCCTCTCTTCCCATAACCTCCACTCTTTATTTCTGATTTGGTCCGATTTCCCCTTTCTGCCATGCACGCTTTTATACCGCCCGACTAGGTGCAGGTGCTATACTCCACCTACTCCGAGGTATGAATGAGGCACCTGACTGACCCGTTTACATTTGCACATGAATGCACAATCAGCTAAGGACCCCAATAAACACAAAAAAGCAAAGCACATATGTAAGAAAGGGAAACCTATAAACACTTCTCAGGTGCCATTATTCCACTTTCCTAAGTGCAATAGTTTCAGGGCTTCCTCTATAAAACCATGGCCTACTGCCAGCAGGTATGAAGGGTGTTGAAATGCACACAATTGCCAGCACAGATGTGTCATATACAGTCTTAAATAAAACTGGCCACCAGCTCAACTTCCTTTTCCTTATTACAGTGTCAATTTTGACACTGAATCAAGCTAAAAACCATTGAACGAAATGTATTCATTATTTCCCAAAACACTTCGTAATTACTACTAACTGGAAGAAAGCACACTGTAATTGGAAGGTAGCAAACAACAAGCAAAAAAAAAAAAAAAACACACTAGACCCCCTGCATCGTGCCTATGGAGAGAAGATGGGTGTGGATGATGCCATTCTCTACCTTCTCCACCAGACCCACTTGCATCTGGACAAAGGATGTACTGCTGCGAGGATCGTGTTGACCTTTCCAGCACCTTCAATACCATCCAGCTCATCCTACTGAGGGACAAGCTGTACAGGTTTGGAGTGGACTCGCAACTGGTAAAATGGATTACAGATTACCTCACTGGTAGACCCCAGTTCATCATACTGGGGAACTGCACATCAGATTGTAATCATTAGCACAGGAGTGGCACAGGGGACTGTTCTTTCCCCTTTCCTCTTCATCCTGTACACATAGGACTTTAGTTAAAACTCAAGGACGTGCCACATGCAGAAGTTCCCAGATGACACTGCTATTGTGAGGTGTGTCAAGAAGTAAGAATTTGTTTTAAAGGATCTGGGCCAGTAACCTGATGGTTGCCAGTTCGAATCCTAGCAGTCGCAGAAGGAATACTACTCCGTTGGGTCCTTGAGCTAGGCCCTTAACCTGCAGTTGCTCCAGGGTGCTGTAGCAGCCATCTTTAAATCTTATGTGGATTCAGTGCCTGAAGTCTTATAAATTCAAGATATTACAATTTAAATTGTCCTGCTCCCCCTAATTGCGATCGTTTATTTTGGTGAAGCTGCATGCCCATACACCAAGAACCAAGCCACTAGCCAAAAAAAATATAGTTGAAAATGCTGCAAAATCATATATATTTTATGCATAAAAGGCACCTTAGCATGACACTTTGTTTAAATGAATCTTGCATCGATCGCACAATTTTTACCTGCAAGTCAGCAGCAGAAACGGCGCTTTTCTTGCTGCAGCCATTCGTAAAGGCGAAAAAACTTAAAAGAGAACGAAATTTGGACCTTCCACTGACTCGTACGGAAAGGTATTAGCTAGTATTGATTTAGGGACAAACCCTGATCGTTAAACGGCATAGATTTTGAAGTTTGATTGCCATTACTGGTAGCGGGGAGTTAATTCGATACAATATCTGCTACACTTGTACTATTTGAAATATCTGAACAACCTAGTCTAGGATTACCTCAATACAGTACTGATATTATCGATAAGGTTTAGTTTCAACGACAATACTAGCATCAACAAAAATGCAACATCAAAATACAGTACTGAGTTACTAAAAAACACAACACATCCTATATCCAGATTTTGTGTTTATTAAGAGGAAAAAAAGCCAGTGTCACTTATGACAAGTTTTCCACCAAGCCAAATTATGCATGAAACAAGCAACCTTGTTTAACAATTCCAATTTCTGAAATAAGTGGGTCAAGCTGCAGTCATACTTGCCAAGTATTACTTGGGTATCGAACGTTCTTCTTTGTTGCAGACGAGTAATTTTAAAAAAAATTACATCGACAGAAGATATTGCACACATGGACCAGACTTTCGCTTTGTGCTTAACATTTCGCCCGTTTCTTTCCTAGAACTGTTCTGTTGGCCAACAGCCCGATGGATAAAAATAGGAGTCCATTTTTATGATAACGAATAGATGCAAAGTCTTTCAAAATACAACACCAAAATCCTACAGCACGTCCCTTTCAGAAGAAGGTTGTAGCCCAACAAAAGCATAAAACACGGTTTTTCATCTGCTTAAGAAAGACAAAAAGAAGGTTTAGCACCGACTCTGCCGTTTCCTTTACCCACATAAAACATTCGCTTACGGTTGGGGGAAAAAAAACAAGACGCCGCCACTTAACAGAAGTAAATGATATCTACGGAAAAGCTTGCAGGCCACTGGTTACACCATTTATATATACATGCAAAACGTATCAGTATGGTTATTTATTCTTGAAATATTAAAGTTACAAACTCACCGAAACGATTTCGTGCTCTAGTAAAGACGACCCTTCTCCACTTTTCCAACGAGTGCAACTTGTCCGAGGCCAACTAAAAATAACACTGTCTACTCGGCGGAAATTATCACATATACAACTCACTGCTATCGCGCTCTCTTCCGAAGAATACGTCTGCTGTTTCGTTTATAGTAAAATTACCAAAGCCACCAATACAACTCGGGTCGCGCTCTAATTAACCCACAAGTGTACGTAGGTCTCGTGACTCGAACGTCCCGGCGGATTTACACATGTGGCGTCGGCGGGAAGGAGAACAACGGTCGTGGCCGATTAAGCCAGACTTACACCAGCAACTATAGTCGTCATCATCATCGTGTAAGTCAAAGAACTACTCATTGTTTACAGCATGTCAGTTTGGATTCAAATATGGCACTAGGGAAGTACTCATTTCTGCCGATGGTGACGTTTGATAGTATGGACACACCGTCGTGAAAAAGGCGCCATTAAACGGCACACCTTAACGTCATTTTGTAACAGATCGTATGGGGCGGTGTAGAGGGAGGCGCCGTCTACACGTTCTGGCAAACGGGTGTCTGGAGTACGGAATCGTGTTTCTGCTACTCAAAATATACATAGTATGATATTTCTGTAGATAACCTTATTTCTCAAACATCTTGCAGGTGTGTAGTCAAGTGCCAACACATGCACAAAAATTACAGGCATACATTTAATTTTAACTATGTTCACGTTTATTAAATGTAGTTCAAATGTTTTAACATAGGAATAGTGATAGTGCAGAGCTAACATTACTGTCACGGGGTCTGCATTGGTTTTGCATGTATTCCCTGTGCATTTTTGGATTGATGATTGATCATTATTATTAAATGTGCTTAACTGTGGTTATTTACATAGTGGGTAATTAAATAATTACAGAGTGGTGGCTCTGAGGCTAGGGTTCTGCACTGGGAATCGGAAGGTTGCTGGTTCGAATCCCGTAAAATGTCAAAAGGGACTCTGCTCTGTTGGGCCCTTGAGCAAGGCCCTTAACCTGCAATTGCTAAGCGCTTTGAGTAGTGAGTAAAGCGCTATATAAATGCAAAGAATTATTATTAACATTGAATACTGGAAATGTATTAGAAATATTTCTCAATTAATAAAATACATTTAGTCTTTAATGTGCTGTGAAGTAAATAACATCCCTTCCCTTTTTTCCATTCCCACTTCGAGCTCCTGAAGATTCAAGGTCTGAACACTTGCCGCTGTGCCACCAGATCACACTGTTTCAGAATATCAATTTGCATATAACTGGGTTAAAACTAAGCACATACTGTACTTTACTTGTTGGTTTCTGTTACTGGATTGCAAGCAGCACAGCAGGCCAGTGTCCATTCACTAAATTCTTGGTAGGACATAGAGTTGAACTTAAAGCATTTTGTGACGCATTTTAGGATATGGGTATTATTGACTGAGGAAATGCTTTGATGACACTATTGAAATGTTGACATTCACTTCATCAATAAAATTTCAAACACAAATCCTTACATAAAACAGTTTCCACTCTGAACAAAAGGCTGCATCGCAGACCATATCCCCTTTTCCAACCAATTCCTACTGAACAGAAATTTATTTTTAAATAGCACATAATTGCAATTCCTTTGTGGGTTGTTGTAAAGACTGAAATTATGTTTGTAGTTATTTTCCATAATAGTAACACTTGTTGATAGAATTGTATCTATCTATCTATCTATCTATCTATCTATCTATCTATCTATCTATCTATCTATCTATCTATCTAATAATTTCACAGGCTGTCATTTCAAATAAAAGTCAAGGTCTTAGCAGGAAATGAATAGCTGCTAGTTTAAAAATGATTTGGAATTTAATACCATGAACTATTTTACTGTATTAAAAATGCTTTTAGCCGGTTTATTTGAGAGTACCCTTAACACAATCAATGTCTGTGGCTTGTAATTCTCATTTGTTTTCTTCAACAATTTCTCCTTTCCCAACGTATTTTTTTTTTTTTTTTGCCCCATACTGCATATAATCAAAGTCAGCCTGGTCTCTATATTGTTAAATGAAGGTGTATATTGTTACTTTTTCTCTCGGCCATCATTGAGAGTGTTGTGACCTCCTCTATCTCCATTTGGTTTCCTTCTTCCTCCTTTCTAAGACTCGGTTACAGTGGGTGATTTGTTCAACTGAGAAAATTATTGGCTGTTGTCTCCCAACATTAAAAGATCCGTTCATTGCCAGAGTGAAAAAGAAAGCAGAAAGTTTGAAGCTGACTCCACTCACCCCAGCAGCCATCTGTTCATTAAACTACCATCATAGAGGAGGTACAGGTTTATTGCAACCCAAATTACACACCATCTCCACAGCGTCTTTCCTCAAATTACTCATATCCTAAATAAACTTACATAGGGTTACTCCTGACTGTTTTTGCAACATATACCTGGTAACTGCGCTGTTTGTCTATTCGTAAACACTTCATACTTGCTCAACTTGTGCCATTTGAGATCTATATTATTTTGTATAGTTTTTCTATTTATTTGAGTTAATTATTGAAGTTTGTAATTTTTTTTCAAGAAACTGTTGCATTTGTATAGTGGTTTGCACAGTGTCATGTTAATGGTGGGTTAAAACTGTGTTTTCTTGGGTTGGTTATGTCTTATATCTCAATGTTTTGCACCTAACCAAAGTCAATTCTGGTATGTTTTGCATGTTAACAATAAAGTGATTCTGATTTTTAATTCTGATTAATAGCTGATTTATGAAATGCTTTAGAATAAGCTGGGTAAAACTCTGGATATACTTTCCATTTTTGTCGAACGTATATGCCCAAAAATGGAGAAGGCTATTTGTGATTAGAAATTCAAACAATGATTTCCATTTTTTCAATCTGCTCTAAATATTTTGATTTTCTAATTTATTATCTTTGGTTATTTGGGCGGAGTGGTGGCTCTGAGGCTAAGGGATCTGTGCTGGCAATTTGAAAGTTGCCGGTTCTAATCTCATAAATTCCAGAAGTGACTGTACTCCATTGGGCCCTTGAGCAAGGCTCTTAACCTGCAATTGCTTTGTCCTGCGTATGACGTTAATCTGCATCCAGCCTTGCAAGCAGGTCCTCCGACTAATAGGGAAAACTTGGGGGTTGGTGGCAGGTCTGGCACTCCAGCCACCGTAAAAAAAAAAAAGTCACGCTGTTCCGGTGTGGTGCTGAGGTGTCACCCGCCACACTCGGGTCCCAATCCAGGTTGTTTATCATGTGGTGGGTGCAGCAACATGCTATCAGCACATGCTCAGAACCTTTTTTTTTATTATTTGAACACACAATTATATAACTACAGATTTAATTGGGATTTTATGAATTGTATGTAGAAGGCATTCTCTAATTGAGATCAGATCACATTTTTCAGGTTTATTTTCAAATCTGAAGCTTTACAGAAAATAATTATTTTAAGAATCTTGGGAATTTGCGCAATATTCTTCATTAATATTGTTGTTTCATTAGCAAATTTGATAATACCAAGATGTTCACCTAATACTGTTAGCTTCTCAAAAATCTGAATTTTTTTTGACAATTGAAAGCATTTCTACTGCAGCTAGGAAGTGAGGGAGAAATTGGGCAGCCGTGTTTGACACCGTTGTTAATTGTAATTCTTGGAGAGGTTTTATGATGTAACTGCAGTAATGTTTTAGGGCATAAGTTAAGGTTTGAGGTTAGTGTGGATCATTAGGTCAGCTAAGCTTTAGGATATAAGTTAAGGTTAGGGGTTAGTGTTGCTATGGTTCATGGTGTACTCACACTTGGCACGTTTGTTTCCTACCATGCCCGAGCAAGATTGTCCCCAATCTTACTCTCCGCCAGCCTGTACTCACACTGCGCTTTAACCTTCTGAGCCTGGGCACACTTTCATCATCACCATATGACTTTGTGTAAAGCCAAAACAAGATTCAAAGACAAAAATGATTTTCCTTGTTTTATGTTTTTTTTTTTTTTTGGAGTTGTGTAGGGGAGGATAACACATTACCCTCTTACAGATTTACTGAGTATGCAGAGCAGTGTTTTGGTGTTAATTGTGCTGCACGTATGAGGAGATTTTTATGGAGACAAAAGATGTTAAGGGAGGAGTTTGCAGCTTTTCTTCTATAAAATGAAATGACATGGCATCATTGACATCATGTCTGTGTTGCGTGCTCGGGCACATTTACCAAACACACTGGCCCAGAACATAGCGATCACACAGGTCAAACGAAGAAACGTGCTCGGGCATGGAACAAATTGCTAATGTGAGTACAGTACACCCATAGGGTGAACAGGAATTTGAGCAGGGCTGAATTTAACCATATGGGCAATTGGGGGAGTGCTTGGGAAAACAGGACCTGGGGTAACCTGCAACAAAAAACCTAAAAGAAAATACAGTACCAAGCTTCACAAGCATCTTGACGGCTGCATCTGCTCATCTGTATTCAGTGGTTTAAATAAACTTAAACAGAAGCACTCACAAATGAATTTAGTTCTTAAATAAATAACTGAAGTTTTCATTTGGGCCTGATATTGTACGCTATTTGCACAGCTTGGTGGCACCAATTGAGAAAATGAAACCGAAAAGCATCAACTTAGTTTGGAGGTTCTTAACCTGTGCTCTACATCACATCAGCATATCATCTGAACAAAAACTCAAGTATTGAGGGTACAATTTCAAATTGCACACAATTGGGAGTCCTCATGTAGGCTGTGCTATGGTTACTCAGCTGTTTGGAAGTTAACGTTTTGTCCAGAGTTGCTCTTCACTTGTGTGCTCAGGTATGCTTTTTCTGGTTTAAAACATGCTAAAAATGTCTCTAAAGAAAATGAAGGTACAAGCACTCATCTGCTTTATCTTTTTTTTTTGTCAAATTTAATCTAAGTCTATAGACGGTTCTTCATAGTATTAAGTTTTTCTTTGGTCAAGTCAATAGGTATAGTAACCATTTATTGGCTGAATCAGTGTTTGTTAGTTAGAAAATAGAGATGTGGCGAATGAAGTCCTGTCTCATGGATGGCAATCTGCAAACACAGCTTTACCGCACTGTCACTCTCCTGTTTCCCAGGTGCAAGAATTCATCTCCTCTAGATATAATCAGGAAGTTAACAAATATAAACGTTTGTTTTTAATAAAAGTTAACAATTTAATTTACAAAGTGGTTCAATTAAATTGTAGAGGGTCTTTTTAATTATCAGTTAAAGAGGTGGTGAGGTTGGTTTTGTTTTCGTTCAAACCCAGATTAAGACTCCACAGGCTTCTGAGTGATATAATGAATAGAGCTCCATAACAAATAGTTGATCATACTTTTAACAAAGCAGCACGCGGATACCTGGTCATTTCATGCAGTGTGGTAATTCCCTCTTTAGCTCTTCGCAGGCAGACACTCGATTGTTTCATTGAGCAGAATTCGAGGTTGTGTCTGATAAAAAGACACCTTCTTGTCAAGGGCCCCTGAGCATGCACACATAATGCCCTGATGGGAGATCTGCTCCTGTCCTTGCTAATTGTAAGAAGGTGCTCTTGTTCTTCATTGGTGTTTTGTTTATAATAAAGATGTGGTTTAAAAAATTATTAAATACATATTGATGTCATTACCATGAAAAAATTAACTTGTATGCCTAATATTTAGCATCATTCTCAAGGAAATATGTTCTGTCTTCTAGCACTGTTATATCATGGAAGACCCAAAGAGTGTCTGATCTAAAGAGAACATGCCAGAGAGCTAAGCGTAAATGGAAAAAAACTAAACTGATTATCTACTATGAAATATTGAAGGTTAAAATAACAGAATACAACAACATAGTCCATCTTGAGAGGTGGTGTTATTTCTCTAGAATTATAAATAACAATGCTAGTAATCCCAGAGTCTTGTTCTCTACAATTAATCGTCTGCTAAACCCAGGTCACTCAATGGAATGCCTCCAAAATACTTCCAGTGAAACTTGTGAGGCTTTTGCTGTATTTTTTTAATCAAAAAATTAATGATATTAAAAATAATATAGTACATCTCCCCAATACTATGCATCCTCTTAAGCCCCAGTACTCTATTATAAACAAATTAAATTCCTTCATCAGGATAGATTTACCTGATTTATATAAAATAATTTCCAAACTTGAGACCCTCCACCTGTGTCCTTGACCCAATATGAACAAGTTTTTTCAAAGGAGTATCGGGCATACTAATTGATAGTATTCTTGACATAGTAAACTCGTCATTAGATACAGGGGTCTTCCCAGACTGTCTTAAGACTGCTGTAGTTAAACTCCTGCTCAGGAAAAATAATCTCGACTCCTCTGCTTTTGAAAAGTTTAGACCTATTTCTAACCTGCCTTTCTTAAGTAAAATTTTAGAGAAGACAGTCATTATGCAGCTAAATGACCACCTCAATAAACGTGCCATTCTTGATAAGTTTCAGTCGGGTTTCAGAACAAATCACAGTACAGAAACTGCACTCGTTAAAGTAGTAAATGACTTGCGGGTAAATGCAGACAGAGGCTGTTTATCTGTTCTCATCCTCTTAGATCTGAGTGCCGCATTCGATACCATTGATCACAATATTCTTAGAAATCACCTTAGTCAATGGGTGGGCCTCTCTGGCAGTGTCTTAAATTGGTTTGAATCCTACCTGGCAGGTAGAAAATTCTTTGTTAGTTGTGGTAATTATACTTCAAAGACACATGATATTCTATATGGTGTTCCACAAGGCTCTATCCTGGGTCCGCTGCTCTTTTCGATTTACATGCTTCCATTAGGTCAGATTATCTCAGGGCATAATGTGAGCTACCACAGCCATGCTGATGACGTACAACTGTATTTGTCAATAGCACCTGACGACCCCAACTCTCTTGATTCACTGACACAGTGTCTCACTTGTGTTTCTGAATGGATGAGTAGTAATTTTCTCAAACTAAATAAAGAGAAAACAGAAATTTTAGTGACTGGCGATAATGGATATAATGAATTTATTAGGAATAAACTTGATGCATTAGGATTAAAAGTCAAGTCGGAGGTAAAGAATTTAGGGATAACTATTGACTCTGACCTGAATTTTAAATCACATATTAATCAGATTACTAGGACAGCATTTTTTCACTTAAGAAATATAGCAAAAGTTAGACCTCTTATAACATTGCAAAATGCTGAAAAATTAGTTCACGCTTTTGTTTTCAGTCGGCTAGATTACTGTAATGCACTCCTCTTAGGACTACCAAAAAAAGTCATCAATCAATTGCAACTAGTGCAGAATGCAGCTGCTAGAATCTTAAATAGGAAAAGAAAATCCAAGGCCATCTCTCCAGTTTTGATGTCACTACACTGGTTACCTGTACCATTTAGAATTGTCTTTAAAATACTGCTTATGGGGTGGCGCAGTGGGTAGCGCTGCTGCCTCGCAGTTAGGAGACCCGGGTTTGCTTCCCGGGTCCTCCCTGCATGGAGTTTGCATGTTCTCCCTGTGTCTGTGTGGGATTCCTCTGGGTACTCCAGTTTCCTCCCACAGGGCTGGTGCCCTGCCCAGGATTTGTTTCCTGCCTTGCACTTCTGTGTTGGCTGGGATTGGCTCCAGCAGACCCCCGTGACCCTCTAGTTAGGATATAGCGGGTTGGATAATGGATGGATGGATACTGGTTATAGTTTACAAAGCCTTAAATAATCTCACTCCATCTTATATTTCGGAATGTTTTACATCCTACACTCCAAATCATTAGCTTAGATCTTCAAAAGAGTGTCTACTTATTCCAAGAGCTAAACTTAAAAGAAGTAGTGAGGTGGCCTTCTGCTGTTATGCACCTAAAATCTGGAATAGCTTGCCAATAGGAATTTGCCAGGCTAATAAAGTGGAGCACTTTAAAACACTGCTGAAAACACATTACTTTAACATGGCTTTCTCATAGCTTCATCTTAGTTTAATCCTGATGCTCTGTATATTCAATTAATTATCAATATCATTCCTGGTGGCTCCATAATCCGTACTAACCCCCACTTTCTCTTCTGTTCTTTCTCCGGTTTTCTGTGGTGGCGATCTGCGCTACCACCATCTAATCAAAGCACTGTGTTGTCCCTACATTGATGGATTAAAGGCCAGAAGTCCACATGACCATCATCATCATCAAATTCTTCCATGAGAACCCTGAATACAATGAGGACTGATTGAGGTCATTTATGTTAGGTAGAATGCCTAAAGTGGGCTGGGCGGTCTCATGGCCTGAAACCCCTGCAGATTTTATTTTTTTTCTCCAGCTGTCTGAGTTTTTTTTTTGTTTTTTCTGTCCTCCATGGCCATCGGACCTTACTTTTATTCTATGTTAATTAGTCTTCCCTAATTTTAATTATTTTTTTCTTTTTTTCTTTCTTCATCATGTAAAGCACTTTGAGCTACATTGTTTGTATGAAAATGTGCTATATTAATAGAAGTTGTTGTTGTTGCCCCCCTTGTAGCTTGTTGAAAGTAAGAGTTGCAGCTCTCATTAAAAAAAGGTTAAGAGCCCCTGAATTAGTGTGTTCACTAAAATAAAAAAGGTAGAAGTGCAGCTGCATTACAAACTGTGCCTGAAATCACTTGATTTTTCTTATGAAAGTTACGTCTCAGTACCCTTAGGATTTAGCATTTGCAGGGAAGAAAGTAATAAGTATCAGCAGGTGTGAGTGGGGCACCAAAACTACATAAAAGCAACATAATGTTACCGATGGTGATGATAAAGCCCAGACCCTACCTCATGATAGACTGCAAAAACCTTACAGCATTTTTATGCACCCAGCATTTTGGGGACTAGTAGCCTCATTTATAAATTGATGTGCATTATCAGAAAAGCTCTATTTTGGTCTTATCTGTCCACTAGACATTTTCCCAGAAGGATGTTGGGTTCTTCACATGAGTTTTGGCAAACTCCAGTCTGGCTATTTTATGTTCCTGTGTCAACAGTGGGGTTTTCCTGGGTCTCCTACCGTAGCGTCCCATTTCATTCAAATAGAGACACAAAGTGTAAGCTGGCACTGTTGTACCGTGTGTCTGCAGGTTAGCTTGAGTTTGTTTGGAAGTTGACTGAGGTTCTTTATCCACCATTTGAAACAATCCTTTGTTGCAATTTACCATTCATTTTTCTCTTCTGTCCACATCCAGCGAGGTTACCTACAGTACCATGGACTGTAAACTTCTTAATGATGTTGTGGACAGTGGACACAGAGACATTAAGATCTCTGGAAATGGACTAGTAGACTTGAGATTGTTCATTCTTTTGCACAATTTTGGTTCTAAAACCAACAGACAATTCCTTGCTCTTCTTTTTTTTTTCTTCATGCACCATTTGGTACACACAGATACAAAAACTGAATCAACAGTTCTCCACTTAAAATGGTTGCTAGTGTGATTTCTATATTGGCAGCACCAGCTATTTGCCAAAGGTGAGTTTAAATACAAATTAATGGAGTATCACATGTTTGAAATCCAATAATATTTCTCACAGTTTTGAAAAGGTGCCAATAATGTTGTCCAGTCCTTTTCTGGAGTTCTGTGTAAAATGATGTCAGATTTAAATTTTTTCTTTGCTTTTTTTGTGTCGTTCCAAAGTAAAAAAAAAAAAAAAGTAATGGCTGAACACCAGAGCATTTGTAATTGCAACAATTTTCTGAAAGAAGTGCAGGGTTGCCAAAATGTTTGGCCATTACTGCATTTATGGCAACTCATGCATATGCAAAATTTCAGAGAAAATGGGAAATGACAACACTCGTGATCAAATGGAGAAATGCATCCAAACCAGCTAAATGGCAGCTCATGTACATTTATAATAATGGCTTGATGATATGAATTAGTATAAAGTGCACTGACATGACAAACATGTATGATGTATAGACTGTATCTTAGTTCCATTTTACATGAGTCAGTCGTGCACATTTGCACTGAAAACCTGTTCTTGATTTTTGTCACTTTATATCAGCCAGCTGTTGTCACTTCTCAAGGAAATGGCCAATAGATCAAAAGTATGTCAGCCAAACTTCACACCATCATACTCGCTTTGGTGGATGCCATTAAATGACTAGCGAGGCACTGCATCCAGTTTTTGTATGATGTGGGTGTACAGTAATCCCTCCTCCATTGCGGGGGTTGCGTTCCAGAGCCACCCGCGAAATAAGAAAATCCGCGAAGTAGAAACCATATGTTTATATGGTTATTTTTATATTGTCATGCTTGGGTCACAGATTTGCGCAGAAACACAGGAGGTTGTAGAGAGACAGGAATGTTATTCAAACACTGCAAACAAACATTTGTCTCTTTTTCAAAAGTTTAAACTGTGCTCCATGACAAGACAGAGATGACAGTTCTGTCTCACAATTAAAAGAATGCAAACATATCTTCCTCTTCAAAGGAGTGCGTGTCAGGAGCACAGAATGTCACATAGATAGAGAAAACAATCTCTAGCAAACAAATCAATAGGGCTGTTTGGCTTTTAAGTATGCGAAGCACCGCGGCACAAAGCTGTTGAAGGCGGCAGCTCACACCCCCTCCGTCAGGAGCAGGGAGAGAGAGAGAGAGAGACAGAGTTTGTTATTCAGTCAAAAATCAATACGTGCCCTTCGAGCTTTTAAGTATGCGAAGCACCGTGCAGCTGCACAAAAGGTAGCAACGTGAAGATAATCTTTAAGCATTTTTAGACGAGCGTCCGTATTGTCTAGGTGTGCGAACAGCCCCCCTGCTCAATCCCCATATGTCAGGATCAGAGAAAGTCAGCGCAAGAGAAAGAGAAAAGTAAGCAATCTAGCTTCTCAGCCATCTGCCAATAGCGTCCTTTGTATGAAATCAACTGGGCAAACCAACTGAGGAAGCATGTACCAGAAATTAAAAGACCCATTGTCCGCAGAAATCCGCGAACCAGCAAAAAATCCGCGATATATATTTAAATATGCTTACATATAAAATCCGCGATGGAGTGAAGCCGCGAAAGGCGAAGCGCGATATAGCGAGGGATCACTGTACATACATAAAACGTAACATATTTGTTGCCAGCACATAAAGGCAATTTGCAGCAGTGTCTGGTTCTCCTAACATAATTGGAACAATTTACTGCTTTCATATTTCAATAAGTACACCTAGCAAGAATGAAGCTGCTTTTGTTAACTGTTAACAGTTACATTCCATTACTGCACAAGTCATCTATGATACCAAGATGTGGCAATTGTCATGTGTCCATTGTCTTGACTGAACCTGAGATTTATTTACTTTTTGAGGCAAAGTAGCTTTGACAGACATAATGGTACTGTACGTGGTAAATGGTTTGTTGATAAGGTAACTGGCTGAACTCTCAGTGTTTCGTATGGCCCATGTTATTCATTGTAACAGCAATCACGTAATTGAATGTGTCAGGTGATAGTGGCTATCTGCTCAGATGCTGGTGCTTTACACATTTGCCAGATCCCCAGAACGCAAAGGAGAGGCAATATAATGCCATGTACAATCTTGTACGTTCAGTTGCAGAGCACAGCAAAATACTCTTGAATGTAGGTGGTGTGGGCCACGATGCGTCAGCTCAGAAGCTGGTCTACCAGCCAATGAAGTTTTGCAGCATTGTGATTGCATAAATATGAGGTTGATTAGCATGCTTCATATATGGATGTTTTCAGGAAGCATTCAAACGCTTTCATGTAAACATATTTACAAAGTGATTGTGATTTAAAAATGGAAATGTGCATATACCAGGGTTTATAAACTAATTTTTTTTTTTTTGGGGTGTATGCATTTAAATCCATGCCATGTTTAACAAATGAGACCCCAGGTGCAGAGCAAATAAGGGAAGTGGATATTAAAAAGAATCAATTTCTGGCTTTCCCTATTTTTTCAATTTGTTGTTCTGCACTCTGTTCAGATTATCCTGCCTTATAATGGTGGCTAAAAAATTGTTCAGTGGATTCACTTTCTACACTTTACTGTGTTATAGATTTAATTTAAAATGGATAAATTTGCCATTTTTGTCCATCAATCTACACTCAACAACACATAAAGACAAAGTGAAAACATGTTTTCAGAAAAATTTGCAAATTTATTAAGTCAAAAACTTTAAAAACTGAAATCTCTAATTTATATAAGTGTGGAAGCTGAGGCAGATTCACTGTGCAAGTGAAGAGAGATATCAACATGCTTCAGGGTCAGGGGTCTCATTTATAAAACTTTGCATGGATTCAAGCATGAAAACATGCAAACTCCAAAAAACAGCAAAATGCATATGTCAAAAAACCCTGATTTATAAAACCTGGCATACATACATTTCTGCACAATTTACCTTGTGATGCGTGAGTTGGTGTCTTGCACCCCAAAGACGAGGCTGAGTCTCTCAAAACCAGCTTTATTCAACTCGAAACAGGAACAGCAAGGTTATTTATTGTAGCGGGATCTACCATCCCTGCGGTGGGTTGGCACCCTGCCCGGGATTGGTTCCTGCCTTGTGCCCTGTGTTGGCTGGGATTGGCTCCAGCAGACCCCCGTGACCCTGTTTTCGGATTCAGCGGGTTGGAAAATGGATGGATGGATGGATGGATCTACCATCCTACTATACACAGACACAGCAAACATGCAGGGTCGGGGCCAGGTCAGTGGCCAAGTAATAATGTTCCTTGCATCACCCATCGGGCGAACAGCACTTTATGTGTGGCAGCAGTCAGCTTGTAGTTGTTTCTGTGGTGCTTCAAATCTGTGGTTGTCTCAGCAAAAGGATAAGCAACCCTTAACAGACAGGCAGTCGTTTTTCTGCGTGTCATCCCGTTGGGGGTGGGGGTGGGGTCTCAAAAGAGTTCAGAAGTCTCACATCTCCCCCCCCCCACCCCTTACCTTTGTCCACACTGGTGTGGGCAAAGTGAACATCCAAGCCAGGCTCAGCCAGGCGTGAGAGCACGTTGTGCGCAGCCCCGGGACGGTGGCGAACATTAAAAACAAACACCTGTAAACTAATAAACCACTGAGTGAGCTGGACATTCATATCCTTCTGTCTGTAGAGCCACTGGAGCGGGGCATGTTCAGTCATTAGGGTAAACTGTTATCCCCACAAATAGTACCGGAGGACTTCCGCAGCCCACTTAATCGCTAAATGTTCTTTCTCAATGGTCAAGTGATTGCGCTCCCTAGAAGCGGTTTCCTACTGGGAAACGTGATTGGGTGTTCTTCTCTCTCAAAACATTGTGAAAGCACCGCTCCTAAACCGAAAGCACTTCCATCCGTCTGCAGAATAAATTCCCTCAAAAAGTCTGAATTTCGCAGAACCGTGAATGAGGATAAAGCGGCTTTTAGGTCTGAAAAGGCTCTGACTTTGAGCATGGCAGTGGTCAGCTTGAAGTTGTTTCTGTGGCACTGCAAATTTGCGGTTGCCTCGGCGACAGACAAGCAGCCCTCAACAGATGTGGCAGTTGCGCTTCTGAGTGTCATTCCGTTGGGGAGGGTCTCTGAGGCTCTCAAAGAGTTCAGAAGTATCATAATCTTTATAAATCATAATCGGCTTGTAAATTTGCATATGTGAATGTACCTTAAACTCTGCATGGTTATTGCCTTGAAACAGCCATTTATAGACTATGCTAATCAACCTCATACATATGCAATCACAATGTTGCAGAACTTTATTGGCTGGTACAGCAGCCTCCCTTCTAACATATCCTGACACTGCCACTTGCATTCATCTGACTGAGCTATGCAGCTGAGCACACAAAATCATTAACTGCATTATAGCACCTCTCCTCTGTATTCTGGGGGTCGAGGAGAGACATAAGGCACCAGTCTCTTAACGGTTAGCCACTATTACCTGGCACATGTAATTACATGATTGCTGTTGGAATGTATCTATGAAAAATCAAGGGTTCAGCCAGTTACCACTTACAGTACCATCATGTTTAGAAAAGCTACTTTGCCTCAAAATAAATGAATCATCGGTTCACCCAGGCCACTGAGCCTTGACATTTGTCAGTCTCATCTTGGCATCACAGATGGATTATGCGTTAATGTAATGTAACTGCTCATGGTTAACAAAAGCAGCTTGTTGAAATTGTGCAGTAAAATGCTCTGATTGCATTAGGAGGACCAGACACTGTTTTAAATTTTCATTTTATGTTGGCAAAAACATGTTATGTTTTATGTATGTACACCCACAGCATACAAAAACAGAATGTAGTGCCTCACCGATCAGTTCCCTGATAAGTGTCACTAGGTAATATATATAAACTGATGATAAACCAAAAAAGTTCTCCAGTGCAGATGCACAGCTTTGGACCTCTTAAAAGGGCCATTGAGTTGCATAATTCTGCTGGTTGAATGATTATCAAAAGGTAAGTGTTCAAATGAGTTTCCCTTTCATATGTGATTTTTTGTAACTAGGGATGCAAGAGGGGGAGGAATGGACTTAGCACTCTGATGTTAGCAGTGTCGATCTACGTTCCTACCCTCACCTATGGTCATGAGCTATGGGTAGTGACCGAAAGAACGAGATTGCGAATACAAGCGGGTGAAATGAGTTTCCTCCAGCAGAGTGTCTGGGCTTTCCCTTAAAGATAGGGTGAGAAGCTCAGTCATCTGGGAGGAGCTCAGAGTAGAGCCACTGCTCCTCCACATCGAGAGTAGTCAGATGAGGTGGCTCGGGCATCTGATCAGGATGCCTCCTGGACGCCTCCCTGGTGAGGTGTTCCAGGCACGTCTAACCGGGAGGAGGCCCCGGGGAAGAACCAGGACACGCTGGAGGGACTATGTCTCTCGGCTGGCCTGGGAACGCCTCAGAATTCCCCCAGAAGAGCTAGAAGATGTGGCCAGGGAGAAGGAAGTATGGGCATCTCTGCTGAAGCTGCTGCCCCCCGCGACCCGATCTTGGATAAGCAGAAGAGGATGGATGGATGGATGGATGTTAGCAGTACTTGACCCTTAAAAGGGCCTCTGGTGCCTTCGATGTTGAACCTTTTTCAGCCATACTTTGTACACAAGATTTTGTATTTATTTAATTATTGTGAATAATGTTGTGCTTTGGGTTTTGCAGATCAGAACAGATCTGAACTTCTGCTCAAAATAGAAAGAGCAGGCTGGAAGTCAATGGAAATGGGACTGAATTTAAAGTATTATTATACCCCTCGAAAAAAGATAGATACTTTATTAATCCCAAGGGGAAATTCACATACTCCAGCAGCAGCATACTGATACAAAAAACAATATTAAAGAGTAATAAAAATGCAGGTAAAAACAGACAATAACTTTGTATAATGTCAATGTTTACCCAAACCCCACCCGGGTTGAATTGAAGAGTCACATAGTTTGGGGGAGGAACGATCTCCTCAGTCTGTCAGTGGAGCAGGACAGTGACAGCAGTCTGTCGCTGAAGCTGCTCCTCTGTCTGGAGATGACACTGTTTAGTGGATGCAGTGGATTCTCCATGATTGACAGGAGCCTGCTCAGCGCCCGTTGCCCTGCCATGGATGTCAAACTGTCCAGCTCCATGCCTACAATAGAGCCTGCTTTCCTCACCAGTTTGTCCAGGCATGAGGCGTCCTTCTTCTTAATGCTGCCTCCCCAGCACACCACCGCGTAGATGTTGCAGATGTTGAAGGACGCCAGCCTTCTAAGGAAGTATAGTCGGCTCTGTCCTCTCTTGCACAGAGAATCAGTATTGGCAGTCCAGTCCAATTTATCATCCAGCTGCACTCCCAGGTATTTATAGGTCTGCACCCTCTGCACACAGTCACCTCTGATGATCACGGGGTCCAGGAGGGGTCTGGGCCTCCTAAAATCCACCACCAGCTCCTTGGTTTTGCTGGTGTTCAGGTGTTGGTGGTTTGAGTCGCACCATTTAACAAAGTCCTTTATGAGGTTCCTATACTCCTCCTCCTGCCCACTCCTGATGCAGCCCACGACAGCAGTGTCGTCAGCAAACTTTTGCACGTGGCAGGACTCCGAGTTGTATTGGAAGTCCGATGTATATAGGCTGAACAGGACCGGAGAAAGTACAGTCCCCTGTGGCGCTTCTGTGTTGCTGACCACAATGTCAGAATACAGTTCCCGAGACGCATATACTGAGGTCTGTTTGTAAGATACTCCACGATCCATGCCACTAGGAATGAATCTACTCCCATCTCTGTCAGCTTGTCCCTAAGGAGCAGAGGTTGGATTGTGTTGAAGGCGCTAGAGAAGTCAGCACCACTGCCTCTGTCCAAGTGGGAGAGGGATCGGTGTAGCATATAGATGATGGCATCCTCCGCTCCCACCTTCTCCTGGTATGCAAACTGCAGAGGGTCGAGGGCGTGGCATACCTGTGGCCTCAGGTGGTGAAGCAGCAGCCGCTCCATGGTCTTCATCACATGTGATGTCAGAGCGGCAGGCCTGAAGTCGTTCAGCTCACTAGGACGTGATACCTTTGGGACTGGGGTGATGCAAGATGTTTTCCAAAGCTTTGGGACTCTCCCCTGTTCCAAGCTCAGGTTGAAGATGCGCTGTAGAGGACTCCCCAGCTCCAGCGCACAGACCTTCAGCAGTCGTGGCGATACTCCATCTGGACCCGCTGCTTTGCTGGCACAAAGTCTCCTCAGCTCTCTGCTCACCTGCGCTGCTGTAATTATGGGTGGGGGGAAACTCTCTCCTATGCTGGTATCAGCAGAAGGATGGGTGGATGGTGCAGTACTCCAAGGTGAGAGTGGGTTAGGGTGGTCAAACCTGTTAAAGAAGTTGTTCATTTGGTTTGCTCTCTTCACGTCCCTCTCGATGGTGGCACCCCGCTTCGAGCTGCAGCCAGTGATGATCTTCATCCCATCCCACACTTCCTTCATACTGTTATTCTGCAACTTCTGCTCCAGCTTTCTCCTGTACTGCTCCTTCGCCGCCCTGAGCTGGACTCGGAGTTCCTTCTGCACACGCTTGAGCTCATGCTGATTACCGCCTTTAAAAGCCGTTTTCTTCTGGTTCAAAAGGCCCTTGATGTCACTTGTAATTCATGGCTTGTTGTTAGCATAGCAGCATACTGTTCTTACTGGAACTACAATGTCCATACAGAAGTTGATGTAGTCAGTAAGATTGAAGTAAAACTACTTTTACTCAGTCAAACATAATTGTCTTTAAGTTCTGTCCTGTAGTTTGAAGTTTATTGTTGTTGTCAACTTTGTGAATTGCAACTGTGTCTCTCTATCTCTGAAGCTTGTGCAAGACTAAAGACCGCTACATATGTATATCAGTTTGCTTACCTACTCTTACTAACAGAAAGTCACATCAGAAAGAAATAACAGTGATTACAGTAAGAAAGCTGGTTACATTCAGTGACGGCATCCGTTAGACGCAGAGTCAAAAATGTGGCAGATGAGCATGAATGACTGACGATGATGTGAAAAATAATTTGCCCATTCCTGACATCTTCTGTTATTGCAAATATTTGACACTGACTGTTTTCAGGTCTCCAAATGAAATCAAATGCTATATTAGATAAAAGACACCTGAGTGAACAATAACACTTTTTAAACTTATTTTATTTATCTAATAAACTAATATATCCAACATCAACTGGCACTGTGTGAAAACTAATTGCTACCTTGTTAAATCAGCCACACTAAAATGATAATTAGACGAAGCTGATTAAATCCAGCCAGCCTTGCACAATATAAACCTCCCTTATTTTGACTATTACCATCACATTCACAAGTTTCTAAGACAAATATTCAACAAACACAAAATACAACAACCAAAGGAAATCCCTCGAGATCAGAAAAAGGTAGTTGATACTTATTGGATAAAAGTTATTGATCTCTGTCAGTCTGGAGAGAGTTACTATATAAAGGTATTTCTACAGTTCTGGAGTTCTGTTGAACCGCAGTGAGTGTAATTTATAATTTCCAAATGAAAAACCTTTTGAATAGTACTGTAGTGAATATTCTCAGGAATGGTCAACTTGCCAAAATGGTTTTAAGGGTGCAGTGCAAAATCATCCGTGACGTCACAAAGAATCCTAAAAAGTTTCCCCACCTTCAACATTCATGACTCCTCACTAGGGAATCCATTCAGCCTGGGATTCCTGGACATTTTTCATTCCCGAAACTGCTGTAATTCCTGGGAAAATGGGAACGGCCAAGCTCGCATATATAGAGTGTAAAGGTATAAAAATCGATCAAGAAATAACAGAGATATAGTTGAAAATAATTAAGTGGCACTGTTTTTTGGCCCATGGTGTAGTGTGTTGCCGATTAATTCAGTCAACAGACCAGCAGCAGTCAATCTCCCGGCTGACTGAGCACAGTGGACTGGGAGGAATCTGCAGTCTGCAGCGCACGAATGCTGGGACGGGGCAGAGTTCATTGACGTCTGTACTGTTGACAGCTTTGAACAGCAACTTGAAATTGCAATTCGTCAGTCTGTTGCATCCACTTTATCTGTGCTAAGAAACTTGCCATCACAGAATGATGACAAGAAACTGGATGCATCAGTAAAAGCTGAAACTGCGTTGTTTCAGAGCAACGGCAAGCGCGGGCATTGTTTAGAACAAGTGTGTCGGTATCTGATGACTGTGCCGCCTACTTCAGTGGAGGCAGAGCATGCTTTCTCAGCGGCTGGTGTACTCTGCACGAAGGTGCGCTCTTGCCTGGACGACCGCACGCTCGACACTTTGTGCTTTCTACGTTCTTATTACCGCAACTAACTAGATACATGTACTTATATGAGAGCGTGAACTGCTTGTAGTTAAGGCTAGTCTTTTATTAGTGTCAACATATTGCAGTAGTTTTATTAAAAATAAGTGTCGCTCGTTCTAAAACCGTACACTGTGTCATTCCCAGGAGCCCGGGATTCCTGAATTCCCAGGAATGGATAAACCCGTCTGGGAATGGATTTCCTACTCCTCACTCAGCAAGAGACAAAAATGGGCTTCATTGCAGAGTAGTGGGGTGGAAACCACTACTGATGTTATGATTTGCCTTTTTTATTTTTCAAAACTATTTCTGCACCTTTAAATAGTGAGTTTGGATTCTATTTAAGGTTTTTAACACTGTAGAACACAGTTTATTTATTTTTACTAGCGGGGCATTTTTACATGGGTTACAATTGTTTGCCGTCTTACCACAATGCCATCGTTTTTATGGGGAATCCTACTTTGTTAGATTTTCGAGTACAGTTGCTATACCATTCAGTCCTGTGATGCACTTCCTGGTAGTCTGAGTTTGCAGATCCCTCAGACTTAGTAAGTTTTGTTTAATGATTGCTGGAAAATGACTTGGAGCTCTGCTGTTAACAAATGATCACAGAAACAATTAACTTTTGAAATTTGTACAGGAGAAGGTGCTGAACACAACAAAGGACCTTTTTTTTGTTGGAAGAAGCTGTCAAAAAATAGCAGAAGACAATACACACGTATTTGTTCTTCCAGCGCTCCACCTGAACACATGTTCATCATTTAGAGCTGTGGCATTGTCACTCTACAGAGATCCATATTAAAACCTGTAGCCTTTTATTTATTATTTTTTTATTTATAGGCTGTAATTTACAGTGAAGCATTTTCATAAATATATACATTGCACTGTTTGTTTAAATAAAGAAACATTACCTTATACTTATGCATTGTGGTTTGCACTATTTAAGTAAACATTTACAGTGTTTACTTAAATAAAAATTGCAGTGTTTTAAATAAAACTTTTAACCTTTGATTACAATATCCCCCTTGGCAATACCAGCATAACCACCTATTCTAACTTTGTTTTTTATTGTACTTAGCCATATTTCAGAAAAAAATAGTTTTTTAAGCAAGGATTAATACATGTGTATTCAGTATGTAGTATCTTCATTTCACAACATGCTCACTGTATGAATCTACTAGTGTGAGTCTTCTGACTGTCCAACCAATACAACATGGCAGCAACATACTAAAATCTAAATGCAGGTGTAGTGTTTAACAGCCAAAATGCCTCATTTTCATGTGCCATTTGAGGGGGTCTCTAAGGTCTAAAGTCAGCATGTTTTCATTCCACACCGATTGCATTGTAGTCAACAGAAATGTTTTGAAAGACTTTTTGCTCCGCACATGAAATCCAGCCTCCCTCCCACCTTTGCCCCTCACCAGTTTGCTTAAAGATCAAATAGATGCACAGGAGGCACCATCAATACAGTCCTTCATACAGTGATGTGCCGTCTGGAACACTCGGGGGCCTATGTAAGGATTATAACTCCTATGTTTAATATAATCATGCCTAGCATATTAATCAATAGAATGCATAACCTGAACTTTTCCCCCACTTTCTACATTTGGATAAAGGATTTCCTCACTGGCTACCCACAAACTATTAGAATTGGCCCCCACAGCTCCTCCACCCTCATGCTTAGCACCGGCTCCCCTTAGGGATGTGTACTGAGCCCACTTCTCAATGCCCTGTACGCTTAATGATTGTACATCTAATTACTCCAGCAACACAATAGTCAAGTTCACTGAGGACTTCACTGTGGTATGTCTCATAACCAGTGAGTCAGGATACAGGGATGAGGTGCAGAAGCTGTCAGTGTGCTGCTCCAGAAACAATCTCTCACTCAATACCAGCAAAACTAAAGAGATGGGCATTAACTTCAGGAAGCACAGAGCAGTGCAAGCCCCATTCAGCGGTGACCCGGTGGAGAGGGTCCCCTCCTTTAAGTTCCTCAGGATCTAACCTGGATAGCAAACACCCTGGCAGTGGTCAACAAGTTCCAATAGTGACAGCAAGTCCTGAGACTTCTCCAGAAATCGGAAACGAAGGAGAAGCTACTGTTGATCTTCTACCGCTCAACTAGTTGAGAATGTTTCAGCATACTGTATTTCAACGTGGTATGCTGGTTATACAGCAGCAGACAGGGAAGCTCTGCAGAGGGCAATATCCATGGCAGAGAAAATCATTGGCTGCTCTCTGCCCTCCCTGGAAGATATCTCCTGTGCCCCAGTGCCTCTGCAGAGCCAGGAAAAGCATTACAGTCCTTTAATCCTTTCCCATCCTGACCACTCATTGTTCCCACTACTACCCTCTGGCAGTCAGTACAGGAGCCTTAAAAGTAGAACAAAAGATTTGCAGATGGTTTTTATCCTTGGGCCATCAGAATTTTAAAAACTCATAGAATTATGTTTTTTTTTTTTTTTTTACAAAAAACAGTATGTATGATAATTACTTAAGTGGATAATAATTTCTGCCCCTTCTTTATTTATGTATGGTATGTATTTGTTACAGGATGTGTGTTTTTTATGTTATTTGTTTGTTGTGGTTTGTTGTACTTGTACCATTTACAGGTGTAGCTTTTATAATTACATTGTACTGGTACAATGACAATAAAGGTTTCTAATTCTAATTCTAGTGCAGCCGCTGATTTTCATTATGTCCTAAAACTGTGAACCTTGTGGTCTTCCTTTATTTCCTTTGAAGTAACTGTAAAAAGTGACCTTATTTCTAGAATCAAAGTTACATACTGTATATGTCATATAATTCTTGAAAGAAGAGTCTCTAAAATATAAACAAAAAACTTTCATATTTAGCAGTTCTGATATGTATTTGGGGCGGCACGGTGGCGCAGTGGTAGCACTGCTGCCTCGCAGTTAGGAGACCTGGGGACCTGGGTTTGCTTCCCGGGTCCTCCCTGCGTGGAGTTTGCATGTTCTCCCCGTGTCTGCGTGGGTTTACTCCCACAGTCCCACAGGTTAGGTGGACTGGCGATTCTAAATTGGCCCTAGTGTGTGCTTGGTGTATGGGTGTGTTTGTGTGTGTCCTGCGGTGGGTTGGCACCCTGCCCGGGATTGGTTCCTGCCTTGTGCCCTGTGTTGGCTGGGATTGGCTCCAGCAGATCCCTGTGATCCTGTGTTTGGATTCAGCGGGTTGGATGATGGATGGATATGTATTTGTTGGATTGTGGTGGCTCTGAAGCTAGGGATCTGCACTGGCAAGCGGAAGGTTGCCGGTTCGAATCCCGTAAATGCCAATAGGGACTCTGCTCTGTTGAGCCCTTAAGCAAGGCCCTTAACCTGCAATTGCTGAGCACTTCGAGTAGTGAGAAAAGCGCTATATAAATGCAAAGAATTATTATTATTTCATTCATCGTAGCACAGATGTAGAATAATTACACAAGCAAGCAAAGACTTTGGTTTTCCCTCACAAAGCTGTCAGTGGAATGGTTTGCGTGCTTACCATAAATACATGAGTGAGACTTATGGACGCTGACCTGTAAAAATCTTGCTACTCAATTCTAAACCGATATTCCTCTGCAGAGATTTAGTGACTCACACATTCGCTACCCTCAGCCAGTTTATGATCCTCCAGCAGCTGTGACTCAAGGGTGAAGACCTGACTGCTCACATGGGAGCCCAGTTAGTTTGCATGTAAACTCCTTCTGCCCTCTTCTCACTCACTACCTCGATTATGTTTTTCAAAATTGAAATTCAAACTTTAAAATTAAGCTGATGGTTGGCTTCCAATTTTGTAAAGTTTAGTGTATTCAGGCATTCATCTCTCATATTCTTTTTCTTTTACAGCATTAATATTTAAACATATGGAGTCTTTCCTCATGTAAGACTTTCTGTATGTCTTTTTGCAAAAGTCACTGTGATTATCATCTATGAGTGATACTGACTTTAGCTGTTTTTGTCTTATTGTTATTTATTTGTTTTAAGTTTCTGGCTTTCTGCATAACATGACACATGTTTATTTAATATCTGTCATGCCAGAGAAATGATATACTCTCTACAATGTGTTTCTTGTTTTAGTAATCTTGTAAATGTTTTATGTTGCACAGCAGCTGTCTACTAGAGCATTCTGACTGCATAAGAAGAACAGCTACAGTATTAAATGGTGATGATAGTAAAGATCTGGCTTACCAGGGAGTCTACAACTGCTTTCCTTTTTTTTTTTTTGGACCTTTTTGTGACTTTGTTCTGTAGCTGCATACTGTTTAATCAAGGCACACTTTAAGACATAGCTGACATAGTGTTAGTTTTTATTTTGCTTGCTTTGACAGCTGTTTCAATTGATTGTACTTATTTCCATTGCGGAATGAGAAAATTCTCATGTTTCCCACAGTTTATGTTCTTTTTTGCAATGTAAACTGCCATATTGTAGAACAATTTATTTAGGATACTATCTTGTATATAAACATCTATGCGTGGAAGTGTGTGTGTCTGTCCGGCCCGGAAGTGAGAGGTGGAGTCGGGGTAAGGGCTTCACCTCTGAGGAAACAGAAAACTCACTTAGCCACTAATAACACAAATGAGCCCAACACATCAGCAAAACGAAACCTCAGAAGAAAGACAAAGTCACTTAGCTGCTAACCTCAGCAAAATTGTATCCCTTTTACTTTTCCTCCCCCCACTAATACACAAGCGAGGTGACCACATCAGCAAAATGAATCCTCCTAGGAGAGAGACGCTCAGAGTAGTTCCTTTCAATTACCTGACATCTCTACATTTCAAATTTGTTTCTGACGATTTCAGTAGTTTCTAGGACCCCGGGCTTACACGGCTAGTATGCAATAAATATATGTTGATAAATTGAGTGAAACAACAAGAAAATGAAATGAAAAGCATTGGCTGGAAAACCTGGTCATTTTATAGAAATGTGCCATGCTCTCTTTAAATCACACCAGTGAAATATTGTGCTTTATAAAAAATATAACAATTACAAGTTTTAAGCATCAGTTTTGAGTGTTTCTTAAGCGCTGCACTTGTTCAAGCCAAACGTTGCTTTCCTTAAGCGTGGTCTTCTTTGAGTTTAGCTTTCTTTAAAACATTTTAATAATGCTGGCAAACATTTAACTTTATCAAAACAATTCACACACAACACATTTTCTGTACAATTTTCTAAATGATATAAAACAAAATGTATACAAAATTATGGAAAGCAGAAAAAAAAAAGTTTATTGTAGATGTAAAAATTAGTCTGCTACTTCACCATTAGTTTTGCAAATTAAGACTGCCCGGAAGTCTTGCAGGAAACATTTTAATTAGAAGATTTTCTTCAATGAGTGTGTTTGTAAAGTTTAGAATTACTGTATTAAACATAGGTGGTCAGACAAGTTGTGTAAAAAGCACTTAAGAAACTGGAGCCTGTTAGGCCTTGTTAGTATGAGTTTGTTTTATAGCTAATAAGTGGATCAAATCACATTTTTAATGGGGAGCATTTCCAAAATAAATCAAGACAAGTGGTATGTCAGATATTTGAAGTTTTATCTCTCTGCATCTTCACAGGTAGAATTTTCCAGTCAACATGAAAAAGAACAAAACGAGCATTTAAAATATAGTTTCAAAGAGAATTTTGTACATATTTAAGTGTTTGTACACTTTTAATACAGGAACTTTCGGTACCGCTATCCCAAGATCAAAGGCAGGAAGCAGACTTGGATGGAACCAGCAGGTCACATTCAGGTGCACTGGAAAAATTTAGGTAGTCAATCCATGTCAGAATATGTGTTTAGACTCAGGGGGAAGCACAGAGGAGAAGAGTGAGGACAAGGTGTCTCTATACCAAGAGGATTAAAGTGATATAAAGAAGCAACAATATAATGTAAATAAAAATGATTACTCATAAAACTGCCATTGTGCAATAAACAAAAATTAATTTCCCTTCGTATACTGAGTCACAATTACTTTCACTTGTCTGAGGCACCAGATATTCACACCATGCACATTACAGTTTCTTACATCCATGTAAGATGGCACTGGCGCTGATGATGTCACTTCCGGTTCCGGGTATAATGATGTCACTTCCCGTTCTGGCCCCTTGGATGATATCACTTCAGGTGAAAAACCCATGGACGAAGAGCCTTCCGGTTCTGCCCTTTTGATGACGTCACGTTTGGGTCCGAGCCTATGGAAGAGGACCCTTCCGCTTCTGCCCTTAATGACTTCACTTCCCTTTCTGGCCTTTAAAGCCGCCATGTTCTACTAAACTCATCAGTTCTATCTTGGACTCTGATCTGTGCACATCAGTGCTGTCAATTTACCCATTTTGCAGCCAGGGGAAACTATAATGGTGGCTGCCCCAAACCCTTTTATGACTCTTGTCTCTGGTTTTTGTGACAATGTGTGTGTGTGTGTGTGTGTGTATATATATATATATATATATATATATATACATACATATACACACACACTAGTGTCTCGCTTCACATGCCAACCCCCGTGGCCTGTGCTATGCACCAGCCACTTTGCATCTCTGTCGCTCGTGTTGTGAAGAGGAGGGCTGAACGCAACCCAAGGAGACGCCCAAAACCCCTTCTTAAATGGTGACACAATGGGAAACAAATAGTTTTTTTTTTTTTTTTCCTCCTCTTTGCTCGATCAGCTGTTGGCTTGCTGCTGCTGCTGCCATGCCGCGTAATCTGCATCTTGTGTGGCGCTTCAAACTTTTAAAAGACTGTACACCAGCTGTCTTTGTCATCTAGTCTTTGTCTTTTATTTCTGGCCCGGGCATGGTTAAATCTCTTGGCACAAATTCTTGTTTCGTGGGACATGAGTTCTTGATATTTTTTACTTTATAATTTAAAAACGGAATAAGAATCTGAAAATCTAACAACGGGCAGCATGGTGGCGCAGTGGGTAGCGCTGCTGCCTCGCAGTAAGGAGACCTGGGTTTGCTTCCCGGGTCCTCCCTGCATGGAGTTTGCATGTTCTCCCCGTGTCTGCATGGGTTTCTTCCGGGTACTCCGGTTTCCTCCCACAGTCCAAAGACATGCAAGTTAGGTGCATTGGCGATCCTAAATTGCCCCTAGTATGTGCTTGGTGTGTGGGTGTGCCCTGCGGTGGGCTGGCACCCTGCCTGGGGTTTGTTTCCTGCCTTGCGCCCTATGTTTGTTGGGATTGGCTCCAGCAGACCCCCATGACCCTGTAGTTAGGCTATAGCAGGTTGGATAATGGATGGGTGGAAATCTAATAACATCACATTAAAGTTCGATAAATTCTGAAAAGAATGATACCAAACATGTATATGTAGGTTTTAAAATAAGCCCAATTTAAAACGTGACAAAAAAAAGTCACATAAAATTGTTGCATTTTTAGGTTTAGGATTTAATATACTGTATATAGAGTAGATATAAAGTATACTATGTGGTATAGCGGCTTCGCAGCTCAGAAAGAATGGCTGTTTTAAATAAATAATCCATTGGCCGGTTCATTCTGTGTGGGCGTGGTCATGCGGCTGTGGAGAGATGGTGGAGTAATTGGGGCGAGACACACTTGCATGTGAAGGTGCGGCCTTTCTTAATTGTTTCATCAGCTTCCGATGTGCAATTAAGATGATGCAACCACGGAGCCTTATAAGAACGAGCTGGCAAGAGAGAAAGGGGAGAAAAAAACGGAAGAAAGAGAGCGGAGGTTAAAGGATGGAAGAGGAAGCAGGCAGGAGAGAGAAAAAACCACTCCGCTTAGTGAATGGAAGCAGGCGGACGGGACTGAAGCTCTAAGCGGAGCGTGTGGCCATCACTCAGGAGGGGCTGTGGATCGCTCCTGTTGAGCAAGTTTGGGAGCAGGAGTAACCATTATGCTCTAGAGGTGCTTTCACTGGGTGGAGCCAGGATCGGTAATAGTTTGGGACAGGCCCGGTCTTAGGTATTATGGGGCCCTAGGCGAAAGGGGGGTCCAGGGGCCCCCTGAGGGGGGCGGAGCCCCTCTGGAAGCTCTGTGAAATGCGTGAAAATTAGACCAAGGAGTCGATCCGGGGCCCCCCGGATGCTGGGGCCCTAGGCGGTCGCCTACTTCGCCTATGCCTAAGGCCGGGCCTGTTTGGGAAGAGCAGGGTTCAGGGTTGCCCATGGATGCTATGGAATTGGTGTCAACGTCTCTCTGGGCTGTGAGGTCCGAATAGGATAAGCGAGAGAGGCGTCAGTTTAAAAGGATGGCACCAGGGCTTGTGGGATTTTAAATGAGTTTCCTGCATTGCTTTGTTTTAACCTCATTTTATTGGATTTATTTATTAGATATTAACCTCCACTGGACATCTTCATTTTGTGGATTATTTATTGACATTTAGAGCACTGCACTTTTTGAACACTGGTGTTTATTTTAATAAAAGCACTTTTCACCATCCCCTTGCTTCATAATCGATGGTGTCGGGTTCAAGAGGCTCCCAAAAACTAAAGACCCACACCATCACACACTACCACTCAAGTGTTTTAGAACACCTCAGTTTTTCTTCAAATTTAATCAGTTAAAATGCAATGAATGACCTGAAATTGTGAAAAGGTAAGCAGTATACTGCCAGAGGTTTAAATTTAAAGTTTAGGTTAGCAGAAACTGAAAAAAAAGGAAATATCAGAATATTAAAAATGGGCCTTCTTCAGGAGCATCTAATGATGTTCTGCAGCAATCAAAGTAAATTAAGCCTTGCAAGTTGAAGCAAACAATTTGTACAGGTGTCTCGACTTCTATGATTACTTAAAAACTCTGTGTCTGCCTTAAAGCAGAGTTGGAACAGACTGTGTTACTACAACCTCTGAAGTACTACTTGGACAATATTACATTGTACTGTAGAAGATCGTAAATTCCAGTGATCATGGCAAGAAAACTACAATTAACAAAAGGAATGAGACAGAGCATTATTACCCTTAGAAGTGTAGGCCTGTCATTTAGAGAAACTGCAAAAAATAATTCTGTCAGTAAGTAGGGTGACCTGCACAAACCAAAAACAACTGGAAACTGGAAGAAACTCTCAGACCAAAAGTCACAACCCAATCAGAATTTCCGAGGGTCACCAGATTATGTGATAGTTGTCTCACAGCACAACAACTTCAAGAACCAATTAACAGTGGTTGTCAAAAGCAGGTCTCACTTTCTACTTTGAAGAGGAGACCTTGTGCTGCAGGATTGACAGGGCGAGTAGCAGAAAGAAAGCCATTTGTTAAAAGGACAAAATAGGGCCTTGAAATACTGGCTTTGGACTACTGCAGACTGGAAGATAGCCTTATGGGCTGATGAATCAAAATTTGAAATGTTCAGTTCATCACATAGGGTGTTTTTACGCTGTCAGGTTGCTAAAAGGATGGTTCCTCAGTGTGTGACACCAACTGTCAAACATGGAGGAGGAAGTGTGATGGTCTGGGGTTCTTTTGCTGGAGGCAGAGTGGCACAGAGTGACTGGCATTCTACATCAAATGAGTTACCAAAGTTCGTCTGTTATATCAGCAACGAGTGGCTACTTTTGATGAATCAAAAATTTGAACAAAATTTTGTACACTTTGATTCCTTGACTTATTTTTTTATTTCCCATTGTTTATTTGTTCTACGCCTTGATTTCATGAAACATTAAGATATTAAACTGCATGCATTTCCATAAAAACGGAAAAAACTCGGATGCTGTAAAAGTAAAACTTTTGACCGGTAGTGTATATATAATATATATGTGTGTGTGTGTGTGTGTGTGTATGATTCTTTCATAAGAATTCACACAATAAAGGCACAAAGACAAATCCATGCTGCTTCACATGGTGCCTTGTAGGAGCTTAGCATTTGTAGCTTTGAGACTGCACCAATTAAGTCATAAAAATTAAAATCTTTATATTACTAGAAAGTGTCTAAAATACTGTTTTATTAGACATTTGATGAATCTTGTGCATTCGTCATTTGCACACATTTCCTGCATTAATATTAATCATATTCAGGTCTTGGATGGATTAAATCAAGCTAGTGTATGCAGATGATCTTGGATATATCTTGTTTTAAGAATTTCATCCCCTGAGCAATACATGACAGACATCTTCCAAATTTAAGCAACATGCTCAATGCTGGTTTTGCTTTATCTAGGCTGCCTAAATTGACACCAGGATTCAAGATTTACTGCCCAGACTGTGAACGATTATTCTTCTTTGAAGCCTGTTCAGGTAAAGCTGATGGGCCCATATAAAGAGAACCTCTTTACTAAAAATAAATACATAAATATATTGTTTATAGAGTCTTTATAGTGCCAATCACTTTTTATTACCTTACAAACTGTCATATGAGGTGGACATTAAGCTAAGGAGAGGACAGAACTGCCACCTTACCTTTTTCCGGTAACATGACAGAAGGATTATGTGTAGGTGGTGACAGACATTTACCTCTGTGTGACCCATGGCAACAGTTTTTATCACATTGTCACCTTCTACTTAGTCTCGTTTGTCATAGCACACTGTCAACAGAAAGTCACAAGTTCCGATGTTGTTAATGGAAGCTACCATCACGTGTGTTCACATTACTTATGTGTCACTTTCCTAAAAATGAAATAACTGAAAAACTTACCACATATTCCCCACATATTTTCATACTCATATCAGCTATGAAATATTAGGGTGTTTAATATGTTGTCTTGCAGTATTATTTGATATGTTGGTACTTGGATGTTTTATGGATTTTGTGTCTGTATTCATTATGCAAATTAAATACTAAGTGTTCCTATTTATAAGGTGTTAAAAACTAAATGGAATGAAGTTTACAGCTACTAAAGTGTGCCACATAAGTTACAGTATGAGGGGCACAGTGTGTGTCATTGCATTGTCTAGTCACAGATCTCCACAGTGGTCATCTCCTCATATACTCCACAGCAGTAAGCAAAAATTTTGATAGTGGAAAGTAACTTTTGTATATAAAATCAAAAATAAACTTATGTGCCCACATGACCAAATCTCATAGCCTGCTGGGCAAGGACTGATCCAAGGCTTGTACTGTATGCATAACAAGCTTTTCTGTAGAGTTAATTAAAAAACTTAGAGGGCTCAAAATGTAGTTTTTGAATAAAATGACAAATATACAGTAAATAATGCTAAGCATTTATCTTGGAGCACAAGCCCATTGTTTGCCTCTGACATTTAAAAACACAGTTTAAAACAGTCATTTGTAATGGACTCCATTGTAGCTCCTAGATATTGATTTTGACTTTTTCAGTTACGATTAAGGTGCCCCTCACTAACACGGTTTTCATTTCTGAGATCGGTTATTCTCTGATGTGGCTGTCACAGGAGATTACAATGTAAATCCTGATTGTCTTGCGAAATCACTTTATCTGCTATATAAAACAAAAATGATTCCTGTTAGAACCTGTATTAAATTTAAAACCCTTGCACATAACAGATCTGCTCACATCATTATATCATTTAAATGTGTCAGGTCTGCATCGCCATATTCTTTTATTTTATTCCCATTTCTGTTACACTACTATTGGAGTGCTCACCTACAAAAATATTTTGTCTCCAAAGAATTACCGTGATCTGCAGTCTTGAGCTTCTTGACTTCAAGGACAGAAGGGTGGTAGTTTTCCAACTCCAGTAGGCCTTTAAAATAACATCTTTGAGACCACCAATCAGACATGTATTTTAAAGGGACTGAATAATAATGTTTAAGTCAGTTTGAGCTTTGATAGCCTGCTACTAAAAGATAAAGAATACTAGTGTGAAAATGATGAAACCCCTGAAGATTCACATTAGTCACAGTAGAGGTGGAATGTGGGGTTTGTTGTATTTTGAGCAGGCACTTGAAAAAGCGAAAAAGTATTTGTGCTGTGTAGGTGATGGGGGCGTCCCATCAAAAGGTCTCAATCTGTCTACTTTTCTTTGACTTAATGTGCTGAACTTTAACAAGACTCTTCATTTTCAACTTATTTTATTTACCTTGTAGTTTTACAAATAGACAGTTCCTTACATTGAAAACTCATATTCTGTTAATATGGTGATCCCGTCAACTGAGGCATCCCAAAATAACAAAAGCCTGCATTCATCTTGGTGCGAATTTAGGCAGAAAATTGATACATAAGAAGACAATGTATTTAAAGGGCAAATGGCAGCTTCAGTTATTGTTAGAATTCCTGCTTCTGACTACAGTCCACAAGCTTAATTCAGATGCCGTGTAGTAACATCGATTGGAATCCCTTCTGTTAAATGTTGTTTTTTTTGTTTGTTTATTTTATATATACAGTACAAGCTTACCTTATTTTGCTTTCACAGTTTGAACCTTTTTGAGCTCCCAAGGCATTTCCAACAAATGTTAATTATACAACTGTATTTGAAAAATGTCTAGAATTATTTTGCTTCTTTTTAAAATAATTAAATGACCTTGTGTTACTGAAAGAGAGGCCAGTTTTTTATGTATGCAGTGTTTCAGCTTTCGTAATGTTTAAATAAAATTCAGTGAATATTAATGAAATTCTAATAATGAAAACATACTGAGAGAGCTATTTAGTTTTGAGAGTCCTCTCTACAACTCCTCCAACTAGGCTAATAGCTTAAAATCAAGCTTCAAAGAAGTGGCTCAGCAGGACGAAGCTGGCACTGAACTGTCGCAGAAAACGGCACTGTGTGTGCAAACCTGGTATTTGTGTGTACAGCAGCCATATTATTCAGTTTGATATCCCACACTGCATGAAATGTAACAGTTGGATGTTTTCTGATAAGGGACGAGCTGTCCTATAATCATTATAAAAATCTATCAAGTCTGTCCTTCTGTAATCAGATGGTCCAGCAACTTAATCATTTCAGAAGGCATTTTGCTGTCTTAAAACAAAAACAAAGATTCCCTTGTTGTCATTGTCATTTGTAATTTACTATGTACTTTCAAAGATGTTTAACTATTTTGGCTGAATTTCCTGTCCATAGTTAGATCTTGCCTTGGACATATTGAAGCCAGCTTAGTGTCCTGGAAAAAGGAGGCACAGAAAGTAGAGCTTCCAATGTTATAACCATTGCAGAATGATAAAGGAACAGAACCAGATGTGGTATGAAATTGCAAATGATGTTATTACAAACAAACAAAAAAGAGTTATCCAGCTATGTCCAGCATAATGTAATTAAAAAGAACATTTTGGCCACATTTACAGTATTTTTAAAGAGCCCGTATTGCTGTTTGCACTGTTGTTCATTCAAAAGGATGCTGAAGATACTTGTATTTCTGTACTCATGATAAGGCTGAAGCATAGTACTCGTGAAGTTCCTCTTAATAGGCCAAAAACTGCTTCAAGTAAAATATGAACTCAATGCAAAATCAGGTACTAGTTCAAGTTATTGCTTCTCAGGTCTTGCATTTACCGTACTGCCTGCGCTCCTTAGGAAGTGGGGAAAATTGAAGTAAGCAATGCATATTTTTACTAAGAAAGGTTTGACTTGTAACCAGTAACAAATCAAGATGGATGTATCACTTAGGGGCACAGACTTTTCAAGTAGTCAGCTAGAGTTTAGAAACAATAAAATTACAAACAAGCACGCACACTCATGAAAAAAACAAAACCAATTAAATCTTTGGTGCATTACACGTACAAAATCAATTTTCATTAAAAAAAAATACAAATAGATCATGTTGATGATTGAGCGCTGTCCCGTTCCAGGGTGAATTTTTTCACAGTCCAGAGTCTCAGTTATCTCTTTATAACCACGTCATCTTTTGCCTTGACAATCTTAAGAGTTCACCATAGATTCTTCCACAGGATGATATTTTTTGGCACCCTTTGTAAACTAAATGCATCCTGAGGTGTTCCCAACCATATATGTATACTGATTAGTGCAAATAGTCTCAACAGAAAAGCAAAGAAGTCTATTTAGTTTTCTCCCAAGGTCATTTTCGGAATGGGAACGGGACTATGATTGGGTTTATACTGGGTTTAGGCCTGGGGAAAAAACAAAGAGAAAAAAGAACATTTTAAAGTGAAGAAATCAGTGATGTCAGTTTCAGGCAGATAGTGTAAAATAAGAATTTGGATGTTAACTTAAAACCTTAAGGATAAACCCCTTTTGTAGTTCACTAAGCAAGCTACGTCCCTTCAGTGTGAAAATGCTTTATGAAAAATGACTGTTTAGCCTCTTCAGTTGGGAAATAAGTCCAAGGAGATGCAGTTAGAAAGCAGCACTTAAATATTGCTAAGAAGAAAGAGGGGTTGGCAGTAGATATCTGGCATGCCAGGAAGCCCCATAATAATGATGGAGAAGTTAGAGGTAGTGTAAACTTATAAACATCTGGAGGTCCGTCCAAGCAGTATCTGCTGCACAAAAAGGACCATGGCCTGCCCTAGCGAGGAAGAACGCCACCAATTCAGAGATAGTAGATGCCTGAATTAACTGACTACTTAGGCCAACTGCATTATAGAATGAACATATCCTTACTAGTGAGAGTGGCAGAAAGGAGGATGATTTCAAAATGAGATGGTATAATGACCAGGTGGGCCATTTTCACAATAATGCATTTTCTTAAAGCACTGTTTCACCACCATGTGATTAAAAGATGCTATTTGGGCTAGTGTTCTGCACGACCATCAGTATATGTCTGTGCTAGTTAGAGCAGACTCTTTGGCATTTTAGACTTTATTTCTTTAAGGGCACTACACATTAATTATACACAGGCTATATTGAATGTTCAGATCAGTGCCTTGTTGTAATTTGTTCCTGTACAAAGCTTATGTACCACATTGTTGCTGAAGCAACAGACTTTGGTTCTGAATATGTACAGTCTATTTGTCTGTGTGAATTTTTCAAAAATTGTTCCCTATCTGCGTTTCTTTGCCAAAGTTGTCATTACGAAAAAGTGAAAAGCTAGAAATGTCATACTAAATCTTTATTATTTGCTAGTAGTATTTTACAAGGCTTTTTTTTTCTTTTTTCATTTGACATGCAAACGATTAAGCTGACAACACAGATACACAGTATGTGGCATGATGGAAGAACAGGGGCTATCATTTCTGTTCAGATTTTGAACCTGTTCTGTATTTACTAGGCACAGCTGAGCATGCTGGCTTGATTTGCTGCATGAAACCATGTTGATGAATTTGGTCTTTGAAAATTGTATTATGAAACACCAACATGCAAGCCCAACATACCAGTCTAACACATATTTATATATGAAGTACTCTGTGATGAAATTCAATGTGAGAGGAAAACTGTCCATTCTAAATAACATCAGTTAGTCATCTTTTCACATTCTAATCATTTTGAAGCATGTTATGTCGCCAATAAAAGATACTTACTTTTGAGGAAGGGATGGCCTACAAAAAAAAAAAGAAAAAATATTAAAATTAAAATCATTGACAGTAGGGAAAGGAAATTATGACATTTCTGAAAAACGTGGTTTACTAACTGACCCCTGTCACATTAGAACATTAGAAAAATGTAGAAGAGAACAAGAAAGCTCAACAATCCACTTAACTCCTCCAAAATAACATCATGTCTAGTTTTGAAAGTTCCTGAGGTTTAACGGATCACTACAGTTCTTGATAACTTATTCCAGGTCTCAATAGTTCTCTATGTGAAGAAAAAAAACCTAGTGTTTGTGCAAAATTTAACCTTAATACGTCACCAGTTGTACCCCCCATATTCCCAGTTAACTCATTTTAAATTAAAAGTCTTGATCCACTGTACTAATTCCTTTCATAACTTTAAACACTTCAGTCATGTCACCTTGCTTAAACTGAAAGGGCTCGGCTCTTTTAATCTCTCCTCATGACTCATCCCCTACAGTCCTGGATACTTGCTCTTCTCTGGACTATTTCTAGCGCTGCTATGTCCACAACTATGAACAGAACTGAATATGGTACTTGAGGTGAGACCTCAGCTGCTCTACACATTGTTCCATATAACCTAACATTCTGTAAGCCTTCTGAATGGCTTCTGAACACTGTCTGGAAGTTGATAGTGACAAGTCCACTACTTCATTAGCGGTACTTTAAATTTTCACACCTCCCATTTTGTATTCAAATCTTAACAATTTTACTTCCTACTTGTAATATTTTTCATTTACTTACATTAAATTTAATCTGCTACAAATTCACCTAAGCCTGTATGTTGTCCAAGTTCCTCTGTCATGATTCAATAGATTTTAGATTATCTGCCAATCCCACAACCTTGGTATAATCTACAAACTTAACCAGCTTCTTATTTATATTCTTCTTTATATTAAAAATGGCACAAGTCCATGCAGGACATTACTGTTAACATCACTCAATTCTAATTGTCTGCTTTCTTTGTTTTAGCCAGTTCTACAAACATGTGCACCTTATAACCTGAACTCCAACTTTCTTTAATTTGATGCCCAGCCTCTCATGGTAACTTATCAAATGCTTTCTGAAAGTCAAGATAAATAATACAGGGTGAGCCAAAAAGAAGTACTACAAGATAAATTAAATTTCATTACGATCAAAGAAAGGGTATTCAAAATAGCTTGTTTTCATTGTGTTTTAAAAATAATGTCTTCATGGTAGTGGCCATCATTAGCAATACACTCTTCAAGGCGATTTCTGAATAATCGCATGACTCGTTCAGCCATGTCAAAGGAAATAGCGGCGATTTCGTGGTGAATAGCATCCTTGAGGGCGTCAAGGTTTTGAGATCAGTGTGTATATTCCTTTGACTTGAGATTTCCCCCAAAAGAAGAAATCAGAAGGAGCAAGATCTGACAAACTTGAAGGCCACCCGACACTGCCGCTCAAGTAGATCAGCTTCCTCAGAAACATCTCCCGTAAAACTTGCAAGGATCTCCGCGCCGTATGAGCTGTTGCTCCATCCTGTTGAAACCAGGCATTCACCACACCTATTTATTCCAGTTGGGGCTGCAAAAAGTTCTCTAGCATTTTAATGCAACATTCTAAAATGACGGTGACCATTGCTCCCCCTCGTCAAAAAAGTAAGGGCCTACAATGCCAAATTCTGCGTTCGTACATTCCGAGGATGGGCTGGACATTTTCTGTTCAATGTTGTACCCGGCTAACTAAATTTAGCCACCCACTGAAGAACTATTTTCCGATTTGGGATGTCACTGTTAGGAGGAATGCTGAAGTGCGTTCGGAAGGCACGTTATGTAGTGATGATGGATTAATTGTTTTTGAAGAACGCTTCTACAACGAAAACATGGTGCTCACCGGACCAAGGCATGTTGCCAACTAAAAACTACAAGGGATCGTCTATCAAAGGACCTCCACCCCAACCTACCCGGCTGCCTCTACCTTGCGCAATGTCCTTGAGAAATGTAGTACTTCATTTTGGCTCACCCTGTATTACATGCTACACTTTGATCATACCCTCTTGTTGCTTCCTCATAGAAATCCAGCTTGTTAGTAAAACGCAACCTCCTTCAACTGAACCCACGCTGACAGTTCAGTAAAACTGTTCTTTTCCTGAATAATTCCTTCTATTAATTTACCTGTTATACACATTAAGCTTACATGCCTATAGTTTACTTGAGTCTGCCTGATCTCCATTTTTATAACAGGATAATATTTGGCATTTTCCAGTCCTTTAGGATTTCCCCAGTGTGCAGTGACTTCCTAAAAATATGCGTCAAGGGTTTATGTATGTACTCACTAACTTCCTTAAGCACTCAAGGGATAAATATTATTAGTTCCTTTTACATATATAGGTGGTCACTTGACCCTAATTGTTTAGTCACATCTACAACCTGAATTCTAACCTGATTATTGTAAAATACAAAATCTAAACAGACTTCCCCCATGTTGATGCTTTAACATACTGTGTTAAAAAAATAGTCACACCTAAAGAGCGATGAATTAACGTTCTGTCTGTCCTTCCTAAACATGTGTAACCACCTATGTAATGCTCATTCCTATCCTTGTTATTTTGTCGGTTGCTGTTTTTGCTATAGCATAATTATGTTCAGCTACGTAAACCTCCAACTCACCTGGTTTACTTTTGATAACACTGCTCAACAAGCAGTTTGCTACTAGGATTCTTTCATCTGTATTTTAACAAATTTCACTTGCTGACTCCAAATCTGAAAACCGTTTTCATCCAGCACGTCCCATTTTTTAGTAATGCTGTTCCAGGTCTTGGACAACTAGGGTGACTGGACAGTAAAGGCGATGCGTTTCAGCATTTAAGAAATAAGTTTGGTCTCGAGAAAAGTGAAGCCAAAATTAAGGAAGGTGTTTTTGTTGGCCCTGAAATACGTGAACTGATGCTTGATGATGATTTCAAAAGGAAACAGACAACTGAATCAGCACCCTCATTCGTGCTGGTTGTCCAGAATTTTCTTGACAGTCACAGAGCAGAGAATTATACTGAGCTTGTGGAGAATATGCTGAAAGTATATTAGTTTACGAGAGCCAGAATGTCACTGAAGACGCATTTTTTACATTCTCATCTCGACTTTTTTCGACCAAATCTAAGTGATGTCAGAGATGAGCATGGGGAAAGATCTCATCAAGATATAAAGGTGATGGAAAACTGATATCGGGAAAAATTCACTCCGAGTATGATGGGTTCTTGCAAAGAGAGACGGATGTGCAGTACAAGCGCAAAAGCGAGTGCCTCCAACATTTTTGGGCACACTGACCTCACTTTTATATTGAGGTAAATTGACATAAATATGCTGTAACGTGTCTCTGGTATCGTCTTCTGGTTTGTTTTCAGAATAAACATATAAAACAGTTTTCGTGGGACATAGTCCAAACTCCAGATATCGTGTTGATATTTATATTGATATTCAAAAGTGTCAAAACTCCAATGATGTGTATTTCAAAAACCTGACGTGCTAGCTTAATTCCAATTTCATATATGAAATCAGTGTAAAAAACTTAATAAAGAGATGCTTTGAAGTACCCAGAAACAAACAAAAAATATTTTTTTGTAGACCAGTGTAATTTTAGCATTAAGTCATGCAATCTTTAACGTGTTAACTTATTTTAATTGAGACTTAAACTTTGGGTTAAAATTTGCATTACTGTTTATGTTTGTTTTTACACTACTGTTCATCCCTTCATGTATGGTTGAAAACCTGGCCAATCCTACACTCCCTGTCCCCTCACTCCTAGTTTAAACAATCCTCAATTAACCTACTCATACTCCTTCCCAACACATTGGTTCCCCTCAAGTTGAAATGTAACCCATGATGGCAGAACAGGTCCCATTTGTTCCAATAAGTGTCCCAATGCCCCATAAACCTATACCCTTTTATCCTATACTAAGATCTGAGTCACGTTAAGCCTTCTGACTGGACTAGCATGTGGCTCAGATAGAACTTCAGAGAAGACAACCATGTCAATTCTCCTCCTCAGCCTAGCACCTAACTCTTTAAATTTGGATTGTAGAACTGACAGACTACACGTATGTATGTCATTTGTTCCAACTTGGACAAAGACAACTGGATCTACCATCACAATAGCCAAGAGTCTGTCCACCCTTCCAGAGAGGTCTCCCACCTATGCACGTGGAAGGCAACACACTGTGCGAGACTCTGTCTCTGGTGCAAAGCTGCCTTTCAGTTCCTCTAATGACTGAGTCCCTCATTGTTACAACCGCTCTCTTTCTGGGGCCTGGTTTTGAGGTGGCCCATTGGAGCTCCTCATGCCTGCCTACCACCTCATAGTTTTTAGAGCCAACATACAGTTCCACAAGGTCCTGAAAATGGTTTGACATATTGTTGACTGCTCAACCTGTTTTTATTCATTTTAAATGATTTAACTTAAATTATTAAAATTAATATTAGATTAAAGAATGACACTCCAGTAATACCTCTTCAACTGCCTGTGTGTCTTTCTTTGACATTATTAAACTCCACTTTTCCCCGTCTGTTTTCCCAACTTTGCACCATCTTATTACTTATCTACCTTACTTTCAAGTTCTATACCGACACAATTTATGCTCCTTCATTTTAATGAACTCTTGCGCTGCTGTGCTCTTAATAGTGCTAAGAATTGTTCTATCAAGTAAAACTTGTTACACATTACTTCCTTCTTAAGAAAATTTGCTTATGGAATATCTGCTACTAGTTACTTATTCACTTGTCTATTTCTGCCCCGGCCTGCTTCTTATCCGTGCTTCCTCACTAGATGTCAGTCTACCTACCACAGAATCCCTGTTTTTATCAGTTTCAAGTCAGCCTGTACCCTTTTGAACACATATACCCTTGCTCTCTGTGAGTGCTAATTATACTTTATATAGCTTAACTTCTTTCCACTAAGGAATCGCTGTTAGCTTTAATAATTTGTTATGTATTTACAGATTTAAAGGTTTTTGCAACTGTTCCTGCCTTTTTCTGCTCTGTGCTGCACCTCACAGATGCTACCATTTTAAATATAAGAGACTTTTCCAAACACTCAGCTACTTTTGCTCCCTTGTGGGGGGGTTGGGGAGGACTTCTAAAGAGAGCTTAAAAAATGCCAGCACAGCTGCTTAGTGGCAACTTAAAAACTAGCAAAAGTTGTATTATATTTGTCTGTCATAAAACAGTAAAACAAAAATACTCAGCACTCCGACTTCCACTCACAAAGATGACGTCAGTACTCAAGTCTCAGTCTTAGGGGCACACACAGACATAAGGCCTACTAAAAGCCTACCCTCTGCATGCATATGTACAGATGTGAAGATTAATATAATACTCATAAGACAAACATACTGTGTAAGCCTCCTTGATGTTACATCTACTAAGGGTGATAACTGCCAAGGACAACACAATATGATCATCGCAATGTTTGGGGCATAATAGGTTAATATATATATTTTGGAATGGTTTCAAACATTATTTATTACAATTCAGTTCTGCACTATATTGCAGTTATTATTCCCTTTTTATTTGACTGAAGCTAAAATATATCTTACAGGTGAAAATGTGTCAATCTGTCACTCATAATAAGAAAAACGTCTGAATGACCTAATGCCACTCAAATCTTTTCTAATTATGGATTTAAATTTTAAGTGTCTCAGTAGTCTCAACTGGATGTGGAGGAGGGAATAGATACAGGAGACAATTACAATATGTTATACAGTTTTACTTATCTATTTTTCTTTTTTTCAACATGTATAGGAATTTCTGCCATAAGTCTGATGTTTGTTTGCTTCTTTATTCTCAAAAATGGCATATGCCACATTCTTTGTCTATTGTAAACTTCTAAATTTATATTTTGGTTTTTACAAAGTCACAGTAAAGAAAGCACTTAATATGAAGTAGGGGTGTGTGATATTGGAAAAAAAATTCAGTCAGTCAGTCATTACTCAACCCACTATATCCTAACTACAGGGTCACGGGGGCCTGCTGGAGCCAATCCCAGCCAACACAGGGCGCAAGGCAGGAAACAAACCCCAGGCAGGGCGCCAGCCCACCACATGGGCACACACACACACACACCAAGCACACACTAGGGACAATTTAGGATCGGCAATGCACCTAACCTGTATGTCTTTGGACTGTGAGAGGAAACCCACGCAGACACGGGGAAAACATACAAACTCCACGCAGGGAGGACCCGGGAAGCGAACCTGGGTCTCCTTACTGTGAGGCAGCAGCGTAGCGCTAACACTGAGCCACCGTGCTGCCCTGGAAAAAAAATTATATTTCAAAATTTTCTGGGACTTTGATGATACCAATAATTAGATGAAATTTTGCATCCTTTAAAAACCTGTTTGTAAAAGTCTTTTTGATATAGCTTGGTCTTGTTATTAGGATATTAATTTTAGCTTACTAATGAGATTAATGGAAACAACAGTTAAGGAAAACGGGTCTCATTTATTTACCTAAAACTGAAGTAAAATAACACAAAAACATTAACATCACCTGTTAAAGTGATGGCAAGAAGGAATAAACCATTTCAAAGTGGCCTACAGGATTTACAGAAAAGACCAACTATTATAATGAGAACATTTTAAACAGACAGTTATCCTGAATGTAAATAAGACATGAATCTAAAGGGAATTAAATACTAATTATAATTGAAATACAGGACATGAAGATAGCAGTCTGGATAAACCTAAACTGCTTTGCTGAAAAGTAAATTGTGCAGCATACAAGCAAGAACAAGACTCGAACATACTGTACTATAGTGTAAAAATCGGAAGTTCTGTCAAACACTGTACAGTACAGGAAAAAAAAAACAGTTTCAGGTTGTTTGACAGAAACAGCAGTCCGTCCGTAGCATTTGGCTCCAGAGCAGCACAGCTACATGTTACTTTTTCTCCAGAGCTGAAAGCCCTCTCAGAAGGGCTCCTTGAGGCAGGGATGCACAGGTACTTTTTCCCAAATTTATTTAAATGTACTTCTTATGTTTTCCATCACTCAAGTGGATTTACATCACTGTTCACCTCAGGTATCATCAAGTAGCTCTTGATCCCTTTGTCAGTGGTACTGTGCCGAGACTCACCTTCACTGAATGCCTGTGTTTTTTTAAATAGCTACTAAAGCATTTTTTTTAAATTTTTGCTCCCACCTGCTCCACAGCCATAGGGGTGGGATGGAGCTGGACAAGGAGGCGGGGGTCTGTGGAAGTGTTTAGAATAATGAAAGAAAAAAAAAATGTGTTTTGGAATCAAGGACCCCTAAACCAAGACGGCTTGTGAAATAAAATGTACCCGATTGGCATATGCTTCTTACGGAAATAAAACTAATCTGTTTGAACAAATTACGTAATTTGTTTGAACGGATTAATAATTCGTTTGAACTTTTTTTTTTGCCTGACACATACAAGGCTCCATACCAGATCTATTTCACTTTGCAGATGGTGAAATATGTTAGTTCTTGAGCTGTCTAGATTGATGTCTTTTAAGCAACATCAGTCTTTTCAAAGCCAAACCGTCTCCACATGAGTGAGGATGATCCACATCTTGCAATTAAATCTAACAACATAGATTGAGAGGCTCAGTTTTAGGCAGCTAGCTTCAGTTGTTATGTGCGGACTGCGTACACTCACGCGGTGGTCTATCCTGTTAGGTTACATGAGACAGTGAATGTGTGGACTGTCAAGGCGTGTTTGATTGTTTTTTGCAAAGTGGGTGACATTCTCAATTTTAACTTGCACATCGTTAAAACAACAATTAAGATATTATCGTAGACAATACATTTTGCACACTCCTAATTTGACTTATGCACTTTGCAAGTGTTATCTTAAATTCAAATACTCTGATACAACACAAACAAGATCAATCTCTCTCTGAAGCCAGTCGGCAAAAGCTGCTGAAGGCTTTTTTTTGTGTGTGTGAGTCTGTAATCCCCTACCTAAAATCAGAACTAAACTTCTTTGCTTCCCTTTTATTTTACTGATTTTATCTTATCAATGCTTGTTACAGACACCTTTGCTTTGCCCCACTGTTTATTGTTTGATACATCTGTTTGATCACTATTATCCTGCTTAGACGTTCCCTTTGGCATTTGCATTACTTCCAGTGCCCTTCAAGTATATTATATATAAGTTTATCAGGTTGAGATAAATGTCACGTTCTACTTTCTACATAATTCATTTCTTCCCATAACAGATACAAGTTTAATACCCTTTGTGTTCCTGGGATAAGACTGATACTGTGGCCTTGATGAATCAATCATCCACGTATGTTTTTCAGTAGCAGAACTCTTCAGGGCTTGAATTTCAGAGCAAGATTATGAGAGTCGCATCCATTACGTAAAAATCCCACCTTGTTTTCACTTAATGAAGTGGGAAAATTACACCAATCTTTCAGGGCAAAAAAAGAAACACTTACTGCTTTTTTGTTAAAGCAATGTGTAGTATACATTTTAAATTTTATTTTTGTAGTGTATTTACCTCTCCAATTTAGTACTTTTAACTTGCATGTTTTTAAACACTGCTTATATATATATATATATATATATATATATATATATATATATATATATATATATATATAAAATTTAGAATCAATACAGACAAGCCATTTTATGTCTGACAGCATTCTCATACTCACTTCAGTGGTTTTGCCGGAGGAATGACGACTGCCTTTCCTACTGGTTTGTGATTTGCTGGTGGCATCATCACTAAAAGCCCTTCGTCTCTCTTTGGAGGCCCACCTCTGGCAGGAGATGGGTTTAGTGGTAGAGGTCTCTGAGGAGGACAGGATGACTGCTTAGGGGACAAGTCAGCTGCTAACTGTAAGGAATGAATTAAAGATAAGGATATCAGCACTTATAGATAGTACTATAGTACTTGTAGTACTTTTTTAAGCACATGATTTACAGCCTCTGTTTGTTTCCTGCTGCTTGGACAGAAAAACAGTTTGTTTGTTTTTTTAAATATGAAATAGGTGAATAATCTCTTGGTGAATTGCTCCATTAGGGCTGGGGTTTCTCTTAAGATTCATTAAGTCGTATGCCATATTGTAAAACTGCATTAATGTTTTAGACAAGGTTAAAAATTAATCTTCTGAAGAATTTGTGATGAGATCTAATTGAATATTTCCAAAGCTAAGTAGCATAAATATAGTATATAGGCAATGGTGTGGAGGCTAAAACATTTATTTTTGGATCAGAAGACTACTGGTTCAGTTCCATACTGCCACTGTGACAATAAGCAAGTTACATAACCTGGTACCTTGTACACCGCCTTAGATAAAAGTGTCATTTAAATAACATAACATTTTCAAACCTACCTAATCCAGCTTAATCTGTCATGGCTGCACATGGGCACAAGCTAGGAGTTGGCCTTGTATAGGGCAGCAGTCCACTTCAAGACTCCCGTCATGGGCAACCCACACAAGGCCAATTTGGAATTGCCATTTGCCATAATGCTTACATCTTCAGAATTGTGAAAGGAAAATGAGAGTACTTGGAGCAAATCCCACACAGACATGGAGCTATGTGCATACTGCTTACTGATAGCAAACAGGCATGGGATTTAAACCCAGAACACCAAATCTACAAAAAGTTATCACTACCCACTCTGTTGCAGTACAGTATAGGACTAGGACATGGTAGTGAACATCGTCAGGTTACTGAGCTCAAACAGTTTATCAATATTTTAAATAATTCCTGGAGAGGAATGGTGAGTGGAGTTAAAGTCTATTCCAGTATTACACTCAGCACATATTTAAGCATTTTATTTACAACGTGCTTCTTGTTCAAGAGATACGCAAATAAGTAAGCATATTTTAACATATGGTATTTATTATCATTATTAATTCATTAATTAATTAGATTTCTTACCAAAGGTGTCCTTGTAGGATTTACTGGCAGAGGTTTCTTTGGAGGGATCAGTTTTTCTGTGGTGCTTGTGAATTTTGTTGGGGTAGGAGGAGGTTTTCCAGCTGGCATGACTGGCCTAGGCATCTTCACATTCCGCTGGATGTCAGGTGTAGGCGCGGGTCGAAGTGGGCGTACAACATTCACAGGATGTGGTCCATTTACTGTAGGCCCAGGTCTCAGAGGCAAGATCTCTTGACCAGTTTTCAAAGGCTATACAGTGAGAATAGTAAAGAGTTAGAAATCTTCAAATTTTAGAACTATGGACAATGTTCATTGACTTCTAGCAGTTCTGAGCATTGGTTTCTTTTATGCTCTCCTTATTTCTCATACAGAGGTCTCTAATCTCCTTAGCTGCCCACCCAACTATAAAAATACTGCAGTATACCAAGACATCTGTACAAATTTCTTGGGGATCTTCATGGTGCCTGGTATGGAAAAGAGGGACAAACATAGGATGATCGGCCACTGTTTGTTCTGCCACTCAATAGCAACATCAGATAATTCCTGCTATTTCTGACCACAAAAACATACTTTAATATACAAAAATGTAGATGGTTTGTCTGAATAAAAGTGCCATACAACAATTTTAAAATATATTGCCAGTACTTTAATGTGGCATATGTAAATCATTTGCAGCAGTCCTGCTTATTATTTTATTATTACAAGGCTCTAAGGTCAGTGTTAGGTGCTGGCCTGAGAACAGAAGACACTTTTTAATAGACCAAAAACCTGTAAATATGTAATTATTATATAGACACATCAGTGATTCAGCCTAGCAGATTTTTGTCTGATGTGTCATACTTCATGTTGTTTTCGATAAATCAATACATACAACAAGGAAACCGAGATTATTGTGGAAAGTGTGAAATACAAGAATCCCTGGGGTCCTGGCACCCCCTAATTTATCCCATTTACCCTCTGAAAGCCTGTAAATCAAACATCTTTTTGCAGGGGAGGGGGATGTTTATGAAATAAATTTGACTGAAAATTTTTTATAAAATTCAGCAGGGTAGCCATCAGGACCTGGTTTATAGTGTCTAGTAATTCTGATAGTGTCAGAGGTTTATCCAGTTCCTCTGCACTGAGAGTATCTAGCTGTAGTATCCGTAATGTATCTAAAAACGCATTTGATTGTGTCTTGTATTCTTTAAATTGAGTAGAATATAAGGACTTATAGTAGTCTCTATATATTTTTATGACCACTCCGTCTGTGTTGGTGATTACTGATATTCCATTGCAAACTTCCTGCTAGTGGATTTGTTGAGCTAAGATCTTATCAGCCTTCTCTCTGTGTTCATAGTAATGATATTGCGATTTAAAAATGAGTTGTTCTGTTTCTTTTGTTATCAAAAGGTTGAATTCTAATTGCAAAGCCTGTCTTTTCCTAAAAAGTGCCTCATTTGGAGACCTGGGGCCTCATATATAAACGGTGCGTACACACAGAAATGTTGCGTAAGCCTGTTTCCGCGTTCAAATCGCGATGTATAAAACCAAATCTTGGCGTAAAGCCACACACATTTCCACGGTATTTCATACCTTGTTATACGCAAGTTCTCCACTCGGTTTTGCAGACTGGCGGCACCCAGCGTCAAAGCAGTGCTACTGTTCCTGTGTGATTTATCTTTCTTTTTCAGATCGACGCGGCTTTATAAATACACTGAAATTAACCGCATATTGTTTATTAGTGTAATGCATCTGATTGTAATTAACCTGTAACAATATAATGGTCCAGGGAATAGCCATAGTATTCCAAATACCATAACTGCTTTAGCGTTGTTACTCTTACTGCACATTCTTTTTCTTCTTTCAGCTGCTCCTGTTAAGGGTTGCCACAGCGGATCATCTTTTTCCATATTACAGTGATCCCTCGCTATATCACGCTTCAACTTTCGCGGCTTCACTCTATCGTGATTTTTTCTCATACACACTTACGTCACTATGCATGCGCTTTCTGAGAACTTTTATCTAAGCCCCACGATGGCTCCTAAACGTGCTGCTTTTTCTAAGCCTTCTGACAATGAAACTAAGCGCTGGAGGAAGATGCTTACCATCCAGGAGAAGGTGAAACTCTTGGATATGATCAAAGATGGCAATACCATACAAAAGCCTCCTCACGCATATGAAAAGACAGCGCTAGCAACTGCCTATCAAGATGTTCTTCAGCCACGCACCCAGACACCCACTGCCTACTCCTAGTACTCCTTAAGCGGAAGAAGACAACGACGCACCTGCTGAAGATACTGCACCACGTTGTCACGCTTGGGTCACAGATTTGCACAGAGACACAGGAGGTTGTAGAAAAAAAAGAACTTTATTCAAAGGACTGCAAACAAACATTTGTCCCTTTTCAAAAGTTTAAACGTGCTCCATGACAAGTCAGAGATGACAGTTCCGCCAGGAGCAGAGAATGTTTGAGAGAAAGAGAGAGAGAAACAAAACAGCCAATTCCAAAGCTGAGAGGCGCTGCACAATACTTTTTAGTAAGCGGAGTACCGCGTGAGAGGTTTATCGCGCGTTATAGTGCAAGTAAGAAGGGTAAGGAGCAATGTGAAGGTAGACTGTCAGCTGTTTCAGGGGTTTTCCCAGGGGCGTCTGTGTCCTCTGAGGGTGCGATCAGCGCTCCAGCTTACAACCTGAAAACTCTCCTACTGAGCTCGTGCCTTCATAGGTTAGTGGTTGTGTGTAAGAACTGTGTGTGTGTGTGTAATTAAATGTACAGTACAATAATAATAATATGATATTTGTAACTCCTAATATGTCTTATTTTCTCTTATTTTGTTTAATATATTGGGTAATACGAGTGTAATGGTGACTAAAGGGTGTTATTTCATGCCTAGAGGGCTCTAATAATGTTAAAAAATGTATTTAGAAGGTCGTAAACAGGTTTTCTATACACTAACTGCGAAAATATTCGATTTATAAATAAAGAATCCTACTTCATGAAAATTCATTTATCGCGGTAGAGTCTGGAACGGATTAACCGTGATAAACGAGGGTTCACTGTACTCTCACTGCACCACTCGGAGTATTTATATCACTGTATCTGAGTGGGGAATCACAGCAGCAGCTGATTGGAAAGAGAATTATCGGGATGCAGCATCAAGCACACGCTGCCTCAGCCACGGCAAAATGCTTCAGAGACTTTCCTGTACGGACCTCGCGGTTCAGAAACAGTTTCATCCCAAGAACTTTAAACACAGTCAATCAGTCCATCAAGTACTCCTTGTAGAACTGTTTGTACTTATAATTACAATTACCTCACTGTAAACTTGCACTTCAGTCATAATATTGCACAACCTGAGCCACTTTATAAAGCGCGTATTTAATATGATGACGATATAATTTTTAAGATGAAATGCAGCAAAATATGATTAATTAAACATGTGAGGACACAGTGCTCAGCGCTAGCTAGTTCACAGATTGATCCTACCTCGTGCTGTATGCTTGGTGGGCTGGCGCGACACTGGAAGGATAGATGGATAGAATAATTAAACACGTACTATGAAGATATTTCAATGTTCCTTAGAAGTTTTGAAGAATCATCGTTGTAAGCTTACAGATGGCTTAATGTCTATTACAGAGATGATTGTGTGCCGATTGGGTATTTAGAGAAAGAAACGTAAGGACAGGAATTAGGTTAGTACGTTTGAAAGAGACAGTACTGCTGCAATAATTTCATCGAAGGTCACGCACAATCACTGCGCCACCGTGTTTCCATGTTTAATAACATGCTTTCATTCCTATCATCATGAAAAAGATATCACGTATACATCTCAGTATTTTAATTATTCAGAGAGCTGTAATATCACGAATGTAATGGATTCTGTGTCCTGTCGGAGGAAGAGAAAGCCCGTTTAAGAACCATGTAGTGATTCACACACAGAGCACAAAGAAGATCAAATACAAAACAAAGCATTTAACGTGCTACTTTAGTTACGATGGGATTTGAGAAACTAGTAAATTAATCGATTTTAAGATGAAGTTTATGATGTTCTACTTTAATGACAAAAGAAACTACGTGATTAAAGTGGAAATTTTGAGATTAAAGTTGACATTTCCTGCTTTTTTCCCCACCGTGTGCCTATTTTTTTTTCCTCTGTACCCTAATAAGCTTTCATATGACACTCAGACGGTGGGCTACAACTCGCCTTTTCATGGCGACTTGGATATGTGACAACTTCTTTTTTATTTCGGGTATTGTGCGACTTTGTCAACATGAGCTTTCGAGTTTCTCCGACACTCTGTCACTCGATCAACTTCCTTTTCTTGTTTATACCACTGTTTAAACCAACAAATAGTACGTTTTTCCTTGCCTCCACTTGGTATTCGCTGAAATTCTTATATTTTCCCCCGTGCTTTTTCCATTGTCTTTTCACAGAAGGCTGAGCTTAAGGGCTATTTATATTGCTTTGCATATTCAAAGAGGTGTAATTCTGGAAGAAGTTGGGGAGGGACAGCAGGCGCGTGCACGAGCGTTACTTTTCACACTGATCGGGATTTATGTAGCGGAAGAGCGTGGAAGTTTGTGTACGCACAGATTCCTGCATCTGGATTTTTCTGTGCGTAAGCACATTTCGGCTTTTGTGCTTACGTCATGTTATAGTGCGAATTCTACGCACGGCATTATGCATGAGGCCCCAGGTATGTTCTTGATCTATTCTGGTAAATTTACTTGTTATTCTGAGACCTTCTTGGTTTCTGATTTATTTCTGTGGGAGAGATATGAGATAATTTGTCCTCTTAAAAATGCCTTCAGAGTTTCCCAGAATATTCCTGCAGAAACCTCTGAGGATGCATTTGTCTCAAAAACAAAAAAATCAATTTGCTTGGATATGAATTCTGTACAGTTCTCGTCAGCTAATAACATGGGGTTAAGACACCAGCTGCGAGATGAATATTTGGGTCATAGTGATGTGAGCTCCATGATCAGAGGAGCATGGTCTGAGACAAAAATAACATTGTATTTGCAAGATTTGTTCGTGGGCAAGAAGTTGTTATTTATAAAGAAATAATCAATTCTTGAGTAACAATGATGTACTGGTGAGAAGAAGGAATATACTCTTAAGTATGGATTTAGAAATTCCCATGGGTCCAAAAAGTTATGATCAATTAAAAACTGTGATTATTTTTGCAATGTTAGATGTTGTCGCCCTTGTAGCTGAAGACCTATTCAGGTCTGGATTTAAAACACAATTAAAGTCTCCAGCCATTATAACTTTGTGAATGATCAAGTTAGGAATCAGTACAAATATATTTTGGATAAAGTCTATCATCCACGTAGATATTTATCAAAATCACTTTACAATTAAATAAGTTACCCTTCACCATGACATATCGCCCTTCAGAATCAGATACTACATCTGATACTGCAAATGAAATTGTTCTATGAATTAAGATTCCCACGCCTCTAGTTTTCTTTGTATAACTGGAGTGGAATATTTGGCCAGTCCAGTCTCTTTGCAACTGAAACTGATCCTTGCTGATTAAGTGAGTCTTCTGTAAAAATACTATCTTGGTGTTTAGACCTGTTAGGTGAGAGAATACTTTTTTTCACTTTAATTCATGATTAAGACCTTTGACATTCCAGCTCACAAAGTTCAATGTTTGGTCATTGAGATATTGCTTCTGAACTTCTGTTATCATTTTATAATCATAAATTAAGGTTGTACATTATTGCATATGATAGCTTTAACCATAATTGCCAGGATTAATGGCTACGAAGCCTATTGTGTTAGCACTTACAATTGTGGGGATGAAAAGGATAGATTAGAAATAACGTGTGCTCTTTCTCTCCTCCTCCAGACCCCCCCCCATTTTGCCTCCCCAAGTGAGGCTAGAACACACTTAACAAAGTCCCAGTCCTCTGACATGCCTAGAGACAGAGCACGTCCTAAACAAAACAAGCCTCCAAGCAGCGGTGTAGAAGGAAAGAGTAGAGATATCTATTGACAATACAGTCCAAATACTATAAACCTAGAATATAATCTTGAATAGGCTCGAAAGAATAAACCCAAGGTATGATGTTAAACAGTACCCATTGACATGCAGAAAAAGTATGATAGTACATTCCTAATACAATAAACCAGGAATGTGATGGTAAAGAGTCCCATTTAGAAGAAATAACAAAAAAAATGTATACATATACATAAGTGTGCATACACACACACACGTATATGTAAATATATATATGTAAATATGTATATATATCCTGTACATATACATACAACATCAGATTCATTTTATATTGTAATTCATTGAAAAGTACAATGAGGCCTCTAGGTTTTGAGGCATTCGATCCACGTATGCGGTAAGCTGCTGATATCCCGGTGTCTGATTTGAAGTCCTCTCCAATTATTTGAGAGAATAGTTCAATGATGAATTTCACTGGGTTTGGGCTTTCACGGTTTTCAGGGAGACCTTCAATTCTGAAATAATTTCTTCTATATCCATCATCCAGCACAGTTAGTCTTTCTCCAGACTTGAGTAGCTGTTGCTTTTTCGTCAGCAGCAGAAGCCAATTGTTCAACTATTTCAATACAAGTGAACATTTGTTTAACGTCTTCAAGCTGAGCATCAAGTGCTTTAAATTTATTTTCAAAACTACTTGCATTTTCCTGTATTTTTTCCTCAATTTTTTGTAGCATACCTTTAAAGGTTGTCTCAAAGCGATTACTTGAACGTTTCTCAGAGTTTTTAATATCCTGAAACGGCTTCATATTTGTCATGCTTATGTCCTTTATATCTTTCCTTATATTATACCATTTATATCTTTCCTTATGTCATTTGTGATATTCTTTATATTTTACTTTATCTCATTTATGTCCTCCCTGAGTGTGGTAGTTATTGCGGTGACCACTGAGGAGATCGTTACCTTTGGCTTGTTCTGCTCGTTTTGGTCTTTTCTGAACTCTGCAGGTTAAGTAGCAAGCCCAGCCAGTCGGTGGTGCTAGCTTGCAGTAGGTAGTTGACAGCATGGAAAATAAGGCCATTTGTAGTTTCAATGAACCTTCTGGAATCGATGAGGTCTCCTGGCCCGACTCACCCACACTTTCGCTCCCAGCTGGAGGCGATGCTGCAGTGTCAGGTCCCGGGAGATTCATTCTTTCACCTGTCTGTTCCAGGTCAGTCTCTGCCAGGCCGTATCTTGAACTTGAGAGCTGTTTAGACTTAGATGAAGCTTTAGCTGTCTTTTCTGTTTCTCTCTGAGACTTTTTTCCACCAGTCATGCTTATATATATGCTGTATAGTCCCTCGGGTTAAGTAAATACAGGATACCTCAGGATGATAAAAAAAAAGATAAAATAACACCGCTGCTAATGGAGTTCCGCCTCAGACATCCAGCTTCCGAAACAGACAAGACCACATAATGTCCATGAAATAAATGTAAAAACTTGTTATACTGTTTTAAATCACTCACTGATCAGTACTGAGGTTATGAAATGATATTGCAGCAGAGTACAGAAAGCTTATGACCAGGGCAAAAGGCAGTGGTCTGTAAGCACTTCATGTGTCCACAGTCCACCCAGCAAGGAAGGAAACCACAACATTAAAATCAAGGCTCCTTGCTCAATAAAAAAAGCTTGTTATTGGGATAAAACTGTTGGAATTAAACCATGGAAGTGTTAGCAAGATGACTTCAGCTCCCAGGAGTCCGAAATAGTGTGCAGGGGCTAACAGGAGAAGGACTTGATCATTATGCACCTTAAGTTGAATGAGAGCTGAAGGAACAGATCTGTCTTTCTAATATAGATTCCAAGTGTGTAATGTGTCATATAAAGAGACTGTTCTACACAATAGTGGTCAGAAGTACAAGGTGACATGGCTGTTGTCTGCAGAGTGGATATCTGTTGTGGAAGATCAGCCTCGACACAGACAGGCAGACACAAATGTCGAACTCACCACACATTTATTTACAATATCTACAAGTGTACACAGTCCCGCACACAACCCAGTGCCCCTGCACCAAGCACCCTTAGTTCAGGCCTCTCTATAGTCCTGTCCTTTCTTCACCGCCTCCGCTCCTCTCCTCCGAACCTTGTCCTCTTCCACCCGACTCCAACTGACGAATGGAGGGAGTCGGCCCCTTCTAAGTCCACCCAGACTTGCTCCAGGTGCCTCCTGACGAGCTTCCTGCGGCACTTCCTGGTGTGGCAGAAGTGCCGCATGGGTACCCGGAAGCACTCCGGGTGTCCCTGGTACTCCTTCCACCAGCAACTCTGGGTGATAACCTGCAAGGATCACCCAATTTCCTTGATGCTCTTGGTCATTTAGCTCTGTCATAGGGTTTGATTTGAAAGTGTGTTTGTGACTTTTCATGTTTTCATTTACTTTGCTTTGAATATGATACCAATTCTACTGTGCCAAATTAGTTGTTCCGAGGAAAAGGGGAAAACAAAAACATAATTTCATATTTTAAGAACAATTGAAAAAACCTTGTTGCTAGTTAGTATCAAACAAGGGGGGCTCCGCCCCCTGCTCGCTTTGCTCGCCTACCCCCGGCGTTGGGTATCCTGAAATACATTAGTCGAGCTTGTTCGTCTTGGAGCCGTGCCCGCTTTGCTTGCGGCATTTCAGACGCGCGTTGTAGGCGCCTGCGTTCATTGATTTTTATCCAGCCGGGCTCGTGTTTGTATATCCGTCAGTCGAGCTCGTTCGTTTTGAACCCGTGCCTGCTTTGATTCCGCAGTTTCAGACGCGCGTTGTAGGCGCCTGCATTCATTGATCTTATCTAGGTGGGCTCGTGTTTGTATCGTTGAGCTGTATTGTGTTTGAATTCGGTGTAAAGCGTTCAGCGGTTTGTACAATCCCAAGCAGCACATTATTCCTAACTTCACTCCGCAGTAGTGCCACTCACAATATGGCGGTGACGCCTGCGCCTTCCGTACTATCATTGTGGACCTGTGGGGCCGCCGTAGCCTCTTCCGCTTGAATCTGGGCTGCAGCGCAGAATCCTCTTTTTTGTATGGCTGTGTCGTTAGTCGTTAGCTATGGGCGCGTTGTTGCTTCATTTCTCATTCACGTCAGTTGAGCTCTTTCGTTTTTGGGCTGTGACTCCTTCGTTCGCGGTGGATATGACTTCGCGTGCGGTTTATGAGACGCGCGCTGTACGTGCCTGCGCAGTATGTCTCATGGTCCCATCGCCATGTACCTGCGTCCATGCCATCCGGTTTACCATTCTTGGTTAGTAATATGGATTCTTCAAATCAAAAACTTCACAGATCTTAAGGCAGTGTTTCTCCACCACTGGATCATAACCCACATTTGGGTCTTGGGCTGCCACCTATGGGTCGCGACTTGATATTATTTATAATGGTAGTGTTTCACAGAGTGGGTTGTGCAGTGGGTCCAATCATGCTTGAAACCTGCTCTGAGGATCACGTTTGATGCACCAAAAGGGAAAGCCCACACCCTCATTCTGAAAATCATGATGGGGTCACAAAGACACTTATGTGGAAAAAATTGGGTTGTGACACCAAAAACGTTGAGAAACACTGTCTCTGGGCAATGTCTACTGTGCATTATTCTGAGAGATAACTGAAAACTACTGCAGGATTTTTTTTTCATGGCATCACAAGACATCTCTAGTGAGTACTATACATTCTTCTTTCTAACAAAAAAAAAGCTGATTTCCAACACAAGATTTGATTTACTCTGTTATCTTACAAACATTTCTCACATGATAATCATTTTGGATTATGTCTCTGTCACTTTCCAACCCTCTCTTTTTGCTGAAAAATGAAAATATTCAGCTGTTTTTCACAATGAGCCCATCCACTGTACTTTTTATGTATTATCTTTCTGGTTAAAAAAACAACAACTCTACAACATGAAACTGTACTTAACAGAGTATACATGTTTAATAACATTTATTCTGTCATTAGTGTGCATTTGCCAGTTTGGAGTTAAATAAGCTTGCTAACAGATACTTTTTACTAGGCTTGACCGAGAATGTTTAAATGTGTCCTTGGGGCAGTACCTGCATTTCTTTGGTAGCACACTATATAATGTGTGTTGAAGGAAATTTGTTTTAGTTTGAAATTTTCACCTGAACCCATCCCACTGCAAAATGCTTAAACATTGCAGGAGATTGTTGATTTGTGCTAAAAATAACCCCATATTTACATGATTTTTGCAAGTGTAAAGGCAGTACTCCATCCTCATAAAACAGCATCTCTGTGGCATACAGCCTGAAGAGAAGATTATAAAACAGGCATTTATTACAGATAAAAGTCACACCTTGCAGATACTGTTCTGTATGCCCATTTAATTTCAATTGTATAATTCAACAAAAACTGAGGCCTTTATTTTTTTCCTTTTACAAAAATTAAATTTGACAAGATACTCAGGTGAAAACACTGTCATTTACCTCACCTTGAAACACAACACATTTGGTCATGCTGTGTCTACTCATAGCCTTATCTCTGTAATTTTTGCTTAGTTGTTCACATATTTTCTCCAGGTACTCCCACATTCCACACATGTGTAGGTCGGGTTGATTTGACAACCTTAAACTAGGCATATATCAGTATGTATGCACTACAATGAATAGCTGTTGTTTCAGGTTAGGTTCCTGCCTTGCAGTCGAGGCCATCAAAATATAGGCTGCACACTTGTATAGCTTTAAACAATTAATGAAGTGCAGGAGTAAACTGACTACAAAGTCTTGGATCCATAGAAGGTTTTGAGTAAAATAGAAGAAATATGTTGTAATCTCTAATTTCACTTAATTATTCATCTTTTTATCTTTTTATGACCTTAGAGTCCTACTGCTCACCAAACTACTTGCTAACGTATTCCATGTCTGTAGTGTTCTGTGTGAATAAAAAACTTCATAATCCTTGTGCAAAATTTACTTATGACAAGTGTCAAACTGTGTCCCCATGTTCTTGTTGAACCCATTTTAAAGTAACAGTCTCGATTCACTGTACTAATTCCTTTCATAATTTTAAACACTTCACTCATGTCACCTCTAGTCAGCTTCTGTTTAGGCTGACAATACTGAGCTCTTTTAATCTTTCCTCATAACAGTGAATGCTGGCTATTTTCTAATAATAGCAAATATCCATCTATTCTTTAACCCACTTTTTCAGTTCAGGGAGACCAGGCACCAGTGTCGATCCTGGCAACTTTAGGTATAACACTGGAAGGGGCACCAGTCCACTGCCAGATACATAGCCACAGCTGAAGTCTAGGCGTGGTACTGAATATGATATGTCAGTCAGTCATTGTCCATCCTGCTATATCCTAATGCAGGGCCACAGCGGTCTGCTGGAGCCAATCCCAGCCAACACAGGGCGCAAGGCAGGAACAAATCCCAGGCAGGGTGCTAGCCCACCGCTGCGCACATGCACACACACACCTATCACACACTAGGGACAATTCAGGATCACCAATGTACCTAACCTGCATGTCTTTGGAGTGTGGGCAGAAACCCATGCAGACACATGGAGAACATGCAAACTCCATACAGGGAGGACCCGGGAAGCGAACCCAGGTCTCCTAACTGCGAGGCAGCAGCGCTACAACTGTGCCATCGTGCTGCCCCTTGAACATGATATGGTGTGTGATTTTACATAGCTAACAATCTGATATAAAGCAGTGAACTCATCTTAGATCATAACATGAAATATAGCTTAACTATAACATAACATCATAGTATAAAAGCATATTCTCTGTGCTTAATGTGGAAGAATAATTTTAGGGTAACATAGCATTCATCTTAAATAGATAACATAAAGGGTTATTTAATTTTAGAAATCTGTTCAGGCATATCAGGAAACCAGATAAAGGTCAAGATAACAACAGAGACAAAGATGTAATGCACAAAATGTACTGAAAGATGACTAAAAGTTGACTAACTTTTTTGTAAACAACCAGAATGGACAGTTGTTACATGCACAGACATTTCAGGGGTGGTGGCTCAACCCAAAGGGTATATAGATCATTTGGGTGTAAATCAACGAACCAATCAGAGTAAATGTATGCATTAATTGACACTGTATGCAAATTCAATAGTTTATAAAATAAACCTCTATCCTTTGTTTGTCCAATCATTCTGATCATGCTGTAGAAGAATGCCCCCCCCGTTCAAGCATTAGCTGATGAGTAATAAATGAAACAATGAAAGGCTTTTCTCCTGCCTGATTACTGACCAAAAGGTTTTGCCAGACTTGTCTTGTTAGAGGATAAGTTTCTTTCTTTAATTTACATATCGATTTCGGCCACATTACACTAGCATTTTAAATTACTAAACATCTTTAATCCATAACTGCAAGCTGAATATATTGAAATTTACCTTCTTTGCATTATTGCTGGATGAACCTATTATCTTCAGATGAAAATCGGGGTTAATTTGCCCATTTTTGGTTTTCTCTTCAGATGCCTCTTTTCTTTTTAAAAGAAAGAAAAAACATTAATATTGCAGAGATTAGCGTCAATCCTTGTGTGATGTAGCTTTATATATCTTATTGTAGTCAATTTATAACAAATGAAGAAAGGGGATTTTTTTTATGAGCAGCTTTGTCCTCCCACATGCAGTATAGTATGCCACTGAAAAACCAATTAAAACATCAACTATTTCTTTAACCTGTTAACCTAAAATGCTAAGAATATCTGGTACTATGAAACTCATTTTTTTACATCCCTATCTTAAAAATGACGATACTGCATTTACATTATTTTGATACATTTTAAGAAACTATGTTATTTGTATATATTATATTATTTTTGAATCTTCATTGAAACTTTATACATAATAGCACTGCGTGGTTAACACTGCACAGTTTTGGAAAATGAGTAAAGCACATTCGATTCTTTTTAACTACTCATAATGTGCTGTGGATACTATTAATTAAAATTGTGTTATTTTATTAATGTAAAGAGATACAGCCTTGAGTTTTAAATTGTGACACATTTTTCTTTTATTGATAAAAATTAATTGTGATCTGTAAGAGTTAACTCAGGAGATGACATAAGCCCAAGAGTAAGTGCAAGGAGGCAAACTCAGTTTTGCAGAGGTATTTTACTGACAAAATAATTCATACAATAGAGAGAAGTTTACAGGCACAAGAAAATAATGTATCTGGTGGCACTTAAGACCCAAACTACATACTCTTGTCACACAATCAGTCAAAGCAGTGACCCATTGCAATGATGGCATTCAACACCCCCTTCATCTGCTGTTTTCGCCACTATATTTGGACTTTTTGGTGCTTTTACACCCCACATGGAAATCACTTTCAGAGGGTTGACTTACTGTACCACTGTCAGAGTCAGAATTGCTCTCTAGAAGTCTCAGCAACATCCCGCTAGTACTTCTCCTGGCAGCCCCATTGTTCGTGCAATCCTGGATCCCAGTTCATGCTTTAAGGGTCAGGTAACCTTACAGAGGCCTCTCCGATTTACTATGTGGCAAGGGCGTCTCCATATTATGTACTTTTATTGTGAATCAATCACCTTAAATACCAGCTTGTACAGCAATATCACTTAACATTTGGAAGATATTGGTGTGGCACATTCTAAACAAATGCATGTTAGCTTAATTGGTGACTTAACATTTGCCCTAAGTAGGTTATTATGTGTGTATGTTTACCTCGAAGTTTATCTCTGTGATTGTCTGGCACCACATATAAGTTTGGCACATTTAACTGTTAATGTAAGACAGATGGAAGGAAAAAAATAAAATTGCTTTTCTCATGAATTGTTCTTGAAATTGTAGTTCTATGAATCAGTCTTACTGAACTATGCAGTGAACAAGGATGTTCTAAATGTGACCTCCTACAGATACCTACAGCAGCTTGAAAAGGAAAATTATCCACTCTTCTGCTGAATAACTAAGGCTACTAATACTTGAATTCTATTAATGTTTAAACATAAATGATTAAAAATGGTAATAAAGAATATATTTGTTTGTTCTAGCTGTAATATGATTTTGAACTCTCTCTCTAGATTTAGCTGCTTTCTTTTCAAATTCCTAGCAGTCTCTTCAAGTTCTTACCATACCCTAAAATAGACAGTAGGGCAGTTATACTGTGCTATCTTACCTTGCTGTCATTAAAAGCTTATAATTTAATGTCTATATACTGCCAGACTCCTTTTGATATTTGTCATTCCTGCAAGTTATTTTACTGTCGATGTTTTATAAGGTCACTGCACTATTATCTTACTGGCTTCCTACAGTAACTTTTCTTGGATACTACATAAAATAAAGCTTGATCATTGGTATCACTGATCAGCTACCTCTAGTGATGAACATGTTCAGAGAATATAATAGCTGCTGATGATTAGATGTAGAATCAATGTACCTGTAGTGATATCGGTGTAGGCACATCAAAATATTGATATCAGCATTTTGGGATCTCTGTTCACAATCACATAATGAAGCTTAAAACACTATGTGACATTTGCCGTCTGATAAACTGTTAACATCCATGCATTTTCTGAACCCACTTTTTTAGTAGAGGACTGTTGTGAGAATTGGGGTAGAGTGAACTTTGTTTCTCATCCTTGGTATTAATGATAAGTTATATAACCCCTTTTTACTGTATAGAAGAATAAGCAAAACTTTTTTTTTTGTATTATTATTATTATTGTTACCTGCATACTTTAGTTTTCTGCCTTCTTTCTGCCAGCCATCTATGATAAGGGGAAGTCTTCACTTTGTAACAATAAAATAATCCAAGAACACCTGGCAGTATTACTAGGAATGTAAACAAAAGTCCAGCAACAAGGCCTTGCTGACCTGAAATAGACAAATAGTATTTTAGAAACATAAAAAAGGTTAGTTTTTGCTGAAGACATTACTTTCAACAGATAACATCAGCTTGTGAAAAGTACAAATTTCACCATCCATAAAATAATCTGAAGTTCTGCAACATAGGTTGGACATTCTGAGGCTGTAGCACAGGACTGGGAAGATGGCTCTTTTTTCAGTAATGGCTTTAGTCAGTATTCATGTTCCAAGTAGGATCCAAGTTATAAAAATGGCTTCAGCCCGAACTCAAGCCTCTGACTGATTGCTTCATATGTATGCATGCATGCCACAGTTCTGTACTTACAGACATTTTTTCCCTTGTTCACTAGTTTACCTTTTTCTATTTTCTTTTTTATTTGGTTTGTATTATAGGATACTGTACTGTTTTTTTTTTCTTTAACAGCATCTTCCTTCTTACTTAACTTAGACATTTTGTGAGACCATTCTGTCGCCTCTGCACACCACTACTTCCATATATTCATTCCTACTTCTTAAGGATGTTTTATTGTCTCTTTACCAGTCTTAGTCAAAATTAAAAAAGTAATTAACTTACTTAAATAAGCAAAAATCTGTAGATTACAAGGTAAAAGACAACATCACGTATTAATATTGTGAGATAAGGAACAAATTCAAGCCACAGTATAGAGTAGTTAAACTGATAAATCATAAAACGCTGTTCTGTATGGTGTTTTACCACCAAATACACAAGGTTGTTGATTACAGATGTTTTCCGAACAGATCTAACAAGTCCACAGCGGAAAAGCAACAGAAATTCTAGTCCATGGGTTGGAAAAAGGGAAAATGAGAGACTGGATGAGGTATTAAGTGTGACAGATCTCCTTTTGGCGTCTTTCTAATAATAAGAGCAAAATGGCCTGGACTGGTTTAACTAGATCTTCAAGGTAAATATGTTATTTTGAACAACTTGCTCTTGATGTATAACCATTTGAATGTCACATCAGTTAAGAGTACATGTTAGACAACACTCTGTGTAACAAAACAAAACTTTTTTACCTGGTGGTCTGAAAAACAACTGAAATTAATAGGGAATTCACACACTACAAAACACACTGTCCGTTTATGTTTTTTATGTGTCTGGCAGTTACTAGCATCAATATCCAGTTGTTCAGATAAAGATCTTTTTGTGGGGCGTCAACTGCTACCATGGTTTCTTTAAATTCTTTTAATAGATTGCATTCAGTTTTTATGGAAATGTTTTATACTTATGCCAAAAGAGACAGAGAGAGAGAGAGAGAGATTTATTTACTGTGGTTCTGCACAGGGCCACTGTCCACACTGCCACCAAGGCCAGGCTTTCGGCAAAATGGAGGAGCCCATCCAGGATCACAGTGGCAGTTTTTATTGCTGTTGCAGACCTAGAACAAAGTAATGGGAAAGCAGCTTATAAAATATATTGAATTGAAGCAGAGTCTATATTTCTTTTCATGTCTATAGTTTCAGTTCATATTATACTTCCTGAGGAGAGGTTTGATTTACATTTTAGCTTCTGTACTCATTTTTGTACTTAACTATTTTTTTCTGCAAAATGCATTGTACCACAGACACATTTCCCTATTGTTTGATAAATAGAAACACATCTGTGAGGAGAAAATAAATTAAATACCACAAAGCTACATAAAAATAATTACTTAAATAAAAATGTAATCTTGTCATGTACAATGCAGTGATGAACAATTAATTCACCCCCTTTTTTAAACTTGTTTTTTTTTTTAATTATAAAGGCCAAGGTCAGCCTTGGGTTCAATGTTAGCTCTATGCCAGGCACACTAGTGTACACACCCACACGCACTCAAATGAGCCCAGCCTTGATATGCCAAAGACCAGGATACATTAATTTACTGATCTTACTTGAGCATTGGCATAACGAAACATTTTTGTTATTTGAGCTGTTACTTTTTAATGAGCACAGAGTTGTAAATTACACAATTAGCAGCTCCACATTAGCCTTCATTGTCACTTTGTACCTGTGAAGGTTTTTTGTCACTATTTAGTTGCAATTAAGGAAAAAAACAATTCAGAAAAGCGAATTAAAAAGAGGGTGGCATGGTGGCACAGTGGGGAGCGCTGCTGCCTCACTGTTAGGAGACCTGGGTTCGCTTCCCGGGTCCTCCCTGCGTGGAGTTTGCATGTTCTCCCTGTGTCTGTGTGGGTTTCCTCCAGGTGCTCCGGTTTCCTCCCACAGTCCAAAGACATGCGGGTTACGTGCATTGGCGATTCTAAATTGTCCCTAGTGTGTGCTTGGTGTGTGGGGGTGTGTGTGTGTGCCCTGCGGTGGGCTGGCGCCCTGCCCGTGGTTTGTTTACTGCCTTGCACCCTGTGTTGGCTGGGATTGGCTCCAGCAGACCCCTGTTACCCTGTAGTTAGGATATAGTGGGTTGGATAATGGATGGAAATTAAAAAGATGTATATAAACAAAGAAACTGTTGTGCTATATATGCTATGGCAGCCTTTCTAAAATTTTAACAAAAGTAAATAACGTACTGTGGTAAATTTCTGACAATAGAAAGAAAGCAGTAAAGTCAGCTAATTGAACAAAGAGCTCTTAATTAAAGGCAGAAATGGATTTTTGATTATGAAAGTGAGTAGAAAGAGCTCTTAGATTCAGAAGGCACCCAGAGGACAGATAGAAGCACTGCTTTACACTATACCCACTTATCTAAACCTAATCAAATATTATCTGTCTTAGTCAACTCATTTATTTAAAATGATATCCAGAATGTTCTTCAAGAGTTATCTGAATGTTTTAGATTTGTATGGAATTCCACACCAAAGCATATCCAGAAGGATAATTTCTTTTAATGGTCTAATGATAATGATTTAATGGTTTAATGATAATGTTGAGTGATCTTTTTGTAAATGAAGATATTTAGGATACAGACAAAGGCTTACTGAAGCAATGACAGGTCACACTTTATAGAACATAAGAAAGACCAAATCTAAAGAATTAATGTGAGGCGTGGGCTTTTTCACTTATTTCTATTATTAAAATAATTGTTACCTAGAAATGCCCCCAAGGCTGACACCAACATATACTAATAAACAAGAATATTTTTTTTACCCCATGGCTATTACAGTGGGAGACACAGGCAGCAAGCTCTGAGAAAGACTCGTTCTGACACTTTCTTTCTCTGCAAATCTGTAACAAAAAAAGGAATACAGAATCATTCATCTAGCCATTATGTCATGCATAATCCTGAAACTTATTCATATGAGACCAACTTAGAGTTGCAGTTAATAACGTTTAAATGCTTCATTAACTGTTTTGCTGTATAGATATACAAAAAGTATTCTGTATTGATACTTTATATTTATAAAATTCTTCAGGGGTTGTAGTAGCTAAGATGCTGGTAACTGACATAATAACAGAAATTAAGAAGTAAATTGTTTTAACAGATTTTTAATCTCCCATGAGATTGGCTTTGGTGTGTCTTGGCATCAGTTCAATAAGTGTCTAAAACTGTATTCAAGTGATGCATCATCATTCTTCCATGACAAATTGCATCATTTGTTATTTTGATAGCAGAAAGTAATATCTCAGGCACTGCTCCAGAATCTCCAATAAATGCTCAGCTGGATCAAGATCTGTTAACGAAGCCATGATGTGTGGTTCACATTCGTGTCACGCTCTGTTCATTGTCCACTTGTATCCTATAAGAGCTCATTACCTTCATGATTCACTGTGATCACTTAGAATTGCTTTGTAATTATTGGTTTTGATCTTTGAGGAAATCAATGTGCACCTAAGCGAAGCCACAAAATACGCCTCAGACCTTAGCAATGCAAACAGAATTCTTCACTGAGCTGAACTACCGTTTAGATCTGTAGATTTTTTTTGGTGTATGCATGCATGTGGTCATCCATTTGTTAAAAAAAGGTCAACTCATCATGAATGTGTTTATACTGTATATTTTTTTTACTTGTATTGTACTTGTTTTGGCCACTTGTTTTCCAAAGGCCAAATGTTGCATAAAACAACATATGTTGTGTAAACAACATAATATAAAACAGTATCCGGTGGTAATTATTATCTTACTGACTACAGTTTATAAAAGTCCCTGCTTGCAGTACAGTTTGTATCTCATTTACTCAAGTGTTTCCTTTATGTTATTCAGCTGCATGTTCACCTTGTACTCAGTATCTTCATGAGCATTATGTACCATTTATGAATACGTACCTTCCCGTCACCACATTTGGTGCCTGTCATGACGAGCCCTGGATCTGGCATGTCACCCTCCCCATCCTGAGTGGCATATACAAAGGTTCCACGACACTTCACTTCCCGACCATTGAAACGAATTGTGGTGTCTATAGAAACAGCATTGGTTCCAACTGGCTTCTTTGCTGCACTCTGGCACTGAATTTTCCCACATTTTGCATCGCTAGACGAAAAGAAAAGAAAAAGAAATTCTTTAGAATGTTTTGTACATGTATCTAAATTTGGAATGAAATATGAATGCAGAATCTCTCAGAGAAGTGGAAAGCACCTTGCCGGTTGTCTGAGCTTTTTTAATGTTGAACAAAACAACAAAGTAAAAATCTGTCTTTGTTTTGCAAGGTAAGATTTGTTCAGTTTTAGGACCTTTTGAGGACTACAGTATATGATTATTAGGTATATCATGATATATCATGTATAAATCTGCAGTTGAAACAAGGTGTACTTACTTTTGCACATGTGCATATGGACTAACGTGATCTTTGACTTAGATAGATACTTTATTAATCCCAATGGGAAATTCACTTATTAAAGCTTATTTAAAAGCTTATTAAATACACTTATGAAATATTTTGTAAAACTTAACATAATAAAGCTTTTTTTATAAAACATACCATAAGCATGCAGTTTTTAAAAAATAACTACACATTTGTTATCTTGTACATTAATAATCCTTAAATTGAAAAATAAACCTTATTATGTAAATACAAATTAAGTAACACACAGAATGCTTTAAAAAGTATTTATTTATTGTTTTAATTTTCTTGTGATTTTAAATTTACACTTTCAGAATTTTAAATAATTTTTTTCTCTGTTCCTTCATGTGTTATGTCTAATCAAAATAAAAATGTAAGGCATTTCCAAAATTTTATACAAAATGAATAAGGGAAATCAAGAAATTCCTGTGTAGCTAAAAGCCTCAGTATACAGAGTATTTATTGTATTAGGCAAGCATGTCACACTGTTCGTGTTTTGTTATGTCAAATGTTTTTTAAATAAATATTCAAATAAAGAATGATTACAAATCACTAAACCAAAACCACCCACCAGCCACCTCACAGTTCCAAGTAGATGACGATAAACTCAGAAGGTGGAAGGAACAGTCAAATAACAAACACACAGACACAGACATCAAATCCAACCTCATATCCATGCGATCTTTAAAGAGTTGCATGTAGGACTGCCAGTTATAAGTACTAGAGCCTACTGCATCATTCATTCTTGAAGATAATTAAAGTAATGTAAAGTTTAAGAAGGAAGATTTGCAAAAATTGATGGATAGAAAGTCTGGAGATTTTACAGCACGCAGCTAGTACCAACTTTGTGCCAATTATGCCCAAAGGGAACAGTCTCTCTTGTACATCGGAAAGAGAAGGTACAGAAGAGTCCAAGAGCCTCATGTATAAAACGTTTTTATACTCTGAAATGTGCATAAGCCATTTCCGATGCAGAAGAATTTATAATACTGAAAAATATTTAATATATTTAATTTTATATATACTGCGGTTGGCTGGCACCCTGCCTGGGGTATGTTTCCTGCCTTGCACCCTGTGTTGGCTGGGATTGGCTCCAGCAGACCCCCGTGACCCTGTAGTTTGGATATAGCGGGTTTGATAATGGATGGATGGAATTTTTATATATCTTTATATATAATACACTACCGCGGCTGTTCGTTTGTCTGTCCAGGATTTTAAATCACCTGTAGCTCACAAACTGTTTGACCTATTGACCTGAAATTTGGTACACATATACTACGTGACATCTACTATCCACTTTTGGGGTGATGATTGACCTCCAAGGTTATTCATCTTTTTATTTTTATTTTATTTTATTGTAGAATCAACTCTCAGCAGCAGGCAGCAGAGCGGCCGGCCGTGTGGCAAATGTGTATTGGCGCCATTCTCATCCCTACCGCCTTCGCTGTCACTTCTCCTGCCTCTTCATATCTTAAATCATTCTTGAGGAGATTGAAGACTTAAGTGCCAGCTTAAGTGAAAAATTCAAGAAAACGTACTAAGTAATTGCAACACAAACACTGATTTAATCAGTTTTAACATGAAAAGATGCCGATGAAAGAAGAGAAGAAGCGGGCCGCTAGGGTGGAGAAAAGAAGATCTGCTCAGGAAGCAGCAAGCACATCAACCTCTGAGCAAACGAATGCTAAACAGAGACAGAGTAGGAAAACTAGGAATGCTCAAGTCAAGTGTATTCACTGCACGTTATTGTGCTTTGTTAATTTGGCCCCAAATATTCACAAAAATAACCCTTATTATCCCATTCCTGGGATGCTATAGATTTGAAATTTTTGTGGATTATATGAAAGATAGAGATAATACTTGAAGGTGTGCATATGAACTTGAGTTATAACGTATCCAGTATGAAATTAAATTTCAGATGGAGAGTTTAGAGAAAAGCTAAATTACAACCATTTAAAAAGTAGTCCACTACTGCACATTGAAAGTCCTGTCACGTTATGCTGAAATAGATCTTTTGCTTATATTTGAATCTCCAGACATCTATAACATAAAAAATTCATCATCCAGAAACATGACACTTAGGGATTTGCTTAAATCTCAAAGTTTTAGAAAACCTGAGTCAGCCATGTTCTTAATTGGTAACTTAACACTCTGTCTACTTAAATAAGACAATGAAGGGGAACAAAATGAAAGTCTATGTTTGAGAGCTGGTTGACGGTCTGTTAACAGTAGTCAGAGTTCTGTGAAGTAACATCTATGATTCTAAGCCTAGATGCTCATGAGGGAATTTTCAGAACTGAATCCCTTTACTGCATTGTGACCCTGGCAGAAGCAGGGGAAAGGAGGAGTGAAAAAAGAAAAGCCTTCTGTAGGCAAAAAATTGAGGGATTGAAAGCAGTGTTATTCACAAATCCCCCCTCAGAATATTCTGGACGAAGACAAACTACTAAAATAAAGAAGATCACATGATCTAAGACCGAAGGATGAAGTGGAACATGTAAACGGTATCTTCACTTAGAGAACCGCCATTATCAGAATTCATGTGAGTAACAGTTGTAACAATTTTTTAAGCTATAAAAAAATGTAAAAATCCTTAAACTTATGCAGATAAAATCAAAAAAAAACCTAGCTTTGTATTCATTAGCAATAAATGGTTGTTATCCATATTATAGAAATAGTTCACCTTGCTTGTAACCTCTTGTGTGTTTAGAGCTGTGATAAAAGAGACACAAATAAAATGTCGGCTATTAAAAAAAAAATAATGCAAGGTGTATGTTTCTCCACTTCTGCCCAATGAACACTGTATAATTGCTTGAAAAATAACCCTGGACAGGACCCCACTTTATAAAGCAGATTCAAATCTGCACTGATGTAGATTGTTAGATGTCCCTAGCCTTAATTATTTTTCCTTAACCTTTACAAATATCAGTCATTCAGTGGTGTTCATTAACAGTGGTTACACAATATTAAATAGAAAATATCTGTTTATCAGTATGTGAAGAAATTATATAAAAAAAACTTAAGTTGGGCCTTCGCTAAAAGAGGTGACATATTTTACAGTCCAATTCTCAGTTGACTCCGTTTGTTCAGTCACCACTTGTGACTCACTGTGTGGCCCTGAGCAATTCAATTAACCTGTGTGTGATTTAACTGTTAAAAAATAAAAAAGTTTTCACTCCAGCGCATATACAGTGGTGTGAAAAACTATTTGCCCCCTTCCTGATTTCTTATTCTTTTGCATGTTTGTCACACAAAATGTTTCTGATCATCAAACACATTTAACCATTAGTCAAATATAACACAAGTAAACACAAAATGCAGTTTTTAAATGATGGTGTTTATTATTTAAGGAGAAAAAAAATCCAAACCTACATGGCCCTGTGTGAAAAAGTAATTGCCCCCTTGTTAAAAAATAACCTAACTGTGGTGTATCACACCTGAGTTCAATTTCCGTAGCCACCCCGAGGCCTGATTACTGCCACACCTGTTTCAATCAAGAAATCACTTAAATAGGAGCTGCCTGACACAGAGAAGTAGACCAAAAGCACCTCAAAAGCTAGACATCATGCCAAGATCCAAAGAAATTCAGGAACAAATGAGAACAGAAGTAATTGAGATCTATCAGTCTGGTAAAGGTTATAAAGCCATTTCTAAAGCTTTGGGACTCCAGCGAACCACAGTGAGAGCCATTATCCACAAATGGCAAAAACATGGAACAGTGGTGAACCTTCCCAGGAGTGGCCGGCCGACCAAAATTACCCCAAGAGCACAGAGACGACTCATCCGAGAGGTCACAAAAGACCCCAGGACAACGTCTAAAGAACTGCAGGCCTCACTTGCCTCAATTAAGGTCAGTGTTCACGACTCCACCATAAGAAAGAGACTGGGCAAAAACGGCCTGCATGGCAGATTTCCAAGACGCAAACCACTGTTAAGCAAAAAGAACATTAGGGCTCGTCTCAGTTTTGCTAAGAAACATCTCAATGATTGCCAAGACTTTTGGGAAAATACCTTGTGGACTGATGAGTCAAAAGTTGAACTTTTTGGAAGGCAAATGTCCCGTTACATCTGGCGTAAAAGGAACACAGCATTTCAGAAAAAGAACATCATACCAACAGTAAAATATGGTGGTGGTAGTGTGATGGTCTGGGGTTGTTTTGCTGCTTCAGGACCTGGAAGGCTTGCTGTGATAGATGGAACCATGAATTCTACTGTCTACCAAAAAATCCTGAAGGAGAATGTCCGGCCATCTGTTCGTCAACTCAAGCTGAAGCGATCTTGGGTGCTGCAACAGGACACTGACCCAAAACACACCAGCAAATCCACCTCTGAATGGCTGAAGAAAAACAAAATGAAGACTTTGGAGTGGCCTAGTCAAAGTCCTGACCTGAATCCAATTGAGATGCTATGGCATGACCTTAAAAAGGCGGTTCATGCTAGAAAACCCTCAAATAAAGCTGAATTACAACAATTTTGCAAAGATGAGTGGGCCAAAATTCCTCCAGAGCGCTGTAAAAGACTCATTGCAAGTTATCGCAAACGCTTGATTGCAGTTATTGCTGCTAAGGGTGGCCCAACCAGTTATTAGGTTCAGGGGCAATTACTTTTTCACACAGGGCCATGTAGGTTTGGATTTTTTTTCTCCCTAAATAATAAAAACCACCATTTACAAACTGCATTTTGTGTTTACTTGTGTTATATTTGACTAATGGTTAAATGTGTTTGATGATCAGAAACATTTTGTGTGCCAAACATGCAAAAGAATAAGAAATCAGGAAGGGGGCAAATAGTTTTTCACACCACTGTATATTTCCTACATAAGACTATAATTGCAGTAAAGCAGTGCAGATCAAGATGCTCAGAATCTAAAATCTACTAAATGCTAATAATTGTCAAGTTTAATTTGAATTGAATAATGTGTTTTTGTGATGATGTCCACAGACTTGTGTCATTACAAACACACACACGAAGTGAGCAAATTGTGTTCAGGGATGCCTAAAGTGTGTAAAAAAAAAAAATGAGACCCCTATCACAAAACATGTGTTACATATAGGATGAGTATCAATACAGCTATATTTATATATAAAAATATATTGAAAAACTCGTGTTCATGTTATTTTGGAGAAATTAGGCAAATGGGATTGAGGAGCTTTGTTGAGCTGAAGGGCCTGTTCTTGTCACAATTGTTCTAATGTTCTAATATTACTGATGTTAATCAAGGCTTGAATGTGGCCAAATGTTTCATTTTCTTATGGAATGGAGAACAGAGTTATTATAGTACAAATAAGTAAATAAATGCATAGAGTGCTAATGACATATTTCTGAATTGGAATGATGGCTTCAAACTCTCAGCTAAATGTTCGTGTGGCAGAAAGTCAGATATGTGAACTAATAAAGGACCGATGGACACAGCAATATTTATCAAGATATTAGTAAGATTTCAGAAAATAAAATAAAGTAAAATAAATGCATAAGAAACATGTAAAAATGAAACATAAACTGTGTGAATACCTTAATTGTTTTAGAATAATGTGGGGCTAAGGGCAGAAAAGTGGTAAAGCTGCTGCTATGAATGGAGACTGAAGTTCATATCCTGGGTGCTGCCTGCATGTAGTCTGCATGTTCTCTCCATGTCCACATGGGTTTCCTCCAGGTGATCCAATTTTCTCTCACAGTTCAAAGACATGCAGGTGTAGTGGACTGGCGTTGCTAAATTGGTCCCAGATGTGTGTGTGTGTGTGTGTGTGTGTATTCACCCTGTGATGGGTTACTGCTCTGACCAGGAACTGTTCCTGTCTTGCGCCTGATGAGTGCTTGAACGGGCTCCTGCGACCCTGCTCTCGATATAAGCAGGTTTCTAAATAGATATGACACAATACTTTTCTGTGATAATTTTATATAAATCCATATTTTTTATGTCATGTATCTAGTGTTGATAATTATTTTCTGCACATGTATTCATATATAAAACACACATATGATAAAGAAAAAGAAAATAACCATAATTCCTATGATTTGCAATCGAACATGTTACCATCTGTAGTACATCGGTCATAGACTGGCAGTAAAATTGCCTTTTCTGATGACTAAAATACAAAACATTATTGCAGCAGTTTTCTCTGACTTTTGACACAATAAATCAAATGTTTTGGTTAGGTTGTGGTTATTCCGGGCTTCAAGTCCAAGAGATTGATCCATTAGTGAAACTGTTTTTCTTTAAGTTATCTTACATAACCAAGAATTTCTTGTCAGTGACACTGTCAACTACATGTGACTGTACACCGTATATACCTTAGAAGTAAAAATAGATTTTGATAGTTACACCTTGTATATGTACTTATGAAGTGCCTTGGTATGCACTGTAGAAAGCTGATAAAATAAAATGAAAACTGTTGTAGTTTAACAATGACTTGTTATAAAAGTATAGTGATACTTCTACTGCCTTCTACCGAGATGTTATGTCCCATAAGTCACTGAAAGAATTCACTTCTTTCCTTGAATGCTTTCATATTCTTTTTATTGTACACTCAAATTAAAATTCAATCCAATATAAATGTTTCTGTAAAAATTACTCTATAATTTCACAGTGGAATGAAACTCTAGAAATGTCTTATGTCATTTAAAATCCATCATTTTCAGAACCACCAATAATTGTACTATAAACAATGAAGAGTTTTATGTACTGAAATAAAAGTTACAGCATTTGTGCTTTTTCTGGCTGTAAGACAGATGCAATAATGAAAAGTGACGATCTGAGGGAGGATTATTAACTGAGAACATTATAGTACTTATTGTACATTTGCTCAAATCAGAGAGAATATTTGTCAATTTTCTTATAGGCCCATGAATCATTAAATAACTTTTATGCTGGCTTTTAGGGAATTACTGGAGTTATTGATGGTACATATAGTCACATAATAACAGAGAACTAGGCTTCATGCATATGGTAAATGAGAAGAGAAATCACAGCATTAACACAGCATGTTTTGTCATAATCATCACTGCTTTTGGAGGGCAATAAATATTCTGAATTTTCTTTTCAAGTAAGGGGAACATCTTTAATGCCTTTGGCATTAGGCCTAGAAGATAAATGCAGCATAACATAAAATGTGCTGTTTTGCTAAATTCATGGGCTGTGTGAATTAGTAGCGTTTTAGATTAAAGTAGCAACTCTGTTCACTTAAATGTATTGGGGCTGACATGCTTTCAGTGCACCCTAAAGAGACATTGGAGTTCTCCATACTTATCAGGCCCATCTTCATCAGAACATTCTCAGGCTATCAAACACAGAATTTCCACCTGCATTCGGGGGTTTATAAACCATGTAATGAAATAGGATTCCATTTAAAAGCTATCCATTTCATGTTTCTAAAAATGGGAAGCATGGCAGAGTAGTGGTAAGTGCTTCTACGTTACATCACCTAAGGCAGTGTTTCCCAAACTTGGTCCTGGTGACCCCCTGTGGCTGCAGGTTTTTGTTCCAACCGGATTCCTAATCAGTGACAACACCTGATAGCACTGATCTCATTTAATTAGCTGGTTTTTTTTTCTTTTATTCGACATTCAGAAAAGCATAGCAGTATGATTTTTACATTTATAAGACATTCAGAAATATTTCTGCTTTTGCTATAGATTTAAATGCTTAACTCTCTTTTGTTGATTTCATTATACTTTGCCCTTTCTCTGTGCAGTTTTTCCTCCTTCGTTGTATCTTAATAATGACAATTTAAAACGAGCAGATCAGACACCCAGGCAAACAACACACTGAATAATCAAAGGCTGCAACTACTTTAGAGTCAGACCCACTAATCTATATATATAATTCACTAAGCTGCCAGTGAGCAAGACACCCATGGAGCATGCAGGACGGAGCCACGCCCACCTACTCTAAGACCATTGGATACGACGACAACTCGCAGAGCCACACCCACCAACTCGGACGCAGCAACTCACAAAACACGGCGTCATTCGCGTTTGTCTCTGCTACAGTCCACATGCACCTCTGAGCCACATTGACTTTTCATTATTCTTTTCGGTTACGACGCACGACCGCGTCCACCATCGCAAACTCTTTTACACGCCATGGTCATAGAGTTGGTGGGCGGGTCTCTGTGAGTTGCTCTTGCGAGCGGGCGCATGACCAGGCGGTGTGTATGCTTTGAGAATGAGGGTGGACGCGGCAGGACCATCTAAGAAGAGGCATGTTTGTCGTGGATGTGAATCGCTGTATGCAGCGTGCAAAACATGGGAAACGCACGATATAGCCACGCCTGCCAACTCACAGAGACCCGCCCACCAACGCTAAGACGATGGGATACGCCGACAACTCACAGAGCCACGCCCGCTGACAACACAGAGCCACGCCCACCAACTCTAAGACCATGGGACGAGAATGCCTGCCCGCTCGCCTGACTGTTACCAGCGTGTAAAACCATCGCAGCTTTTAACTCACACACTGCAACAACTCACCAAACAAGGACACCCTGTCTCACGAGGCATTCACACTGCCGGAAGACAACCATGGGATACACAAAAATAGCCATGTCAGTCAACTCACAAAGCCCAGCCCACCAACTCACGCCCACCAACTCGAACATGCGTCTACCCGCGCTCTCAAGGCATTCGCAGTGCCTGCTCATGTGCCCAGATGCAACAACTCACCAACTCGCTTTCATCTCTGCTACAGTACACATGCACCACTGAGCCACGTTGACTTTTCATTATTCTTTTCGGTTTCGGCTGCATTTCCATATATAATCCACCAAGTTGTCCGACCATGGGATACAAACGACAGAGCACTGCCCAACAACTCGAACCGATAGAGAGACATGCCCACCAACTCTAAGAGCATGGGACGAGAATGCCTGCCCTGCCCGCCCGCCTGACTGTTACCAGCGTTCACCGCAATGTACTGGAGTGTAAAACCATCACAACTATCAGACGCTGTCTATATCTAAGAAGATATATAGATACTCATTATTCCCCGGCACGCATCCACCCACGCTCTCAAGGCATTCACAGTGCCTGCTCATGTGCCCGGACGCAACAACTCACCACACACAAATTTTGCTTAATTTGACTCAACACGGGAAACCTCACCCTGCCCGGACACGGAGAGGATTGACAGATTGATAGCTCTTTCTCGATTCTGTGCGTGGTGTTGCATGGCCGTACTTAGTTGGTGGAGCGATTAGTCTGGTTAATTCCGAAAACGAATGAGACTCCCTACTGCTAAATAGTTACGCGATCGCCAAGCGGTCAGCGTCCAACTTCTTTGAGGGACAAATGGCTTTCAGCCACGTGAGATTGAGCATTAACAGGTCTGTGATGCCCTTGGATGTCCGGTACTGCATGCGCGCTACACTGAATGGATCAACGTGTGTCTACCCGACGCCGACAGGCGTGGCTAAGCCATTGAACCCCATTCATAATGAGGACCAGGGCTTGCAATTGTTCCCCACGAACGAGGAATACCCAGTAAGTGCGGGTCATACGCTCGCAGTGATTACATCCCTGCCCTTTGTACGGACCCCGGTTTAGGAGGGGTATCTTCCTGCTGCTGGATAGCAACTTCCGCTGAAGGCATAGGCGTGTCTTCTTTGTTTGTTGGGGTAAGGAACATCGTTATAGGCAGTTGCTGCCGTTGCTTCTTTTTTTGGGTGAGGAGGTTTTTATAGACTTCAATGGCTGCATCAATGCTGTTGTGAAACTGCAATGCCTAAAGCATTTCGGAATCCCAGCCATCTATCATTGCCTGCAGTTGTTTGGCCGTTCTCACAACTACTGCCAGCCATTCAAGTGATAGGCCTTCATCTTCTTCCTTCCCTGGACCCTCTTCTTCCTGCTCCTCCTCACTTGCAGACTTCGTGAGTTCAATCAAATCCTCGTCTGTTAGAGGATCCGAGTGTTTATCGATGAGGTCATTAACGTCATCGTGCATCATGTCATTGAAGCCTTCTCCTCTTAGCAACTTAGCCAGCTTGACTTGTCCACTGCTGAATGATGAATTTCGTCAGGAGAGAACCCTTTGTAATTGTGGACACATTCTGGTAGTGACTGCTGAAAACCGTATGCTTTTGTTATGAACTGGCTGCAAAGTACACTACAGGTAGGATGTACTTATTGAATTTTACTCCATTTTTATTTATATACAGTACAGGTATATATACTGTACAGCATATATACACATATATAATTATATAAACACATATACACACAATGTATATGCATATTATATATACTTATTATGTGTGTATTACTGTATATACAAACATATACAGTAGAGTCTCGCTTATCTGACATAAACAGGCCGGCAGAACGTCGGATAAGTGAAATGTTGGATAATGGTTTGGTGGGCTCAGGATTGGGTCACTGCTTTTTGCAGATGATGTTGTCCTGTTTGCTTCATCAGGCCGTGATCTTCAGCTCTCTCTGGATCGGTTCACAGCCGAGTGTGAAGCGGCTGGGATGAGAATCAGCACCTCCAAATCCGAGACCATGGTCCTCAGCCGGAAAAGGGTGGAGTGCCCTCTCAGGGTTGGTAGCGAGATCTTGCCTCAAGTGGAGGAGTTCAAGTATCTCGGGATCTTGTTCACGAGTGAGGGAAGAATGGAGCGTGAGATCGACAGGCGGATCGGTGCGGCATCCGCAGTAATGCGGGCGCTGCATCGGTCTGTCGTGGTGAAAAAGATAGGGTGAGAAGCTCAGTCATCCGGGAGGGGCTCAGAGTAGAGCCGCTGCTCCTCCGCATCGAGAGGAGTCAGATGAGGTGGCTTGGGCATCTGATCAGGATGCCTCCTGGACGCCTCCCTGGTGAGGTGTTCCGGGCACGTCCAACCGGGAGGAGGCCCCAGGGAAGACCCAGGACACGTTGGAGGGACTATGTCTCTCGACTGGCCTGGGAACGCCTTGGGATTCTCCCGGAAGAGCTAGAAGAAGTGGCCGGGGAGAGGGAAGTCTGGGCATCTCTGCTCAAGCTGCTGCCCCCGCGACCCGACCTCGGATAAGCGGGAGACGATGGATGGATGGATGGATAAGTGCCGAACTAGATACAGTATTTTAAATACAATGTCAGATGAAATCAATGAAATAAATCGGTGGCTAACTGTATACACAAAAAAATCCTGACGTGAATAGTATAAATGTATGTGTGCATACTTTTGTGTACACGTGGAATTTTATTTGTAACCATGGTAGGTACTCTATAAGTACAAGTGTACTAAGTGAAAATAAATCAAAATGCTTTTTGTAATCTGACATTTTTTTAGAATTTTCCTCCTGATTTTTTATGTTGTATGTGATTTATCTCAAGTCACCTGGGTTAAGAATTGAAAAGGGAGGGCTGAGATTTTGTGCAGATAACAAATACATTTAAGCTTTAATGCTCATTTTTCTAAAATGTTCATTATTAGTATTTTTATCGATTTTGTGTCATACAAAGAATCAGATGATAGTCTATCATAGTTCTAAGATAAACCATAGCTCTTCTTCCAAGTTTGTGACTGGAATCTAAACCGCTTTTGCTTGAGGAAACATAATGATCAATGCCAAAGCAAAACTAAATAATATTTTATGTCTCAGAGGAACTATCCCAAAACATTTAATGCCTGGCAGTACTAATATTTTTCTTTTCTGAGATGATATATTTATTTTGGTATGTGTGAAACTCTATAAAGTAATTGGAGATAACATCCAGCTGCACAGCAGATATATCTGTAGTCTCACCTTCCTTTACACCTCACATAGTTCCCTTGGTTATCTTTTCCACAGTTTCCATAGGCATTCCCAGCAGCATTGACATCCTGGAAGCAAGCATCAGGGGCAGGCTGTGCACCTGCAAAAGAAAAAATAATTTCATACCCGTACCTATTAAGCACACTAGCAACCATTTTTGTGTAGTTTTCTGCATAAGGAAAGTCACTTAATCTGATAAAGTGGTAAGAAAATTGCAAGAATATCCACACATCCATTATTAATCCCACTTGATTCAGTTCAGGGTCTCAGAGGCAGCATTAAGTATAAGGTAACAGATAGTTCTTGACTGGAATCCAGCCTGGCTGATGAGAGCTTTATGTGGAATTACCAGTTCAAAGATGTATGCCTTTTTAGTATGTGGGAGGAAAACCCATACATGCAAGATCCATGTAGATAATATCAAGGGTAGGATTTGAACTGAGGACTCTGGAGCTGTGAGACAGCAGTGTTGACCACTGTGCCTCCCAGATTTGCAAACATACAGTGCATCCGGAAAGTATTCACAGCACATCACTTTTTCCAAATTTTGTTATGTTACAGCCTTATTCCAAAAAGAATTAAATTCATTTTTTTCCTCAGAATTCTACACACAACACCCCATAATGACAATGTGAAAAAAGTTTACTTGAGATTTTTTGCAAATTTATTAAAAATAAAAAATTGAGAAATCACATGTACATAAGTATTCACAGCCTTTGCCATGAACCTCAAAATCAGGTTCATCCTGTTTCCCCTGATCATCCTTGAGATGTTTCTGCAGCTTAATTGGAGTCCACCTGTGGTGAATTCAGCTGACTGGACATGATTTGGAAAGGCACACACCTGTCTATATAAGGTCCCACAGTTGACATTTCATGTCAGAACACAAACCACGCATGAAGTCAAAGGAATTGTCTGTAGACCTCTGAGACAGAATTGTCTGGACGGCACAAATCTGGGGAAGGTTACAGAAAAATGTCTGCTGCTTTGAAGGTCCCAATGAGCACAGTGGCCTCCATCATCCGTAAGTGGAAGAAGTTCGAAACCACCAGGACTCTTCCTAGAGCTGGCCGGCCATCTAACTGAGCGATCGGGGGAGAAGGGCCTTAGTCAGGGAGGTGACCAAGAACCCGATGGTCACTCTGTCAGAGCTCCAGAGGTCCTCTGTGGAGAGAGGAGAACCTTCCAGAAGGACAACCATCTCTGCAGCAATCCACCAATCAGGCCTGTATGGTAGAGTGGCCAGACGGAAGCCACTCCTTAGTAAAAGGCACATGGCAGCCCACCTGGAGTTTGCCAAAAGGCACCTGAAGGACTCTCAGACCATGAGAAAGAAAATTCTCTGGTCTGATGAGACAAAGATTGAACTCTTTGGTGTGAATGCCAGGCGTCACGTTTGGAGGAAACCTGGCACCATCCCTACAGTGAAGCATGGTGGTGGCAGCATCATGCTGTGGGGATGTTTTTCAGCGGCAGGGACTGGGAGACTAGTCAGGATAAAGGGAAAGATGACTGCAGCAATGTACAGAGACATCCTGGATGAAAACCTGCTCCAGAGCGCTCTTGACCTCAGACTGGGGCAACGGTTCATCTTTCAGCAGGACAACGACCCTAAGCACACAGCCAAGATATCAAAGGAGTGGCTTCAGGACAACTGTGTGAATGTCCTTGAGTGGCCCAGCCAGAGCCCAGACTTGAATCCGATTGAACATCTCTGGAGAGATCTTAAAATGGCTGTGCACCGACGCTTCGCATCCAACCTGATGGAGCTTGGGAGGTGCTGCAAAGAGGAATGGGCGAAACTGGCCAAGGATAGGTGTGCCAAGCTTGTGGCATCATATTCAAAAAGACTTGAGGCTGTAATTGATGCCAAAGGTGCATCAACAAAGTATTGAGCAAAGGCTGTGAATACTTATGTACATGTGATTTCTCAGTTTTTTTATTTTTAATAAATTTGCAAAAACCTCAAGTAAACTTTTTTCATGTTGTCATTATGGGGTGTTGTGTGTAGAATTCTGAAAAAAATGAATTGAATCCATTTTGGAATAAGGCTGTAACATAACAAAATGTGGAAAAAGTGATGCGCTGCGAATACTTTCCGGATGCACTGTATGATGAATAGAGCAATGATTTTATATTGCTTAAAAATATATATTTTTGAAATAATAATTGAAAAGTTTATTGATTTTTACAGTGGTGCACTATTGGTAGCTCCATCTCATGGCTAAGCCATGTCTTTACAGCTGTGGATTATATGCAGACTTTATAATTCATAAATTGTCCTTTTCCCTTTAGCCTCCTAAACCCCTTCCCCACAATGTAGTTGTGGCAGTTCCCATTCAGATACAGCATTCATTTCTTGCCATCCATACCATATCCCCAGAGCTCAATGCACTGTTGCTCATGAGTGAGGCACATTCCATTGTAGCAGTAGGCCTGGCCATATTGGCAGACTGAACCATCAAGGAGGTAGACATTAGAGGGGCAGTAAGGAGAGGATCCTGTGCAGTATTCAGGGAGGTCACAGGCACCTGCTGGTTCTCTGCACATCGTACCTGCTTCCTTTAGCTATGAGAGAAGCACAAAAAGGTTTATATGTTAAAGCTCCCCAGATCATATTTCAAATTCATTCTGTCAGAGAGCAATGAATTATGATGAGAAATTTGTTGTACTCCCATTAAACAAATTTACTTCCAGTAGCAGGGAAGGGTATTCTTATAACATATCATTCCTATTATCTTGTTAAAAAAAAAGTGTAACATTAATTAAGAAGATGGAATGAAACTCTGCAATAAAACCTATCTATCCATCTTTTTTTCTGTAACTCTATTGTTCAGTTCAGGGTCAGTGGAAACTGGAGCCTACCTCAGTAGTACCAGGAAGAGGATATCGAGATAAGACAGTAAAAGCTTACACCATTTCGGCCATGTAAGTGCCTGTGAGATAGAATGGATAAGCATAATCGTTTGGTACGTTTTGAAAAGAGGGTGAAGTCTGTGACAATACAGATTAGTGGAACGACAAAGAGGTATTCTGTTTAATGCCTGAGGAGTATCAAGCAAGCTAAACTAGATTGATTACTGCAGCGCAACTCTGTTCAAGAATGAAAGTGATGGCACGAAAGAAAAAAATTAAATGGAATCATACCTTCTGAGACAATAAAAAATGTAAACCCTGAAGGCAAAGCCTTAGTTAAAACAGTGTGCTATATAATGCACTATTGCTGTGGTATGGTGAAGTTTTATTTGTACACACTTAAAATATAAGAAATTTGTCAAACAAGAGGAGACCATTCAGTCACACTTGTTTTATGGTGTTAACTGTGAGAAAATAGGACATAGATGTCATATAAAAATTACAAGTGTAAATAATCTGACAAAATATTGAATCTACAAACAGAAATGAGAATTGTAGCTTTAGTCCTGCAGCATAAATGAACCTACTAATGAATATTCCTACTGTGACATTTAATGAAGTGAGCAATCATCAAGGAGAGTTTAGCTTTTTCTAAAAAGAAGTATAATTTTGATACTCATTAGAAATACCAGTTAAAATCTGTGTTATATTACATGATTGCTGACAAGTAAATGATAACTAAACGATTTCCATGTCCAGTTTGTCTCACGGTAATCATACCCTTAATCCACACCTGCTATTTATTGGGATCATACACATTTTAATTCACTGTAACATCATTACACCTCGCCACCATTGATACATTGCTGTTCCTTTTGTCTTATTTGTGGTGAAAGGAAGATCAAGTCAAATCATGACTGTCGTAAATGAAAAGGCCCAGACAAAACAATCGAAAATGTTCAAATTATCTCAGAAAACATGGTGCATAGTAAGCTGCTATGCAGTTTCCTGGTCAAAACCATTTTATGTGTTTAACTTTTGTTATACTTTTTTGGTAACCACATAAAAAACATTTTACAGACATTACTAATGCCATGTTGTAATTAAAGGAAAAGCTGAAGAGGAGCCAAGTTACCTTACAGGATTCGCAGCACACACCATGAGCACACTGGGCTTCAGCTCTCAGGGTGCAGTTGTTTGGATTACAACAAGGATTTGTACATTCCTGTTAAAAACAGAATTAACATTCAATTAAAAATTTCTGAACTCGCAGAACACCTGATGGAAATCAATTTACATCTTGTGGAGTTACACTGTGCCTCATCTGCTCTCTTAATTTATTGTTACCTTTTTTGGGTGCTCCCCTGTTGTGCTTTATACTAGCCAGGCCAAACTGGGTGTTAGTGTTCAAACAGAGGCGTCACTCTGGCTTTACTTCATTGTGTGTTTATTTAGTGCTTTATGTGGAGCACAAAGAGGCAGGGCCACCTAATGATACAGCTGGAGGACTACCCCAACAAGTTAAAGAGAAGCTGAAATTCACCTTGTTTTATTTTGTTTCTTGCATTTCACTTTTGATTTTGTTTGTGGACTTTTGGGATTTGGACCATTGCATTTTCATTTAAGGTACTGATTGTTAGTTTATGAGGTATTAGATTTGATTGCTTTTAGGTTTACTGTAATGTCAAACCTATTTTTTCTCAATTTTGGTTCTGCTTTGGTATTCTAATAACTATTTAAATATTAAAACAACTTTGATTTGTTTTTGAATTGGAAGTATTTAATGGTTGTCCTCTTCCCATTTTGTGGAAAATTTTTATACAGCATTGGCTTTCGAAAAGCATTAGGTCAGAAGCCTGTCATTTGAGTTTAGTCTGCCTGGGGTGAGGCCTACTCCTAGAGCACAGACCGGAATTCCGATTGTTCTGGCTGTAAACGGCACTTAGAATGTAGCTGACACATGAAACGTAAGACATAAAAAGGAAGCCCTGTCTTTTGGAAGTGCACTAGCAATATTTGTTTTATTTTTGTGAGAGCCTCTTTGGCGTTGTTTTGTTTATTATTTTGTGATGTGTTGCCTTGTCCATTTATTTATATTATGTGTGAACCACTGTGTTATAGTTTTCTGTGTTTGTGTGTGTTTCGGTAGTCACAGCTTTTGCTGAGCTTACTCTTCACCTCCTTGACATTAATCTTTTTGATTTGATAATGGAGCATTAAGCTCGAACAATTCTGAAGACAGCATTCTACTACCAACTTTTGGATGAAATAACATTACACTGCAATTTTTCAGTGTTCTGCTACTCTGTTGTAACTGATTAATATTCATGAGGGGGTGGAGCCTTCAGAAAAATGAAACCATTATTTGAATCAAGAGATAGTGATGACAATGTGAATTGGTCATCAGATGCTGGCATGGATTGCAAACAGCACTGTACGACCAAATAACCATGCCTGGTGAATCTAGTCCCATGAAGGTTCAGTGTGGTGCAAGAAGCTTCATGGCAAAATGATTGTGATCAAGTAGAAAGACAAGAAAGACATTACCTCACCCTAAGCAGTGTTTACAATGAAACAACTGCAATGTTCGTGTCAGGAAAATTTGGTAGTCATAAGCCTAGCGATATGGTTGTGCGAGCAACAGAAAAAAAATATAAGAAAAACTTGCAAAGTAACAAAATTCTAATATCCTGATTGCAACGACGGGCTGTGCTCTGGTGACTTTCAAAACATGTCAGATGAAGGACACATATTAAATCTACATCAGTATAGCAGTAGACACTAGACAATACTTGTCTGATGTATTTATGTTGACATTTTGGTATTTACATGTTATCATCATTAAAATTTCTTTAAAGCATGCAATCAGTGCAGAAGATGGTATTATTTTAAATGTGATTAACAGAAAAAAAAGAAAAGAAAATTATTACTACATAGTAATGGTAGTGGCCAAAAGTCAGCTCTAAGATCCATTGCAATTCTCTCTTGAACGATTCTGCACTGATAAACAAAATTTCATAACTGGACTTTTATATGGGTTTATGAATGAACCCATATTATGAATATTCACTTTACAGATGAACAAATGAAGGAATGTGAACAAACTGATACATAGAACAACTGACAAAAAAATGATTTCATATAAAGTGTATGTTTTTATTTTTGGTGAAAAATTAAAATGACCTTAAAAGTACAAGGTAAACATTACAACAACAAACATAACTCTTCATATTTATTTTTTATATAACACATTTCACATTACATAGCTCACGTAAGAATCGGTGAATCAGAGCAAGACTAGCACCTGACTCCTTCTCAGTGCCTCTCTTTCTCTCATGATGGGATAGCAGTCGACCATATTTTTAAAAAGATGTAAATTCGCTTATGATACGGGTCAGTAGAAACCCCCTACAGAGGTGGTGAGAAATGAATAGAAGTGCCTTGTGTTGTGCCAATGGATCAGAATCACATTATTGTTAACATGTGAAACATACCAGAGTTGACTTTGGTTAGGTGCATAGAAGACACAACCAACTCAAGACAACACAATTTCATGACACTGTGCAAGCCAAAATATAAATACAACAATTTTTTGAACAAAACAATTACAAACTATAATAATTAACTCCAGTAAATAGATAAACAATACAAAATAATATAGATATCAAACAGCACAAGTTGAGCAAGTATGAAGTATTTAGACGAATAGACGAACAGTACAGTTACCAGTTATATGTTGCAAAAACAGTTAGGGGTAACCCTATGTAAGTTTATTTAGGATCTGAGTAATCTGAGGACAGACGCTGTGGAGATGGTGTGTAGTTCGGGTAGCAATAGACCTGTACCTCCTCTGTGAAGGTAATTTAATGAACAGATGGCTGCTGGGGTGAGTGGAGTCAGCTGCCATCTTTCCTGCTCTCTTTTTCGCTCTAGCGATGAACAGATCTTTTAATGTTGGGAGACAACAGCCAATATTTTTTTCAGCTGAACAAATCACCCACTGCCACTGAGTCCTAGAAAGAGAGGCAGCAGAAGGAAACCAAATGGTGATAGAGGAGGTCACAATACTCTCAATGATGGCTGAGTAAAAATTAAACAATATTCTCCTTGATATGCCAAGCTTCTTAAGCTGGCGAAGGAAGAACAATCTCTGCCTGGCTTTCTGAATGATGTAGGTGATGTGCTTGTCCCATTTTAATGTATTAGTGAAAGTAGTCCCTAGGAATTTAAATGAATGAACCACAGACACAGTCTGGCCATTAATTTGCAAAGGTGGACAGTTAGGGGACTTGTCGGCGGAAATCAATCCTCATTTCCACTGCCAAGTTGTTACACGAATACCATTCAACAAGACAGCCCACCTCTCTTTCATAGGAAGACACATGAATGCGACTGATTGCAGCACAAGAGTAATGAGCGTGTGTATGGGCATCCTCTTTCTCTCTGTAAGATGATAAACTGGAACATCATTTTAAAGTGTGTACTACAATTTGTATTTTAACTAAATTATACAGTCCAGATGGATTTGTAAGAGTCAGGCAGAAGTATTTTTATGTTGAGCACAGCCACACTTTCACTTGTGTTTCATACAATCTGGAAATACAACATCATAAAGAAATCTACAGGTATGTGTTTTGAACTTTGATCTGAGGATGTAAAAGAAAGCAGCTTTAACCAAATTTTATAAACAGTCTTGATACATTTTAGAGAACAATATGAACAGTCTACTTTTCCTTGATGTTGCTATCTTACTACTTTTTCCTTCTCAGGATTCTAACCTCATTACAACTCTAATTGTAGTTTAATAAATCTGCTTCATTCCTACTGTAAACTTTGATCATCAGTTACTTTCAGTGTTATACTTTATAATGTAATAAACTTTATGCAGCATGCAATTAATAACTTAAAGGAAAAATATGACAGATCAATCAGATGTCACTCACCTCAGGTTCTCCACAGTCACATTCCTCTCCATCCTCCACAAACCCATTGCCACAGCGCTTTCCTCCAACCAGGTCCTTCATGTCTGGTATGTTATAAAGGCACATTCCTCCACCTTTGTGAAAATATTTAGCCAGGTCCTTCTTACTGCAGGCACTAAATACACGGGGAAAAGGATGCCTGTGGGGAATCAAAAGTTAATTTATATAATAATAAGGTGTTGGTATGCCATAAAGTTAGCTAGGTAAAAATGTCATCCATTCACAACAGCAAATGAAATGAAACTTGTCATTTTCACCTTTCAAATTTGAGAGGGCGGGCTCTAGCGAGTACTGTTTTTTGATTGGTGAGTCGGTAGAGGGGGTGCTCACAATTGCAACATTACATGTATCTATGAGCCACAGGATTGCCAAAGCAAATAAAGCTAATGCTCAAAGTTGTAACTGTGCTCCGCTGTGTTAAGGCACAAGCGCAGGAAAAACCTTACCAGAATTACTGCTCAAAGCAGCCACTTTCATTCAAGACCTCTTGAATTCACCTTCCTCTCAGGAGCCTGCATCTGACTTGTGGTGTTTGCCTATAAATTTAGAACTCGATGACCAAAGATTATTTGCACTGTACCAAAGACTCACCAATCAAAACACATTACTTGCTGGCGTACACCCTCTCAACATTGATGGTTAAAAATTAGTTTTCATTTCATTGCATATTTCTTGTTTTGTTGGGTGTCACTGAAATAAATGAAGAAATAAGTAAATACATAAAGAAATAAGGAACACAAACATATCTGAAGACACATCTAATTGTTTATGCCCACATATCATGTTTTAATTTATTACATTCCACAATCCATTTATTTGTTTAATTTTGTCTAAAATTTTCCTTAATAGTCATTCAGCTACTGTGACAATATAATCAAACTCAATTATTATTTTAATTAGGTAATTTGACACAACAATGAAAAGCAGAAGTTGAAAGCACTTGGTTTAAGAAGCACTGTCATTGTTAAGCATATATAAATTTATTACATACATTTTCAACATAGTTGATTTCACGTGATGGCATTTTTAAAGAAGATAACATGTACAGAGGTGCATTCAGAATCTACAGTACAGCATAATGTAATCAGTACTGTGTTGTGCTTTGAAAAGTAATTTGTTTTCATTTGTAATGATGTGCACTGTGAAAGGTGAAAAGGCCAAATGATGGAGTTTAATGTAACATTAAAAAAGGTTTTTTTTTTTATTAGAGGGTCAAGTCTACAATCCATTTACTATCTCTTCTTTCTGTTATTATGGATTTTGGTTCTGATGGCAGTAAATTGTTGAATGGACCCTCCTGTTTGTTGCATATAAGTGATGTATTATGACAACAAGCCATTTTGGCTCACAAGCAAAAGCTGTCTGAAAATCCAATTTAGGTTAGATTTTGACTTGCAACACTGGAAGCCTGTAAAACCAAGTTATTTTATAAACTTTTAACAGTTCAATTATATATATATATATATATATATATATATATATATATATATATATATATATATATATATATACAGTAGGCCTTTGAGATCAGTTGATTTAAATTTTCATGTGGTTCACTGGATTAAACTGCTTTTGACTGCACACAGCAGTCTGATTTGTGAAGTTGTTCTTTCTTTTACCATAAAGATCTAGTTTTTGAAAATGTTCAGTTTTCTTTGATATATATACAGTGGTGTGAAAAACTATTTGCCCCCTTCCTGATTTCTTATTCTTTTGCATGTTTGTCACACAAAATGTTTCTGATCATCAAACACATTTAACCATTAGTCAATATAACACAAGTAAACACAAAATGCAGTTTTTAAATGATGGTGTTTATTATTTAGGGAGAAAAAAAATCCAAACCTACATGGCCCTGTGTGAAAAAGTAATTGCCCCCCTTGTTAAAAAATAACCTAACTGTGGTGTATCACACCTGAGTTCAATTTCCGTAGCCACCCCCAGGCCTGATTACTGCCACACCTGTTTCAATCAAGAAATCACTTAAATAGGAGCTGCCTGACACAGAGAAGTAGACCAAAAGCACCTCAAAAGCTAGACATCATGCCAAGATCCAAAGAAATTCAGGAACAAATGAGAACAGAAGTAATTGAGATCTATCAGTCTGGTAAAGGTTATAAAGCCATTTCTAAAGCTTTGGGACCCCAGCGAACCACAGTGAGAGCCATTATCCACAAATGGCAAATCATGGAACAGTGGTGAACCTTCCCAGGAGTGGCCGGCCGACCAAAATTACCCCAAGAGCGCAGAGACGACTCATCTGAGAGGTCACAAAAGACCCCAGGACAACGTCTAAAGAACTGCAGGCCTCACTTGCCTCAATTAAGGTCAGTGTTCACGACTCCACCATAAGAAAGAGACTGGGCAAAAAACGGCCTGCATGGCAGATTTCCAAGACGCAAACCACTGTTAAGCAAAAAGAACATTAGGGCTCGTCTCAATTTTGCTAAGAAACATCTCAATGATTGCCAAGACTTTTGGGAAAATACCTTGTGGACTGATGAGTCAAAAGTTGAACTTTTTGGAAGGCAAATGTCCCATTACATCTGGCGTAAAAGGAACACAGCATTTCAGAAAAAGAACATCATACCAACAGTAAAATATGGTGGTGGTAGTGTGATGGTCTGGGGTTGTTATGTTGCTTCAGGACCTGGAAGGCTTGCTGTGATAGATAGAACCATGAATTCTACTGTCTACCAAAAAATCCTGAAGGAGAATGTCCGGCCATCTGTTCGTCAACTCAAGCTGAAGCGATCTTGGGTGCTGCAACAGGACAATGACCCAAAACACACCAGCAAATCCACCTCTGAATGGCTGAAGAAAAACAAAATGAAGACTTTGGAGTGGCTTAGTCAAAGTCCTGACCTGAATCCAATTGAGATGCTATGGCATGACCTTAAAAAGGCGGTTCATGCTAGAAAACCCTCAAATAAAGCTGAATTACAACAATTTTGCAAAGATGAGTGGGCCAAAATTCCTCCAGAGTGCTGTAAAAGACTCATTGCAAGTTATCGCAAACGCTTGATTGCAGTTATTGCTGCTAAGGGTGGCCCAACCAGTTATTAGGTTCAGGGGGCAATTACTTTTTCACACAGGGCCATGTAGGTTTGGATTTTTTTTTCTCCCTAAATAATAAAAACCACCATTTACAAACTGCATTTTGTGTTTACTTGTGTTATATTTCACTAATGGTTAAATGTGTTTGATGATCAGAAACATTTTGTGTGACAAACATGCAAAAGAATAAGAAATCAGGAAGGGGGCAAATAGTTTTTCACACCACTGTGTATATATATATATATATATATATATATATATATATATATATATATATATATATATAATCAGCGTAATTTTTCGATAACTAACTAGTTTTGTGATTTTTGGGGAAAAATATATGTAAGCTACGCACATATACACTACAATTCTAGATCCCCATCTCTGACAGTAATGCAAATTGAACAATTTCTTCAGTGTGGAAATATGCCTTTTAATTGTATTTGCTGGTGCACTACCAATCCCTACCAAGTTTTCACAAGTCTTTTGAAAATAAATCTTGCACTTTAAAGTTCAGCTGTTAATTAAAGTGTGCTCATAGCTGTCAATTCATGTCCAATAATTACTCAATAAACTGAATTATACCACTCCAGTTCTCACAAATAATGTTTGAATGGGTTACATGATATAAATGGATATGCACAGAACCAGCAATTAAATTCTGCTGGGTTGATTTTCATTGAAGAAAATTGCACTTGGAACCAAATTGGTGCAACCCTAATAGTATTAACCCTGAACAGAATATCCTTGTAAGGCTAAAGGTAGATAATAATGAAAAAAATGTTTTGGGACAAACTTGTGCCAGTAATTCAGCATTTCAGGAGGCACTGAAGCACAGCAACAGAAGACTTCATCAGTTTCCACTCATGAAAATAAGCTTTAATTACTTAATAACTTTGGCACTTAATCACCAAAAAGGGGGACTGAACACTACAAAGTAAAGACTGGTAGTGGTAGTGAAATGTGTGGGAGTGTTTCCTTGGCATACACTTGAACTCTAAATGCAAACTGAGCATCATTTGAATGCCACAATGTTCCCTTTATGACTAGATATGATTTTTCATATTGTCACTTCCAGCAGGATAATGTACCACACCATAAAGCATGTTTCGCCTCAAAATGGTTCCATGAATGTGACAGTGACTTAGTTTACTCCAAATGCCTGCACAGTCTCAAGTTCTCAATCTAAAAGAGCACTTTGGAGGTTTGCAGCAGAAATATGTGTATGAGAAATTTGCAGGGAACGTGATATTATCACGTCAGCACGAGTCAAAGTCTCTATAAAATGTTTCTTGCACCTTGTTTAATCCATGCACTGAAGGATTTGGGGTTTCTACCTTGTACTAGATACGTGTACCCCAAAACATTGTCCACTAAGTGTTCTTATGTTATACATGGCAATGCAAGTGTGATGCTTGACATATCAGCACCTGAAGTTGACTTTTTAGCTTACCCCGTAGCAGCAGCCATTACACATCCACCTTGTTCTGGTGTGGCTTCTACACAACATCCCTGATTGTCATGGCTCATCCCAAAATTATGTCCAATTTCATGGGCCATGGTGGCTGCTGCTCCAATTGGTGCCTCTGAATGATCCTATTGAAAAGAGAAAGGCTAAGTCAGAGCAAAAATTATTTTTAAAGAAAGGTTTTAATATTTGATTGAAAAAGACTGCATTTCAGGTGGCATTATTTATTGTTCCAGGTGTTCCTCAACTGGTTTAAATGGGATTGAGATCTTATTATTTATGGATCAACTTATTATTATTACATTTCTGTCCCTATAAAAGCAAACGGGAATTCAAATAGAATAAATTTTTAAAAAATGACAGTATGGCAACTTTGGACAGGTTTTGCAAAAGAGCTGACTAACTGTAGTAAACCAAACACTGAAGATTAAAAACTTTGAAAATGAAATTTTCCCAAAGCCAGTACAGTATTTTCAATTAAGATCTGTCAGTGGTAAATAAGTGAGATAATTCCCTCCTGCACCATTTTTCGTTTGGTTTATGATTTGGCAGATGAAACATAACTTGAACTAAGACTCCCTTAGGCGATTTAATTATTTATGTACAAATATGTCTGTCTAATGCCTGATTTGGCCTCAGGAAGTGAATGTAAAAATGATTAAAGGTTATTAAGTATAGTAAGCCAAATCTTACAGCTTCTCAAATGAACGTTTCTAGATTCAAATTCATAAGCAGCTTAGGCCTGCCCCAGCAGCATTTAGTATGGCTGATTCTGGACCATAGTCTCCTTATAAAAAATAATAAAAATACTTAAATATTTACCCACCTGAATTTTTTTTATGTACCTTATCCACCAAGTGATCTACTTAATTTAGCAAATGCAGGGTCAGCCTTATTATGCCCACTTTATAGAATATTCCGCCCAAATTCTTGCTTCATTACTAGAAAAATGTGAAACTCACTGACTCTAGAAGGTTGCTTAAAGGTTTCCTTCTTGAACCATTTCAGTTTCTTTCTTAAGGTTTGTATGCTATGTTAAAGTCCAGTACATTTTTAGCCCTTTATCTACAGCAAAGACAAGCACTTGAACAGTTCATTGAATGTATTTTGTAATTTGGACATGAAAAAATGTTTCCCTTTTTTGGTTTATTTCAGCCTTGTGCCACACGCCGTCAATGGCTTTATTCTGAATGTAGAGGAACAAGCTCTTACAGAAAACAGATGGATATTTTATCAAGAGGACATAAATAAAGCAAATGCTGTGCTGATAAAGCAAAAGGTCATGAGAGTCCACAGTGTGTGTTGGAAAGACCAGAGGTAAGGCAAGAACAAGCCTAAAATCAAGGCCTGCACATTACTTAACATAACTTATTTATACCCCAATGTTCAATTTTACTACATGTGTTTGGAAGATGAGAAGAAATTTTTGTTCTTAAAGGAATAATGCACAATCACATGGGGAGCTCAAAAAGTTTGCATAAAAGGTCCTGCATGTGGAAATAGCATATATATAACAGCCTTAGTACAGTATAAATAAAGTTTATTTCTATTAGAATAAAAGACAATACTACCCTTAATTAATAAGTAAGCTGCTTAGAAGAAAGCTTTAGGGAACTGGTTTCCATTCCAGATTTTTGCCCTCTGTTTGCCTTTTTGTTTTTTCTGATTGCAGTTTCAATGGTGACAGATCATGTAGTTTTGAGAAGTAGGATAGTGCAGTATAACCCGGCAAGTCACCCATCAGCCTTTTGGTACTTGTTTGCCCATATGGTCATTACTCGAGCATGTCTGGGACCTCTTGCTTAAATAGTTGTTTTAAAAACTGGAGGTGCTATAATGGAGTAAGGTTTATAATGTGTATTCCTAATTTGGGCTGAACCCAACGATTTGGTTAGAAGGCAGAGTTAATGCACAAGAAGTCATGTACTGAGTTAAAAACGGAGGAAGTTTTTAGCTGTCCACAAGTTTTTGTAGAGATACATACTACGGTACTATGCATCAAGTTTGAGTAAAAAAGGGGAACCTGTCTTTGAGCAATGATAGGAATTTTTGGGTCCATACTAATTTAATTTCTTTGCTGACAGTGATAGCCATTTTCCACAGTAATTATATATCTTTCTCTCTATGACTCTCTCTCTGAATTTACTTATTAAATTTTCAGAATATAATAAGTAAAGAAACCTTTTTGGTAGGGCTGATAGTTAGAACAAAACCAATCCAGTCTCTGGATTCAGGCAGTGCATTCAATATATTGCTCTTACAAATGCTGAAATACAGTAACAAAATGAAGCATAAAAGAGTAAGAACATTAATAAAGTTCAAGAGGGCTATTCATACCATAAGTGACAGCCTAGCTAGAAATGAGTTAAGAATTAATTGTACATCATTATATCACATTAGTACTGTGTGGTATTTTACACTTGGGGCATAGTTAAGGACCAAGTAACTTTTTTTGCTTTAGCTTACAATATGCTTTTGTCACCATAATAATACATTGCAACTTCTTATTCTGCATGAAATGTTATCACAGTATGAAAAAGAAAATCTAAAAAAGATTTTACTGCAAAGCAACATGGGAGGAAGTCTAGACAGCAGGAAAAAATAATATAATGTAAAATTGGTGCATTTACTAAGAGAGAAATGTTATTCTCGACTTTACAAACATGAAGAATGTAATTATTTAAGTGTTCAGTTTGCAATCAATTGAAATCTTCCCACAGTCTCTTTGAAACAGTTATAATGTACTTAAATTTGTGGGAAAATGATAATTATTTCTAAAACTGCGAAGGTAAAGGAAGCCAACATATTGAACATTTTTCTATGATCTTGGCTTCAGGTAAAATGTTTTCTTTGCAAGAATTATTTTAATAAAATTTTTCTGAAGTAGGGGAGCAATGTGGCATAATGGATAGCACTTCTTGCTAACGTCTAAATATTCCAGGGTTTATATCCCAGCCCAGGCCTAGAGTATTTCTTTAAGCTTATGCTGATGATACAGTCTCTTTTACTGTGACTACAAAATTATATTCTGTTCTGTCAATGAACGGTTTACAATTACACCAGAGGTCCAGAGGTGCAAATGCACAAAGGGATCCTACTATGAACGTACAGAGTAGCAGTGTTCAGCTCACAGCTTCTTATGTAAAGTCACCTGCTTTCATACTGTTTACCATTTGAAGATAAAGAAGATGCAGTAACTAAAAACAAAAAAGTGGGTCTTCAGTATAATTCAGAAATCATCAAGACGCTTGATGCAGCTGAGTTCTTTAAGTTAAACAGTAAATGAGGTACATAAGGTCAATGATGGAAATTAAAGAAATGTGTATTGAGTGCAAAAAAATAGCAAGCACCTCTTCTCACAATCGGAAACAAAGGGTCAAGTCATATAATTGAAGTAGAAAAGTTTGCTTTATCAAAAATGTATGGCTGAGCCTAAAGTTGAAGGGGAATTAATAGTTTTTATAGATGTATAATGTAATACAATTAAAATAAATACAATAACTATCAGTTAATTAGCTTGACTGATGTCAAGGGGCGTGATATCCTGTTCTCCCAAGCATTCAATTGTAGCCAAAAGACACTTTCAGAAATGCGTTTTCATCCCTAATCTCTGACCCTAATCTTTCGTGTACTAAGTGGTTTGACTTAATAAATCAGTCATTTCAAAGTGTAGTCAACGGAGTGGTCAGGAATGTAAAACTTAATGTAGTGTGTATATTTTTTTGCTTATTTGTAACTGTCAGGTTGCTTTCCAACTTTCCAACAGGCAGTGAGAATTCCACCTGTCTTTCCTGTGGACTATAATAAGTGTTATGTCTACTTCTTCCTGTTCATTCACTTATAATAATCATTCCGTATCTCTGTATCACAACATCATACAGTGTGTCTTCCATCCAAACATTGTGTGAAACTGTTTTTTTTTAAATCCAGCTTGAAGTCAGCCTGGTAAGTGCATTTTCTTAATTTCATGAGGCCTATAATGTATATCACTTCAGCAACACCATTATGGTCAGTCTGCCTACTGTTAATAGTATACTCAAGACGGCGGGCATTTATGAATTTTGGGACATTGAAGTACAAATCCCGAAACGCTGGATGTGAATGTTACCATTTTTGCTTGAAATACTGTACATATAGTAAACTAAATATAGCAGCTGTAACACAATGTAAACTAAAAAGTGATTGCTGGGTTGTGGTCCACCATATACTGTACAGTACTTGATTTTTGCTTAAAGTGGTCCTTGGTCTAAAACACTTTCGAGAATCGTGGAAATACGTTGTTGCCCTTCCAGTTGTATTGATTATATTGTATTTTTTATGTTTATTATTTTCCATGTCTTTTAATGCTTTGTTTAACCCACATAAAATGAAAATGGGAGCATTAGTTTGACTAGTCCAATATTGGTATTGGGATGTGTATGTGATTCATAGTAAACATGTTCCTGCCTTCTACCATAAAGTTAAATTAGGCAAGTTCAGAGAGTGATGGATGGATGACTGAATTAATTGCTTTTGGACTTAATATTATTGACAGTTCGTATTTACAATAAAACCCATAAATCCTGTTTTCTATTAACTTCCTTCAAGTAATCTTAAAGTTCTACATATAAAAAAAGATGAATGCATAGAACAGAAACAGAAAAAACCCGTAATAAAGTAGAAAGCCAAGCAAATGAAAAGTAAACATGGTTCAGGGTTGGAAACCAACCCTCTAGACTTGGCAAGACCTTTTACTTCTTTTGCCTCTCAGCAGCAGAATGCCTTATGACCGCTATGGAGGCTTGATTCCCTCTAATCCAGAATCTTTGATATTGAGTGGGAGAATAAGCCTCAAGCGGATTTGTCAAGTATACAAGAACAAGGCCGTTCCGTGCTTTCGCTATGAGGATTTTGAAGTCAGTATTGTACTTGAGGGTGGTCAGTGTAATGAGTGCAGAGCTTTTGAGCCCATTCAGCTGAGCTTTGTGGACCCAATAACAATCTGAGTAGTAATGCCAACGAATAGTGCCCTGCAGTAATCAAATCTTACATGGCACTGAACCGTGCAGCATTTATCATATTGCGTTCAAATTAGCAGAGAAAAACAATCAAAGGCAGCGTGGTAGGAGTTTATAACAAATAAAGAAAGAGTGCCAGCAGTGGAGGAAAAATTATGTGATTAAAATAACCCAGTGATTATACTTTCCAAACAATTATGGAGCATCGTGTGGTTAACATTACTTCACAGCTGCCAGGCATGGCAGCTGTCATTAACAGGGAAGAGCAGAGTTGTTGGCAGAAGCTGCACTTCATTAGGCACACTACAGTAACGGCCCTGCCAAGGTCTCACATCTGGGTACAAACAAGCAGTAAAGTTTTCTATGCATTTTTGCTTTAATATTCATTTAATTTTCACTTGTTAAAGGTATTTTGGCTCAGGATCTCAACTCTATGAGATTCAAGCCTCTGCACTGTGTGTTTTTATAGATGAGCCTCTATGGACCTGGTTTGACCAAAACAAGTGAATGGACTGGTGCAGGAAATTCCAAGATTTGTGGTGGTTGTGGGTACTTTTCAGTTTCTTTAGGGTTATAAGGGGTGTTGTGAAAGTTGCTACAAATAATTCAAGAAAATCCAAATGTACAACGGATAATGTGTTAGGGCACCAGGATCTAGGAAAGGAAGTGTGCATTTCATACACTACTTACAGCAGCTGACCTATGAGACAACCTCTCGGTGACCTTCTGCGGACTCACTAGGGCTAAGTAATCCAAGTAGATGATTGAATGTGCATCGTGTAGTTTTTCATGTCAGTTGAGCTGCATAAAGGAATGCTATTAAGAAGAGACCACCTGAGCATGGCATTGGCACAGAGAGGAAAGAGGCTCAGGTGGCAGCAGGAGCACTTATTGAAGTTAAAACAGAGCTAGAAGCTGGGAGGAGTCTGTGGGATCTTGGGAGTTGACCAGTCGGGCCAGCTGCCTCAGTTTATGAGTGGTGGAGTGTAAATTAAATTAATTTAATCTTACTGTGGCTTTTGCCTTGTTTGTGTCCTAGTCCATTACAGACACAGTTCTTCAAAAGGCCTGCATCTGTCTGTATTCACTGGGAGTAGGGTGCGTTATTTTGCTTATAAATGACCACTAGATGGTGCATGTGTTCCTACATAATGTACTCTCTAACTGTCACGTCAGACATTTTATTTGAAACACCGGTGTAAAAAGTTATATTGTACACTTTGACATCAGTTCTAATAAATTCTCTTTTAATTAGCATCATCCAGTCTGTGCTGGAAGTGGATCAGGGTGCTTTTTCACCAATTTAAAAACATATTAATGATGGTGTTTTTTTTGTTTTGTTTTGTTGTTTGTAATTTTGAGAACAATTTTATGAATTGAAATACATTTTCCAGTTAAAAATCTTTAGAAACTGGGAACATTTTTAATTTCTTCAGCAGGCTCAGTAAATATATCGATAACATTCATCTTGGAAAGTTACCATTCTCCATATAAAACTCTTTAAGCATAAAAAGAGGTGAACTGTACTCCTTATGCCATTAGATGTGCTGTGTGTCAATAATATTAGACTAAAAGATTGAGAGCATTAAAAAACCAAAAGAACATTGGATTTTTAAGTTAGTGTTTTTTATTGTGCCTTGTCATTTCCTAAAGAGAAGTCTGCATGATTGGCCTTAAAGCCTTTAAATCATTTTGCATTATAAATCATGAGCATTGCTATATTTAGGGTAATCGGAAGGGATGTGTAGTGTGCAGCAAATATAATCTAACTAGGACATCACTGTGACTTAGGCATTAACTGATTATAAAGACACTTTTTTTTTGGTGAATGCACATATTTACATAGACTTGATCTGCATTTATACATATTTTATACTTATTTTGTCACAATGGTTAATGCCTGGGTGCTGTCTTTTCAGAATTCCCTGAGCCATGACCTCCACTGAACACTTACCTGTGTTCTTGTTCTACCAGTGACTCTTATTCTGATAGTGTGGTGCCTTCCTATGTCTTGTTTCAAGAAATGAAGTCAGCAATAAATGTTAGTTACCTGTAAGTGCTTTTTCCTCTTTTGTTCAAGTGTTTTGTTATTTACAGCCTCTGTTATCACTCTTTAATTTAATATTGTTCTTTATCAGTATGCTGCTGCTGGAGTATGTGAATTTCCCCTTGGGATTAATAAAGTATCTATCTATCTATCTATCTATCTATCTATCTATCTATCTATCTATCTATCTATCTATCTATCTATCTATCTATCTATCTATCTATCTATCTATCTATCTATCTATCAAGTGGTATGTTGGAGAGTTTTTGGTCTATCACTAGGCTACAAAATAAGGGAACCTTTCTGTCAGGGAGTGTTAGCCTCTTGCAAAATACAAGATGCTTTTGAGAGGTAATATCCTGATACCATGTATCAGTTGTAAAATAGCACAACAAATCTGTAAATCTATTACTAAATTCTAGATAAGGTTAATCATCGTGACTGATTATTTGTAGAGCACCTCAAATCACTTACTTGATTGACTTCTTGAAGTAGGCGTTATGGCACAACTGATAGATTTGAAAAGCAAATTGTAAGATCGAGCGATAGACAGAGAGACAGGTACTGAATGAAAGGCAATACATAAAATAGACAGACAGACTTGAAAGGTCTGATGAATTCTGAAATAAACAATGAACCATTTATGCAAGATAACTTAGGAATTATGTTTATTTTTTATGGTACATGAACTCATAGCAAGTAATAATTATGATTCATATTTTGTAAAAATCTCTTTTTGTATACAGAAAAAGCTGACCTTTCTTCTTCCCTTTGACTGAAGATCAGAGCACATTATAAATAAATCAAATAAACAAATGTATATTTACCACATTGATGCCACCTGAATTCTCATGGCTGCACATCCCCTCAAGAGGTGCCATGCCTATGGTAGTACCTTTAAAAGTTACACCCCTACAATAAAAAATCAGAAATAGTTTTCAAAGAAGAGACTGATGTTTCTGTTCACAGATATAAAGCTATTGAAGGGATGTGTCAGCGTACATGTACAAAGGAATATGTAAATATTACTTTCACACTGAAAAAACAGAAAAGAAGCTATACAGCTGTAAAGTTCTGCCTTTTGGGCCTCATTTTTCAATGTGGAAATAACATTTACTTTCTTAGGGCAAAATATAGGTAACTGCCTTTTTATTTTTGATTATCAGATTCAATAAAAATGCAGAATTGAGTTGCTATACCATTCTTGTAGAATATGCTTAGAAATGATAAAGAACAGCATAGAAATCCTATTGCAGAATAAGTATGGGGTTTCAAAAACCAATCACCAGATGGCAGTGTTTATATAGATGAGCATTTATTAAGCTGAATTAAATGAGATTGTGTAAAATTTACGTTACTGGTCATTACTCTTCTAACAATAGGATTCTGTTTAATAGACGTATGCCAGCATATCCTTAAAGCATGAAATGAAATCATCATGAATTCTGATATTGGTACAGTTATGAAATGATGCAGAACAGTAGGGGAATGAAACAAACAAAATACTTTGGATAAAACCACTTTTATAAAACTATGTTTACCTTTTGGTGATTTCATCCTAATTCTAGGTCTCAAAACTTTTGGGGCTCAGATCCTATTAACGAGACTCTTACAATGAAAACTGTCTTCTACAATTCTGATTAATTTTTTGCTGTCTGATTCCTTTGTGAATAATGTGTTGTGATGTTCACAGACATATTTATAGAATAATGACAGCTTGTAAGATCCCAAACCGAGAGGCAGCTACAGTGAAAGTTGTGACAAAGAGCGTAGAATGGAAATAATAATAATTTTGCATTATAGGCCTTTACATTGATTTAGAATTTACTTTCACCCATCAATTAATGTACATCAAAATAAAACCACAGAAACAGCTGCAAGGGGAAGAGACAAGACAAGGCTCATCTGGACCATACTGCAAAGTAAAAAGATAATAAAAATCCACACTGGACACCTGCCTTTAGGCATGTTTTTGTTTTGAGAGCCTAAAAAAAGCACTTAAAACTAACTGGCTTTCCATCATTTCTCTTTTTCTAGCTGTCTATATACTACAAAACCTAAACTTGAAAAACTATAAAAATACATTAACAATTCTAAAACAAAATGTCAGAGGAAACCTATCAATAAAAACAAGTATAATCCACTCACTGACCTACAGGAGTGGCACACTGTTTCCTCTCTCCCTACATGTATTGGACTGCTAGCTTCCGACATTACAATTTTACTATCATACATTTACACCTCAAAGACTTTTCTAATAAAAATTCAATGTTAACAAACTGCCATGTAACAAATAGAACAGCAAAGCATTCTTAAACAAATTAACAGTTTAATGAAATACGAAACCATTATCCATTAAGGACTAATATGTGCCAAGGGGTACAGAGAGACCAAGTATCACTAGGATGAGTTCTAATTTGGTAACTCGATGGCTAAAGTAATGCTGCTTGTGAGTTTAGTAGTAATTTTGAGGGTTTGCTGAAAGTGAGCCTATAATTGAATTTAATGCTACATCATGCCATACACTCTGATATATTGAGGAACATTTGGGAAGAAAAAGCTCAATGGAGGGAGGGATAGGTCAAGAGAAATGGGGCAGCTGGGACCTTCATAAGGCATTCTTCTAAAATGAATAAAGGACTTCCTTAAGCAGGGCCGGGTTTAAAGGCTAGTCCCTGATAAAATGTTTTTGAATGTGCAGTCGGGAGGCAAGTTGGGTATAGACTTGGCTCAAGACCAGAGAATCAATGAAAGAAACTTGAATTAGAAGAAGAAAAGAAGGCAAGTGGGTAAGCCATCATGCTTTTCTTAAATTTCATTCAATTTACTGCTCTCCCCATAATCATAACATCCTATCTTATAGGTTAATGAACAATTGTTTTGATATATTCTGGACTTTCATAGTTTTGGTATATACGTAACAGTTAAAAAACAAACATTAAAATTGCCACCCTCCCCAAGTATGGCGTACATAAATTAATTATATAATGTAACTTTTTTCTTTCCTTAAAAAAATTAACAGCTCAGTTTTCTTCTTTCACTGGCAATGCTAATTATAAACCCTGGAGGAGAAAGAAGATGTTTGTTTCCTTACGTGAGCAGTTGTGCATTGTCATGTTTCTTCCTTGCTTTCAGCTTCTGCTTCCATTGCAGAAATGACCATAGAGTGGCGTTGGGCTCCTCACGCACTGTGCACTGGTCCCCTTCAGTCCACACCTCCAGGCCAATCAGAGGTACCCGGATATTCAAAGCCCTGTAAAACTGTGCCCCACGATGTACTTGATGAGAAAAATGTATAATGTTTTCATTCTTCACTGTATTGAAATTTTATCATGAATTTTATTATGTCCTACTCATAGATAACCAGAAGCTATTGTACTTATTTATTTCTACCCCTTTCACAAGCCTGAAACCGAAGACTTAATTCAGAATTCTGAAAAGTAATGTTGAAATTTTAAGAGGATGATTATCTATCTATCTATCTATCTATCTATTTGCTGTGATGATGGCTACTGAGTAGGGCAGCTATTGCATATTATTAGATTTTTTACCTTATATACAGTTTTCTTTGATTATTATGGTAGCCAATAGTGAATGGCAACAGGTAGCCAGTAGTTCAGTTCACATTTCCACTCACTGTCTAGCTGCCTGCTTTCATTGTAAAGAAACTTTCTATTAGAGGTGAATTTGAGTTGAAGCAAATTGAAACTCTCTGTGAATCCAAGTCAACAAAATAAATCTTTGCTTTTTAATAAATTCTGTAGTGATTTTACTTCTTTATATGCAATTTTTATGGTGAATACCATCCCAAAGTTTTATATAAGTACATACCAATTTTTAGATGAATATATATTTATATAATTAAAATGCAGGCAGGTTAAGTAAGTGAGTGAGCGAGCATTTAGTGAAATTGAACCTAAATCCTTGCTTTTCATCCTCCTTTTTGAATGCATACACTATTTAAAACTAGCAAAGATATATTTTAAAAGAAGCAACAATTTAAAATGTTTCAGACTAAGACATGTACAGTAGGTTAGCTTAACAATTACCCAAATGCAACAAACACCTAAATCAGTTCCTCCATGATTTGTAAAACATGCTTTGAGATTATTTCCGTATTGCATTGTTTTAAGTATTAAATGAAGTGAACTGTGTGTTATACCTCTAGGGTATGTAATATTACGTGTAAAGTTGTCAGGTTGGCAATTTAGTTAACAGACATGCGTTCCCAGTCTCTAATTTCTCCTTGATTTAGTTGGATAGTGCCAGTGTTGTTCAGTTTAAATATCATTAGCCTACACTTATGAATATTATGAATTCAGTTGACTTATGATAGCTTAAGTATTGTGACACTGGTTTGGAGTGGGTGGTGAATCAGATTATAGGAATGGAACAGATTTATTTTAAGGTTAGGTTGTCCATGGCAATGCTTTGGAATGATCTCAGGTAATGAAATGAACTGTAACTTGTCTGATCTCCTCGTCTTAAGTGTTTTGACTACAAACAGATGAGGAGGGCAACTGATTTAAAACACTGAGCTCCTTCTCCTCAAAAACAGTCTATTAAGAAGGAAGGCTTTATTCTAAACCTTAGTGGATGATCTGTAGGAGAACATCATGCCATTTTTCCTTCAAGTGAGTTAATTAGTCTTCAGAAAGCTAGTGCAGCTATGCTGTAAAAAATGATGGCTTGTGAAAATAATGGGAATATTGAAACATTCAAGTTTTGATGCCATATAACAACAGGCTGTGTGCTTTTTATGGTTAACACCACCCTACAGCTCTTTACATAAACAATAAAACCTAACTACTAGTCATTTTCATAATGTAATTTTTTCAGTATAAGCAAAGTGATGTAGATGGTGACACACAGAAACTACATATGCATTCAAACATGCGCTTTTTCTTTTTAAACCTGTAGGCTGGAGTCACACATATTTCATCAGCTACACACTTTTTAGTTTCTCATGGCTAGTAATAAGCAGGCGATGGTGAGTGGTTCAGGAACAGTACATTTGCAAGCTAATGGACAAAGATCTTAGTATCTTTTAGATCATAGGCATGGTATTGCAAAGGCCCATGGGTGAAATACATATCTGGTAAATTACTGCAGCATGTTAACTACTGCACATACATAATGAAATGGTTAATCCTTACCTTATCAACATAGTTGGCTATCTCCATTATTCTCTGTTTTGTTTTTTCATAATCACGATTTTGCTTTTGATACTGTAGATTAAGAGAGACAAATGATGGAAATGTCATATAAAAATGATATTTTAATGAAAGTATTTCCAGTTTTTTATTATTTTAAATATATTGTGAAATAAAGGTCCCTAATAATTAGATTCACAGTTGTCTGGCTACAGCTGAAGAAATGAGTAATTTCTGTGAATAAAATGGAACAAGCCTTGCATTTATTTCATAATTCTAATTGATTCATTGAGGGCACTTTTCAGTTCTCAGATAAGAGGTAGCTCTTGTTCTATGGTGTAATCTATCAGAATTCATTTCGCTGTACTGCACCTGGGAGTCTGATGACTTGGAATCACATGACACTGTGTAGGAGGTTAAAAAGTGAATTTACACAAATTAGTGTCAAGGAAGAAACCACTAAGATATATATGTGTCTGAATTTTTTTAAATTATTCTCAATATGTCTTATAAAGCTTCTACTCAGGCAGATAAGTGCAGTGCAGTGATTTTAACAGGATGACTAGAATCATTTACAGAACCCTGATTTCAACTATTTAGTAATTTGATTTTCTCAGTTGTGAAAATGGGCAATAATTATAATTATTATAGTCTGTGGGAACTGGCTCGGACACAGACAGGCAGACACGTTCATGTCACCCAACACACGTTTATTTACACTAATATGTACAATCTTACTGTGCTCACAGATCCCAAAGACCCCAAAGTCCTGGCCACTCAACAATGCCTTCTCTCTCTTCAGGCCGCCTCCTTGCCGTCCTCCCGACATCATCTTACTTCCTCCCGACTTTTGTCAATGACTGGAGGGAGGCAGCCCCTTTTATACACACCCGGATGTGCTCCAGGTGCTCCCCGGCAATCTTCCACCGGCACTCCCCAGTGTGGTGGAAGTGTCGGCTGTGTACCCGGAAGCACTCTGGGTGTCCCTTCTTCTCTTCCCCCCAGCACTTCCGGGTGTGGCGGAAGCGCTGGGGTCCAGGGTCCCCAAGGCATCAGGGCACCCCCTGGCGGTGGCTATGGGCCCCTACAGGGTAGAGCTTCCAAGCTCTGTACCCGTGGCCCCCAATATAACCAGGGCGGACGCCCCCTTGCGTTCTGGAGGAGGAATGAGCCCTCCTCCTGTCCTCCTGGGCGTCCCAGCCGGGCGTGAGCCCCATCCGGATGCCACAAGTCTAATACTAGTGAGATGCCACTCGGTTTCCACTCTGCCTTTAATTTGACTAAGAAAGGACTTCAGTATTATTAGGTTTGAAAGCCAGAAAGATTAATTTCCAATCTGCACTTATTTAATAATGTGAATATAAGATGATAAATTTGTAAAATATAAAAAGGTAAAATGAAAAGTAATACCTCGATGTCCGTAACTTGAACATCACTTTATAGATGTCCAAACATCATGCAAGATCTCAACAGACAACAGCATAGTTAATCTTTATATTTAAATATGTATTTTTATTTGAAGTGTGTGTTTTTGTAAAATGTATTGTTTCTTTAATACCAAGAAGCAGTACACACTTCTCATGATGTTTTCAGGGATGGAAGATATGTCCCTTCCATCAGCACTCGGGCATTTTTAATGAAATGTTAATGCACAGTGACATACACTGTAATTACCACATGCTTAGTGCTGTAAATCACTTTGATGACATGTCCTAGTTGTTATCTTCAAATTGCCCTGAAAGTTGGCTTAAGCATTTTCTACATATCGCTTATGCAGAGCTTTTAATTAGATTTTATTACCCCTAACCTCTCATTTGCTATGATTTCTTGGAATTTTCTCAAGACCTTATGCATACTCGCCTACATGTTTTTGAACTTAAAAGCTCTAAGAGCACTGTGAAGCTTTCACACAGAATATATTCTTACCAAAGTATAGTCTGCAACAATGAAGAGTTCCATGTATTTAGTGGTTGTCCAGGTATCTCTTTTTATCTGTAAAAAATAAAACATAATAAAAATACAGTACTAAAAATATTCCCAGATGTACCTGATATGTTGCCATATATAAACACACCATTTAAAATTTATTTTAATACTCACTAAATGTTTCCTTTTTTGCACTATGTACAGTGCATATATTATATTCTGCTTGAAATATAATAATTAAACATGAAACATCTAGTGGTTTACTACAAAATGATGCACCAAAGTAAATTTCACAATAATAGAAAGTTTTCTGCTTAGATTTAGAAATATTTATGTCACAAAAGTGTAAAGGCAAGAAGGTGCACATTTCTTTAGTATGCTAGTTTATTTTGTTTTAAAATGCTAAATTATTACCATGGAAACTAATTATATTTACTTTTTGCCAAAAACCAAATGCTAAAATCACAGTTTCACATTAACATGTTTATTGAGTTATTAAAGCATTTTTTAATTCTTTATGTTAACTGTTCATTTACCCTTTATTAGAAAATCCCATTTGATCCACTTATATTAATCTTAACACTGATGCCTATTTACAATGGTAGTTTGGAGCAACCTGGTGACTTGAAGTGAAAAGCTGAACCCTGCACAGTACTCATAATATTTATTTATATAACACCATTGTACAACCTAATGACACTTTACAAAATATATAAAAGCATAAGAAGCCAGAATTAAACAGTAATAACAAATTTGAACAAACAATGTAGTCACACAACATTGTTACAATGTACAAGATAAAATAAGACGAAAGGAAAATATACATTAAAAAGAAAAGTTCTCAATTTAGTTCTAAAAGAAGGAAGTGAAGAGCAATCGCACAAATGGTGAGGTAAGGAGTTCCAGATGCAGGGGATACTGAATGATCTGTCACACTAGTAAGAATATTTGGTTTGTAGCAGCATTAGGAGCCTAGTACCAATGGATCTAAAGGCGTGTGGAGTATTATATCTGTGTAGGTGGTGTGCAATATATACTGTATAGGAGCTAGATTATGGAAAACTTTAAGAGTAATAAGTGCCAGTTTATACTTGATACATGAAGAAACAGAGAGCCACTACAAATGGTAAAAGGACTCAGTCTAATGAGTGTCTTAACAGGAAGGCCGACAAACAGAGAGTTACAGTACAGTCAAGGCGAGGAGTAATGAAAGCATGCGCAAGTGTTTCAACATCTCTCCTATTTAATAACAGCTGAAGATGAGTGATATTATGAAGCTGATAATTAGCATTTTTGTTAAACGAGCTTATATGAGCCTCAAATGTAATCAATTTGACGAAAAGGAGAATAAAATTACATAAACTTTGTCAATCAATACACCATCACTGTAAAACTGAAGTCTGAATTGGGCCAGCTAATGACATGTCAGTCTTATAAGAATTCAGTTTAGGAAAATTAGCATCCTACTAAATATTTAAATCAGAGATGCATTCAAGTAGATATTGGTGTGCCAGGTCAGCAGTAGACCTGGTAATAAGATTGATCTAGGTTTCATCTGCAAGACAATAAAAGCTGAGACCATGTTGATGAATAAATTGTCCCAAATGAAGCATATAATATGTGCGTATATGTATGTACAGTATATATATATATATATATATACAGTGCATCCAGAAAGTATTCACAGCGCATCACTTTTTCCACCTTTTGTTATGTTACAGCCTTATTCCAAAATGGATTAAATTCATTTTTTTTCCTCAGAATTCTGCACACAACACCTCATAATGACAACGTGAAAAAAGTTTACTTGAGGTTTTTGCAAATTTATTAAAAATAAAAAAACTGAGAAATCACATGTACATAAGTATTCACAGCCTTTGCTCAATACTTTGTCGATGAACCTTTGGCAGCAATTATAGCCTCAAGTCTTTTTGAGTATGATGCCACAAGCTTGGCACACCTATCCTTGGCCAGTTTTGCCCATTCCTCTTTGCAGCACCTCTCAAGCTCCATCAGGTTGGATGGGAAGCGTCGGTGCACAGCCATTTTAAGATTTCTCCAGAGATGTTCAATCGGATTCAAGTCTGGGCTCTGGCTAGGCCACTCAAGGACATTCACAGAGTTGTCCTGAAGCCACTCCTTTGATATCTTGGCTGTGTGCTTAGGGTCGTTGTCCTGCTGAAAGATGAACCGTCACTCCAGTCTGAGGTCAAGAGCGCTCTGGAGCAGGTTTTCATCCAGGATGTCTCTACATTGCTGCAGTCATCTTTCCCTTTATCCTGACTAGTCTCCCAGTTCCTGCCACTGATAAACATCCCCACAGCATGATGCTGCCACCACCATGCTTCACTGTAGGGATGGTGCCAGGTTTCCTCCAAACGTGACGCCTGGCATTCACACCAAAGAGTTCAATCTTTGTCTCATCAGACCTGAAAATTTTGTTTCTCATGGTCTGAGAGTCCTTCAGGTGCCTTTTGGCAAACTCCAGGTGGGCTGCCATGTGCCTTTTACTAAGGAGTGGCTTCCGTCTGGCCACTCTACCATACAGGCCTGATTGGTGGATTGCTGCAGAGATGGTTGTCCTTCTGGAAGGTTCTCCTCTCTCCACAGAGGACCTCTGGAGCTCTGACAGAGTGACCATCAGGTTCTTGGTTACCTCCCTGACTAAGGCCCTTCTCCCCTGATCGCTCAGTGTAGATGGCCGGCCAGCTCTAGGAAGAGTCCTGATGGTTTCGAACTTCTTCCACTTACGGATGATGGAGGCCACTGTGCTCATTGGGACCTTCAAAGCAGCAGAAATTTTTCTGTAACCTTCCCCAGATATGTGGCTCGAGACAATCCTGTCTCGGAGGTCTACAGACAATTCCTTTGACTTCATGCTTGGTTTGTGCTCTGACATGAACTGTCAACTGTGGGACCTTATATAGACGGGTGTGTGCCTTTCCAAATCATGTCCAGTCAACTGAATTTACCACAGGTGGACTCCAATTAAGCTGCACGAACATCTCAAGGATGATCAGGGGAAACAAGATGCACCTGAGCTCAATTTTGAGCTTCATGGCAAAGGCTGTGAATACTTATGTACATGTGCTTTCTCAATTTTTTTATTTTTAATAAATTTGCAAAAACCTCAAGTAAACTTTTTACACGTTGTCATTATGGGGTGTTGTGTGTAGAATTCTCAGGAAAAAAATGAACTTAATCCATTTTGGAATAAGGCTGTAACATAACAAAATGTGGAAAAAGTGATGCGCTTTGAATACTTTCCGGATACACTGTATCAGAAAAAAAGGGAACTGAGAATAGATCCCTGAGGTACACCTTGGGTAACAAGGGCAGATGAGGATTTGTCAACCAGATGTAACAGAATGCTTCATATCAGATAGATACAATTTAAACCAGGACAGAAGTGTGCCAGAAATGCCAACTGAAGAAAGGTAAGATATAAGAATATTATGATTTACAGTGTCACCGAATACATCAAGATCAAAAAGCAGGAGAATGTTGAGTGCCCTAGCATCAGCAGAAAAAAAGACCTATAACAACTTATAAGAGTGCAGTTTCAGTGCTGCATGTCATACCAAAACCAGATTGTAACAGTTCATACAGATCTAATTTAGCTAAATAGGTTTAATGTTGCTTAATAACAACCCTTTAAAGCACTTTTGTTAGGAATGGGAGGTTGGAGATGAGCCTGATATTATGAAGGAAGGGTTAGTCAAGACCAGGTTTATTACAAATAGGTGTAATAGCAGCAGTTTTAAGAGAGGAACACAGCCAGAAGCTTGAGATGTATTAATTAGTTGAGAGATAGAACCTGCAATAACTGAGGCGTTGGATTTGTGAACAGGAGTAGGAGCCGGATTCAGAAGTGTGGAAGAGGATTTTGATTTTGAAATTAATTCAGTGATATAGAAATGGTGAGTAATGACAAAATCAGTACATAAAGGCTTAGAAAGATCAGAGAGGTCATCATCAAAAATTAAGAGAGTTAATTGTAGAGATTTCTGATAGATATTGCTGAATTTGAATATGTAATTATAATGAGAAACCATGGCATCCAGACAGGAGACATCAGAAGAGTCCAAATTAGGAGAACACCATAAGGACTGTGAAAAAGTCAATAGATCAGTAGATCTGATATCAGGACAGGATATGGTAGTCTTCTCCTGGGTGTTAGGAAAGGGAATGCAAAGTTTACATTCTAAATCTTTATGATCAAATATCCTAACTAAGGAATCTTTAGACCTTTTAATAATATCATCAAGACCAAAAGGGCAAATTAGATATAATGTATGTGTAGAAAAATTAATATGTTGCGTCAAGATAAAACATTCAAGAGCAGTCAACTAATTAGTAAAAGAACAATCACCAAGGTATATTAAAATTTCCCAGCAAAATCAGTGTAGGGCATACAACTGTGGTAAATATAAGCAATTAATTTAGTTCAAACAGAAAATTAGGTGAAAGTTTAGGGGTGCGATAAATTAACAGAATAAGAAGTGGAATATAATAGGTAACATTTAAAGCCATATATTCCAAGAATGTTACATCAAGGAATTCAACCTTGTTGACTTTTAAGTTACAATGAAATACAGCCGCCAGCCAACTGCCTTTTCTCATCAAAAGGGGTCTGGATAAAAAAAATGATACTCTGATGGTGTCATCAGATTTAAGTGCACATAGTCCCCTGGTTGCTGCCATGTCTTACAAATCAAAAATAAGTCAAAGTTTCTCTGGGTAAGTAAATCATAAAGGAATGTCGCTCTATTTGTAAAGGAGTGGCAGTTTAACAAAGCAAGTCTGCATTGCAGTCAAAAGTAGTTATTCTCTGAAGTTGGTGAAGAAGACTCTGGTCGATTCTGCACATTTTTACATGGCATTTGATTTAAATTTATGAAAACCCAGCCTGCCAGACCAGATCAAATGAATATTAGTGGGTGAAGTGCAATGCACATGAAAATAACATGGATGAGCGGTGAACATATCTGGAGAAATCCCATTAACTTTATAACAATAATAAGTCATAGAATTATGCGGAAGGTGAACGTTCATATATCTCAGTTGAGAAGGGAGGAAAAACATGCAAAATACAGAAAAATGTCAACACCAAAAACAATTTGAGGATACTCTGCAGTCACAGAACAGCAACAGACAAATTCCTCTGACCCCATAGCACAAGCTGTGTTAGCCAGGACCGACAAGGCCTACACCACACAGCGAGGTTACAGGAGGGATAACAGCCTGCTGAAAAAAAACAAAAAAATAGAGCTTTACGGTAGAGGGCTTGCGGCAATCAGATAGGCGGGCAAAACAAGTTGGCTTGTGCAGGATCAAGATGAAGACCTTCTTAGCAGATGTTAATACAGAAGTTTCAGAACTCCAATAAGTCCAGGAAAGACTTATTAGGAAACCTTAACGTCCAGGGAAATATATCCAAAGAAAAAGAATGTTGTCTGTCAAATTTACTTTCAGAATATAGTTCATAAAAAGCAAATTAGAAAATGACACCTTTGTGTTGTCAGTGAGAAGTCGCCACCAGATGAGCACAGGGTACTCTCACATGATGTGATGATGAGGTTCAAGCACTTGAGGTGGCAATGCTGTCAGCTGTGTCACCATAGCAAAAGACCATCCCATAATGAATACAAAAAATAATTTCAAAACACATTAAGAAAATCAGGATATAAGTGACCTGCCTTCAGAGCAGTTTGTTTTGCAGCAGGGTTTACTACAGTATTTCAATAATCAGGTTGCTCTTAGTGTGACAATTGTGGTACTTAAAGGTCCAAATTTATCTAAGGCCTTACAAGGAATTTAGAAGTGATTCATTCATATTCACAGAGTGTAGTGCAATTAACAATAAAGACATCTGGGCAAGAACAATATCAGAACAGATATAAGAAAACAAGCAGGCATAGAGTTGAATGTCAAGTAAGGATTTTAGTTCACCAGCACACCAGGAATCCATTACTGCTTTGTTCCCTAACACTAGAATAAGACATTACAAAACATATAATTGTGCTTTTACTCTATCAAAAATCACAAACCGTGTCAATCTGTAAGTCAGTTTGATGTGAATCACATGTGAATGAAAGAGCAGACTTTTGCTATATTATATACATAAATATATAGACTACATAACCATTCTAGAGCCTGAACAACTTTCACCACAAATTGCTTCACTTCTAGCCTTGCCCAATATGAATGCCAAACAGTATATCTTTACTGTCAAGTTGTTAGAATATTAAGGTTCTGTTATGCTATTTTTATTATGCTTTTTTGTGTCCAGCCTTATTTTTTCTCTGTGTTATATTTTGTCAGTTCTATCCAGTACCATTCTAAATTTGCCATGGTATCTTTTAGGCATGCATTTGCTGGTGCTGAGCACCTATGTGAGTATGTGATGTAAAAACCACTATCTCATATAAAGGCAAGGATAATTTGCATTTCTTCCTTGAAACAATTTACAGGAAAAAAAACTTTGCCAAATGAGGAAAATCTACAAAATTAGCTACTAAAAAGAATCACAGTATGTCACTCTTGCCTTATTTATTGACTTTGACTTTGTTTTGAAATAAGGTTATTAAAAATTCATTGCTGACCTCGACCGCACCAAGGGCCTCATGTATATCACCACGCATAGAATTCACACTAAAACATGGCGTATGGACAAAACTGGAAATGTGCATATGCACAAAAAAATCCAGATGCATAAAGCTGTGTGCACGCCAAGTTCGACGCACTTCCTCTTTATTAATCCCAATGAAAGTGAAATTTAATGCACATGCACATGCCTACAGCCCCACCCTGACTCCTCCCAGAATTTTGCATATTTAAATATGTAAATCAATCCCATTGAATGTTTTGTTAAAAGACAATGGCAAAAGCATGTGGAAAGAATTTCAGCGAATGTGAAGTGGAGGCAAGGAAAAATGTACCATTTGTTGGCTTAAGTATTGGTATAAGCCACAAAAAGAAGTTATGGAGTGATACAGCATGATGGTTATAATAGCAGTTGACCATTCCAATTACATTTAGAAAACCGGACATTGCTTTGAATTGTGCTTTGATGTTTCTTAGTTCAATGTTTCCTAGTTCAACCACAGTATAAGGAAATCTTATCTATCTGGATGACAAGTGGATAATACCATCCTATACAGCTGGCACAGCGCGACTCATTGAAGTTTGTGAAATACCTGATTGACTTTAAGCCACAGAAGCTTTTTTTTTTCAGCACACAGCTCCAAGAGGACAGCTTTTGGAAATCTAAATCGACTTAGAAGCTAGTCATCATCATCTCTAAATACACCCTCTCTTCTAATTCTTCCATTTGCAATGTCTTTTAACAACACTAAAGCAGCTATGGTAGTTGGAATAGTTTGGCCATTATGTGCACCATTATATTGTTACAGAATGATTACAATCAAGTGAATTAAATTTGTAAGTGATACGCAATTAATTTTGGTGCATTTGATAAATCCTGTGTCATCGATGCAAATCTGAAAAATAGAGAGAACACACAGTAGCACTGCTTTGATGCTGGGTGCTGCCAGTTTGCAAAATCTTGCAGAAACTTGTGTACGCATGTTGTCAGGCTGCCATGAAAATGTGTGTGGCTTTACTCTAAGTTTAGTTTTTATATATCTCAAAGTCCAAAGACATGCAGGTGAGGTGGATTGGCAATTCTAAATTGGCCCTAGTGTGTGCTTGGTGTGTGGGTGTGTTTGTGTGTGTCCTGCGGTGGGTTGGCACCCTGCTCGGGATTGGTTCCTGCCTTGTGCCCTGTGTTGGCTGGGATTGGCTCCAGCAAACCCCCGTGACCCTGTGTTCAGATTCAGTGGGTTGGAAAATGGATGGATATCTCGAAGGAAGCATGGAAACAGGTGTATACAACATTTTTTTACATATACACTGTTTATACGTGAGGCCCCGTGTCTTTCTACCCATGACACAGAAATACAGTACAATCCTTCCAGTTGAAGACACAATAGCTGTAATTATTGTCAAAGAAATGTAGTCATCATTTTAAAAACTCAACCCAACCAGCCATGCTGACTTTTTGGTCCTTGAGCACAAAATATGTAGGGTCACTGTCCTTTTGTCTTTTATATAAATTGAGGTATTGTGAGTTTATTTCACTAATGAAGTAACTGAACTGCCTGTGGTCTTGTAATGACATTTAACTATTTCCTCCTCATTATAAATATGTACAGTCATATGAAAAAGATAGGGAACCCCTCTTAATTCTTTGGATTTTTGTTTATCATTGGCTGAGCTTTCAAAGTAGCAACTTCCTTTTAATATATGACATGCCTTATGAAAACAGTAGTATTTCAGCAGTGACATTAAGTTTATTGGATTAACAGAAAATATGCATCATAACAAACTTAGACAGGTGCATAAATTTGGGCACCCCAACAGAGATATGACATCAATACTTAGTTAAGCCTCCTTTTGCAAATATAGGCCCCAGTCCCTGAAATAGCTACACAGCCCCACAGCATGATGGAACCTCCACCAAATGACAGCAGTGTACCAGGTGTTTTTCTTGGAATGCGATATTCTTCTTCCGCCATGCAAAGTGCTTTTTGTTCTGACCAAATAACTCAATTTTTGTCTCATCAGTCCAAAGCACTTTGTTCCAAAATGAATCTGGTTGTCTAAATGAACATTTGCATACAACAAGCGACTCTGTTTGTGGTGTGAGTGCAGAAAGGGCTTCTTTCTCATTACCCTGCCATACAGATGTTCTTTGTGAAAATTGCGCTGAATTGTAGAACGATGTACAGATACACCATCTGCAGCAAGATGTTCTTGCAGGTCTTAGGAGGTGATCTGTGGGTTGTCTGTAACCATTCTCACAATCCTGCGCATATGCCACTCCTGTATTTTTCTTGGCCTGCCAGACCTGCTGGGTTTAACAGCAACTGTGCCTGTGGCCTTCCATTTCCTGATTACATTCCTTACAGTTGAAACTGACAGTTTAAACCTCTGAGATAGCTTTTTGTAGCCTTCCCCTAAAACATGATACTGAACAATCTTTGTTTTCAGTTGTTTTGAAAGTTGCTTTGAGGATCCCATGCTGTCACTCTTCAGAGGAGAGTCAAAGGGAAGCACAACTTGCAATTGACCACCAAAAATACCTTTTCTCATGATTGGACACACCTGTCTATGAAGTTCACGGCTTAATGAGCTAATCCAACCAATTTGGTGTTGCAAGTAATCAGTATTGAGCAGTTACATGCATTCAAATCAGCAAAATTACAAGGGGACCTACATTTTTGCACAGCCAGTTTTTCACATTTGATTTAATTTCATACAACTAAATACTGCTTCCCTAAAAATCTTTGTTCAGAAAACACCCCAGAACTCAGATGTTCCCAGGAAATGAGACATACCACTGTTATCTTTTTTCGTAGTAAATTATTATGCAGGCTGAGAGGGGTTCCCAAACTTTTTCATTTGACTGTATTTATCAGATGCTTAATAAACAAAGTTAACAAACAAAACACAGCTAAGTTTTTAAACAAATTACTAGAAGCGTATGTTATTTGAAAAAGCTAGTGGAAAATGAGAGTGTACAGAGTCAATTTGATGCATTCATAGATTGGGACACCAACCGAGTGCTGCAAGTGAGAGCTAGTGGTCATGACATAACCTCAAATTTAATATTAAAATTTAAAAAACAAAAAAATTTTCCTCCATTATAGATGCAGCAAAAATATAATATGGCTAACTTAATTAATATTTTGTCATTACGCATTTAGGTGTTCCCTTTCAAGCCAGCCGCCACCTAAAGATGCTAAATTAGTGAGACACCATGTATTGACTGAAGTACCTAAAGTCGCATTGCTGACATAGTAGTAGCTGTAGTAGCAGTAGTACTGTATAATGTTTAGAGCACAGTGAAATTCTTGCTTGCATATCAGACCAACATGCAACAAGTTGCAACTCTCTGGTGCGATGATAAACAGCAAAGTATTAAAATACATAACTTGATTGTAATTACTCATTAAAATGATCATTTTAAATCCATTATAATAACAGAAGCAAAATCAGAATATGGCAATAGTTTACATTGTCCTTAATAAGAAAACGAAAACCGTTTTTGCTTGCTACACTGAAGGTTTAAGAGTCAATTAAAACAGGGGCAAGAATAGAACCATACTTTTATGGTGCTGGAGAGCTTTCAAAAATCTGTTCTTTGTACAGTAATCCCTCCTCCATCGCGGGGGTTGCGTTCCAGAGCCACCCACGAAATAAGAAAATCCGCGAAGTAGAAACCATATATTTATATGGTTATTTTTATATTGTCATGCTTGGGTCACAGATTTGCGCAGAAACACAGGAGGTTGTAGAGAGACAGGAACGTTATTCAAACACTGCAAACAAACATTTGTCTCTTTTTCAAAAGTTTAAACTGTGCTCCATGACAAGACAGAGATGACAGTTCTGTCTCACAATTAAAAGAATGCAAACATATCTTCCTCTTCAAAGGAGTGCGTGTCAGGAGCACAGAATGTCACATAGATAGAGAAAACAATCTCTAGCAAACAAATCAATAGGGCTGTTTGGCTTAAGTATGCGAAGCACCGCGGCACAAAGCTGTTGAAGGCGGCAGCTCACACCCCCTCCGTCAGGAGCAGACAAAGAGAGAGAGAGAGAGAGAGTTTGTTTTTCAAGCAAAAATCAATACGTGCCCTTCGAGCTTTTAAGTATGCGAAGCACCGTGCAGCTGCACAAAAGATAGCAACGTGAAGATAATCTTTCAGCATTTTTAGACGAGCGTCCGTATCGTCTAGGTGTGCGAACAGCCCCCCTGCTCAATCCCCCTACGTCAGGATCACAGAAAGTCAGCGCAAGAGAAAGAGAAAAGTAAGCTGGGTAGCTTCTCAGCCATCTGCCAATAGCGTCCCTTGTATGAAATCAACTGGGCAAACCAACTGAGGAAGCATGTACCAGAAATTAAAAGACCCATTGTCCGCAGAAACCCGCGATGCAGCGAAAAATCCGCGATATATATTTAAATATGCTTACATATAAAATCTGCGATGGAGTGAAGCCGCGAAAGGCGAAGCGCGATATAGCGAGGGATTACTGTATACCTGTTGATCAAAAAGTAGGGTAGTTGGATAGGGAAATCTGTCCCAGACTAGGTGGTGTTGAAGAAGCAGAAGGCTTTCTTTCTGTTTTATGACGTTACAGGCTAACCATTCAAAATTAGGAAAAGGCTGGTCGTGGAAGTGATGTGCAAAAAAGCCTGGAAAAAGCAGTAGCTTTGCATACTAGTACATTTCTGGAGTAACACAATGCTTAAATTAGTGCAGGGTAAAATAAGCAACCATTCTTTTACAATCATATGTCAAACTTTGCCTTCAAATAAGACTTTTTTTCAAATTACATTCAAATACTGTAGTGACATCTGATCTGACAGTCCTAGTGTCTATTTTTAACACTCCATGTTTTTAGCTGTGAAGAGGTTAGTAATAATGATTCAGAATCATCCACTCTTTCTTATTCTGTCTAGCTAGAGTATGGGAGTCCTTGAATATTTGTGCAGAAATTTTGACTGTTGCTTGTAAGATGAAATTGCCAGTTTTAGATTCGGGATCTAGAGAGAGAGAGAAAATGGCAGTTTGCCTATCCTCAAGATACAAAGATGAAACGCAGGGGAAGGAAATGTCTTCATGTTTGGATGTTTTTCTACTCAGCATCAATAGCAAGTGACTAATAAAATAAAAGTGTTACATCTTTTTACTTCAGTTACAAAAGCATAAACCACCAAGGACTATGTTATACTTGTTATTTTTCCTTTTTGACATATTTCTTGATTTCTTTGTTAGGAACAAAAACGTCCCCAGATCCTTGCTGTTTGGCAGCACATCTGAAAAATGCTGGCTTTAATCATTATCACTCTGTAGATAAACTGTGTGTGCTGATCAGACACTAAATAACCCTATTTTCTTCTCCATTTTGTCTCCTCATTTGCAAATGAACACTGTCTGCTTCATTTAGATAACTTCTTTATTAACATTCTGTGCTGCCTTTCTTTTTAAGACTTTGTGAGCGCCAATATGAGGATATCTGAGAGTGGTGCAGAAAAACAATTAAAAGGAAAAGACAAATACAGTGTGTGTTTCTAAAGGTGTATATAAAGCAAAGATCACAAGTCTAACAGACTGCAGCCTACTGAAATCCTGCTGATTTTTATATTGAGGGTTATTTTATATATTCATTATATTTGCTTTTTGTGTTAATAGTTCCTTTGTCTATCTGTAGATTTGTAACATAAGTAGTTTCCTTTGGGATTAATAAAGTTTTTCTGATTCTGATTTAACCTGAGGTATATTTTACCCATAATTGACTTTAGAACTTGCTACAGTAACCTAAGAGTGAACCCTGGTGCTTGAGCTCACAGTTAAGTTATTGGCCAGGCAGATGAGCAGTTGAGTCACTAGAGTGCACCCAGTCTTTGTAGTAGGTTGTGTTCCCTTTCTATTAAGTAGTCTGGCATAGCTAGATGCTCACCAAAACTCACTCCCATCACTCTGTCGTCCATGATCCGTACCAGTGAGCCTTTGTCTTAAACTTTCCCTGTCACTCTACAGTCACATCTTTTTGGTTGGCAACAAGTTTAAGTTTCACGTTGGGGTGTATTACAGACTGGCATTATCTCCGTAGCTTATCAAGCTGCTGCCAGACATTTCTTTTTGACTTGGCATCTCTTTGCAATGCAGCCTCTACACCTTATCTGATACATTGATCACTCACCAAGTGATATCTTAGAGCCACCATCTCATGGTACTAGTTAAACACTTGTCTCAAACAAAGAGCCATAACTCAAGGACTGGCAACTCTGAGCGACAGAACTTTGCGCCAAAGGTCAACCTAAAAAGGCTTATGTGCACCTAAGAAATCAATGGAAAGAAATCCACTTCTGCCTTTGGAGCAACCTAGCACACCCTAATTAACTGCTTCCTCTGTACTGCTCAGCCTCTGCGTCTGATGTCCAAAGCAGAAATCCCAGTGCTTATCGGGTGTGGCTGTGACAAAGAGCAATCCCTTCTATTCCAAAGGGTAACTGGTTCTGGGATGCCATTAGTGTAAACCTTGCTAAAGGCAGCAAGTTCTTGAGCAGAGGAAGACCATACATAAGAGTTTGCATTGTCTTTGCAGGGTGTAGTGTTTTCGTAGACCCTGTTCACTGGCTGACAGCATCTTGGGGTTTTAAATTCTGATACCTACCGTATATCTCATGATCTATAAGACCAAGTGCCTTGATTTTTTTCAAGGTCTGTAACAGGGTCCCTGTATCTTGAAATATTCCAAATGGCATCTAATTTGATTTAATATTTTTAAAGTTATTAATATTTGCTAATTTGTACTCCTCAGGTTACTAGTGTGCCCTACTGAAACTGACTTAAACATTGTTATAACCAATCATGTGCTTGAATATTAATAGTGATTAACTGTTTTGTGATTTATGATAAATGTTTGTTTAACATTTTGCTATGCACAAATTTTTTTTTCTTTTGAAGATTTACAGTCGGGATAGTCTGTAACATGAAAACTGAATATGAACTGGCATTTCTGGTGAGTTCCTGGAGAGGATAATACATGGAAAGATGGCTTCAGTTGCATTCACTGACACCCTATATGGAAGTATGCTGGTGATATTAGAAACTTTACTTTTACTGTAATCGACTGTCTCTTTATTTTAAATGTAATAATTATTTCTATGCTCTTTAGCACTAGGTGTGTGTTATTTTATAAACATATTTTAATTTAGAATTATTGCATTAACTGCTTAACATATTTTGTGACGCATTCAATGAAAATCACTATATAAAGTATTATTAAAAATAAGGCAGAATTCCAGTACAGTACAATTCCAGTTAATTAATTTTACAGCTGCAATAATGTGCAAATATTCTGAAAGGACTGCTAGGACACTTGCAATTTGAGCAAATTTTGTTCTAACTGGCCATTGTCATCCAGTTTTTTAAAAATTGAGAATTTTTTAATAAATAGTTTGCTTTGTTAAGGTTGAAATCATTTTACATTTGAAAATAATTACAATTTTCTAAATAATGTACTCAAGCACAGTAACACATGTAATTGTAGTTACTTTACTCTATTGCTCTCTATATATATTTTAAACTTGCTATTTTGATATTGCGGTAAATTGTTGACATTAAAATTAATCCAATGTGCTATATAAGGCAAGACCCCAACAGCAGGCTTTTATTCTGCTGCTTTTTATTCTGACAGAAGACTCCTCACTAAGATGCAATTTATCACATGTTAAACAAATCAGGTAGTAAAAACTTCTGTGAATTTCTGAACCCCCTCATCAAGAATATAATTGTGGAAAAATACAATTTCTTCCACCAGTATGCACATTGGAAGAGACAGTACTGATATGGCAAAACAGACAGACAGACAGACAGACAGACAGACAGACAGACAGACAGACAGACAGACAGACAGACAGACAGACAGACTGACTGACTGACTGACTGACTGACTGACTGACTGACTGACTGACTGACTGACTGACTGACTGACTGACTATCTATCTATCTATCTATCTATCTATCTATCTATCTATCTATCTATCTATCTATCTATCTATCTATCTATCTATCTATCTATCTATCTATCTAAAGGCTTCAGTTTATGTTGCAAATGTTCTGCTTTGGTGCAGATGGGCCTGCTTTGTATTAAGTTACAAAATATTCCACTTGATGTCACCAGTTTTCCCTAAGGTTATAGAAGCTCTCTACTGATTTACGCATGTTTACCTGTGTGTTACTAAAGCTCCCTTTTTAGGGTGTGAATGAGTCCTAACATCTGTCTGTATATACATACACAAGGGGGCTTCGCCCCCTGCTCGCTTCGCTCGCCTACCCCCGGTGTTTTGAACCCGTGCCCGCTGGGCAGCTACGTGTCCGGATGACGCACGTTTAATACGGCGTGTTTGCCCGTGTCATTCTGGAGTCCCCCACCGGTAATACAGAGCTTCGTCCGTACTATTACGTGGTGCATTGTGGACTACTGCGGACCCCGTAGTTTTTCTCGTTTCAGTTTGTATCTGTGGTCAGTTGAGCTCATGTTTTTCAAGCTTTTGAATTCCGGTCTTCATTATCTGTAACCTGCTGTCCATGTGCGTGGCCCCCTTGTTCAACCTGTTTATGACGTTTTAGTTTCCTTTCTACTCTGTCTTTAAGTGAATGACAATGATTGCAAATAACATTCATTAATCCCAATGAATTTTCCTCAATAGTGGACTCATTATTGAAGGCGTTGTCAGCCAACTGGCGTAAGCATTTAGCAGGTGTCTGGCGTTGATGTCCGCGACGGGCATGTTTTGCTTGTGGCGTTTGACTGCCGCGTTGTTGCATGTACATTATTTGTGACGCGCTATTTTGTAGTTTTAATTGATTAAACGCCTTTTCTGCAGTTGAACGGTTAATAGTGCTATATTGTAAGGAGATCCACCTATGCTCACACCTATGCTGCCTAGTGTGAAGGTGTTCAGATGACGTATGTTTAATATGGACGTTTCCTTTAGAAATGTGGTTTTGGGTGTCAATTCTTATTGATAGGGGGGGGGTTGAGGATTGTTGTTGCGCGAGCGTCTTCTTTCTTTTTGTGTTCCATGGGCTTGACACCTATGCCGACACCTATGCTGCCTAGTGTGAAGGTGTCGACGTTCACTTTAGAAGATGTGGCTTTGGGTGTGTGTGTGTCCCGTCCCTTTCTTGTAGGGTCTGTGGGGTGGTTTTGTGTTCTTTTTTTTGTCTTCCATGGGCTTGTTGAATCCCCCTCTTGGTGTGTGTCCCGTCCCGTCCCGTGCCTGTAGGGTGGGGGGGGGGTGTGTGGTCGTGCCTTGCTGTTGTGCGCTCGTCTGTTCTTTTTTTTTGGTGTGTTTAGTTTCGTGTGACTCCTTTTTTGTATGTGCTCACTCCTTTTTTCTGTGGTCTTGTCCGCCACTCGCGGCCCCTCATCCGCCTTTGTCGCCCTCTTTTGTCCGCCTTTCTCCAACTCTCGCGGACTCTTTTTGTGCCTGCGCCTCTCGCGGACCCTCATCCGCCTCTTTTGTCCGCCTTTCTCGGCTCCTCAGACGACTCTCGCGGACTCTTTTTGCGCCTGCGCAGTACGTCTTTTTGCAGCTACGGCCCATGGCCGGATGTGCCTGCGTCCATCATCCGGTTTAGCATTCTCGGTTAGTAATATAGATATATATACACACACACCCCGGCAACCCCCCCAACTGCGCTGTGTTCTGATACTCTGTTAAAACAGGCTGGAATTGGTTGTCCGCTGCTGGTTCAACTGCAAGTTCACAGGCTCACAGCGTAACGTGTATGTTGACTTCTCTCCTCCAGAATGTGCCTACTCCAGCTGCTGACTCACAGCCACTAAGCCTGCTTGATGAGAGAGGCTATCTGTTGTTTTAATCTGAAGAAGGGAGCTAATGCAGGATGACTGTCAGCGTCACTGCTTGCTTGCTGTATGTTCGAGCGCTGACATGACAGCTCCCATTTGGTTAAATGCTTAAAGATTGTTCCTGTCTTTATAACTATAAAGCTGATTTTCTCAGAAAAATGGATTCACCTCCTTCTCTCTTGTGCAAGTCTGTGACCCATGCATCACAAGGTGTATATATACAGTTGTGCTCATAGGTTTACATACCCTGGCAGAATTTGTGAAATTTTGGCCACTGCTTGGAAAATCTAAGGAATCACGCTGAAAACTTTCCCTTTAATTATGGAGTGTGCTCGAGTGAAGCAATTTATTATCACATTGTGTGTGCCCTTTTGAAATCTAAATGATAACTGAAATCACCCAAATGGGCCTGATCAAATATTTACATACCCTTGAATGTTGGGGCTGATAATGTACACACCAGTTGACACACACAGATTCAAATTAAAAAAGAGTTTCCACACATGTAACTTCTTTGATTATAATCAGTGACTGTTTATAAACAGTCAACTTAAACTTATTCAGAGGTGCACTGACATTGCTGGATACTGAACCATGGGGAAAAGCAAAAGAACTGGCAAAGGACCTGCAAGAAAAGGTTGTTGAATTGTATAATGCAGGAAAACGACGTAAAAAAGACATTCAGATATCTGAAAATACCTGTCAATAGTGTTCAGACTCTGAGAAAAAAGAGGAAAGTTAGAGGTTCTGTTGTTACCAAGCCACAGTCAGTTAGACCAACCAAGATTTCATCCACAACTACCAGGATCATTTGTCGACATTATATATCTATAAATTTTATATATATATATATATACTAGCAAAATACTCGCGCTTCGCAGCGGAGAAGTAGTGTGTTAAGAGGTTATGAAAAAGTAAAGGAAACATTTTAAAAATAACGTAACATGATTGTCAATGTAATTGTGTTGTCATTGTTATGAGTGTTGCTGTCATATATATATACATATACACATATACACACACATATACACACATATACAGATATATTATATATACATATACACATATACACACACATATACACACATATACAGATATATTATATATACATATACACATATATTTTTTATATATATATTTTATATATATATATATATATATATACACACATACATACATACATACATACATACATACATACATACATACATATACACACATAGATGCACTTACAATAACATAGAAATCAATATAAACAACATTAACATCATTATCATATGAGAATATGAAGTAATATATAAGAAGCACATTTCATATAAATATAAATTATTAAACGGTAAAATCTTCTTCTATAATTTGCTACCATGGCTTTTCGTTGGTCTGTCCAGGATTTTAAATCACCTGTAGCTTGCAAACCGTTTCACCTATTGACTTGAAATCTGGTACACATATAATACGTCACGTCTGCTATCCGCTTTATGGGTGATGATTGTATTACTCTTTTTATGTTTATTTTATTTTAGAATCAACTCCTATCTGCGCACACCAGGGCGGCCGTGGGCAGATGCGTATGGTGTATTCACTCCATGTTATCGTGCATTGCGCTGTCACTGGTATTTTGATAAAAGAATTTGAACAATATATAAGAAGCGTATAAATTATTAAACAGTAAAACATTAACATTTAAGAAGTAAAGTTACATTGAGTACTACTGCAGTGCCTTCGGGTATACCTCATTTTTTCTTTGCCCATTACATGCTTAAATGTATACATTTTTTGGTGTACCTACCCGAGAACACGCGACATATAACCGAGCGTGGGAGAAGCATGGATTTTAAACACGCGTTGAGTTCATCTGCTGGTCTCCCTCGTGGAATAACTGGTAATGTTTGACTAAAATGTACAGCGAGTAAAACGACATTACCTCCTTTTTTTTTTTTACGATCTCTGAGATCTTGCTTTTTTCGGTTCAAGGCTTCATAAGCTCTTTTATGTTGTATGGTGTACTTAATAAGTACTAATTATCCCAAACCATCATCTTTGAATGTTGCAAGACTTTCGCCTTGTATGTAGATCGGGGTAATTACATTCATTGCATTCCTAGTCTGAATCACAATGTGATTGTATGGGTGGTTACCTGGCACTGTAGGGTTGCCACCCGTCCTTTAAAATATGGAATCGTGCCGCGTTTGAGAATGAAATTGCGCGTCCCGTTTTGAATCAATACTGGACGGGATTTATCCCGTATTTTTTTTATCATTTTTTTTTTAAAGCAGCGTGTCATGCAAATCATCCCACACGCATTTTATGAAGATGCCTCCTTTCCTACTTTTGATTGGGTAATACTTGATGTCATCGTTAGTTTGATTGGTCTTTTTAACTGTCCAGTGAGGAGGGCGTGTCTTTTAAGTACAGTCTGCAAAGTGTTGGCACTGAGATGTGGCGTCAGCGCCATAGTTGAAGCCCCTAACGTTGCGGTCAGCAAGTCGGCTAACATCCGCCATGTGCCGTCTTTCAGTTGCGAGAAGCAGATCATAGAATGGTTGAAACTGTTGCCCTTAACGTTGCGCCACGGTGTGTGGTTCGTTTATACCTCGTGTCTTCTCATTAAACTTTTATCTCGCGAATATGTTATTGCAATCCGCAGCGGGAGCGTTTCTATAAAGTTAATTTAAACTTACGTTTTACACCGTGCTTTGTTTCCCTTATGAACATGCTTGTATGCTTCACTCGCTCCGTTCTATTGCAATCCTTAATGGGAGCGTTTCAATAAACTGATTGAAAATAGTTTTGCATTTACCTTTTTAGTAAAAGGCGAGCTTTTAAGCCTGAGAAATCACCCCGTAAATGCACACGTTTAATTGCACATGTGTTAATATGTATGGTTACACAGTATTAAAAGACAGTGAACAACGTCAGTTACCTTTGTTCCCGCGTTTGATAAAAGGTGAGCTTTTAAGCCTGAGAAATCACCCCGTAAATGCACACGTTTAATTGCACATGTGTTAATATGTATGCTTACACAGTATTAAAAGACAGTCAAAAATTAACGTCATTTACCTTCGTTCCCGCGTGTGACTCGTGCTGTAAATCTCTTCCTTGTTTTTAGTTCACGTGATTACGTAGGAGGCGTGATGACGCGATACGTGACTCCGCCTCCTCCATTACAGTGTATGGACAAAAAATATGTTCCAGTTATGACCATTACGCTTTGAATTTCGAAATGAAACCTGCCTAACTTTTGTAAGTAAGCTGTAAGGAATGAGCCTGCCAAATTTCAGCCTTCCACCTACACGGGAAGTTGGAGAATTAGTGATGAGTCAGTCAGTCAGTGAGTGAGTCAGTCAGTGAGGGCTTTGCCTTTTATTATTATAGATATATATATATATATATATATATATATATATATATATATATATATATACACATCTACAGATATATATATATATATATATATATATATATATATATATATATATCTGATACACACACACACACACAAGGGCGGCGCGGTGGTAGCACTGCTGCCTCGCAGTGAGGAGATCTGGGTTCACTTCCTGGGTCCTCCCTGCATGGAGTTTGCATGTTCTCCCCGTGTGTGCATGGGTTTCCTCCCACAGTCCAAAGACATGCAGGTTAGGTGCATTGGTTATCCTAAATTGTCCCTAGTGTGTTCTTGGTGTGTGTGTGTGTGTGTGTGTGTGCCCTGCGGTGGGCTGGTGCCCTGCCCGGGGTTTGTTCCTGCCTTGTGGCCTATGTTGGCTGGGATTGGCTCTAGTGGACCCCCGTGACCCTGTGTTAGGATATAGCGGGTTGGAAAATGACTGACTGACACACACACACACACACACACCAAAGAGTGTCCCAAAACGTGAACATCACATCTGTGGAAGACAGCTTATCCATTAACCAGGACAACCACAGGCTCCCAGCACTACAGCAGCTCATCATGAAAGCAAATCCAAGCTGACCATGGTGGCACTATAAGCACCGTCATCGATGGATGATGCAAGGAACAATGTAAATGCAGGGAACAGTACTATTTAGCCACTAACCTGGCCACGACCCTGCTTGATTGCTGTGTCTGTGTACAGGAGAGTTGTAGATCCCGCTACAATAAATAACCATGCTGTTCCTGTTTCAAGCTGAATAAAGCTGGTTTTGCTAAAGTACTGAGACTCAGCCTTGTGTTTTGGGGTGCAAGATACTCACACGTCACAATATACTGTACATACACACAAACATAGTGGCGGCCAGCCGAGGCCCTTTTCCAGTCAGGACACCAATATAATGGAAGGACTGGGGGAGAAAGCTTGCGCAGGACACTACCTTCCCCGGAGTGCTATTTGGCAGCAGTGCCTTGGATTCCCACAGGGCTTCTTGGGAGTTGGAGTTCAGCACAACCCTGTTAGGTTCCGTGGGTGTCGCCAGGGGGTGCTGCAGGAGTTGCAGAGCCCTACTACGTCACTGGGTGTACTTCAGGATCATGTTGATAGGCCACTTGGATTGTTCCCGGGTGCAGCATAAAGGGGACCGCCTCACTTCATTCAAGGAGCCTGATTTGGGAGGAAGAGGACGAAGCTTGCCAGAAAGAGTGGAGGTGGACAAGAGACAGAGAGAGAAAAGAAGAAGAGAAAAGAAAGTGCTGTGTGCTTTTTATTTGGCTGTGCTTTTGTGCTGTGCAGGTGGGAAACAGTCTGGGAAGCGTTTCCCACAAGAAATAAAGCTGTGTGTATGAAAAAACCTGTGTCTACAATATATATATATATATATGTATATATATATTGTGAGCCCTTCAGCCCAGACACAAACAGACTGACACCGGGTTCGCTTCCCGGGTCCTCCCAGCGTGGAGTTTGCATGTTCTCCCCCTGTCTGCGTGGGTGTCCTTCCACAGTCCAAAGACATGCAGGTTAGGTGCAGTGGCAATCCTAAATTGTCCCTAGTGTGTGCTTGGTGTGTAGGTGTGTGTGTGTGCCCTATGGTGGGCTGGCACCCTGCCCGGGGTTTGTTTCCTGCCTTGCGCCCTGTGTTGGCTGGGATTGGCTCCAGCAGACCCCCGTGACCCTGTAGTTAGGATATACTGTAGCGGGTTGGATAATGGATGGATGGATTTTGCTTATTTCAATAAGTGTGTTTAGGTTATTTGTCAAAGTAAGTTTATTGCTACATTCAGATCACAAAAGGAGAAAAGCCAAGCAAAATGACACCTTTTATTGGCTAACTAAAAAGATTACAATATGCAATGTTTACATCTTGCCTGAAGAAGGGGCCTGAGTTGCCTCAAAAGCTTGCATATTGTAATCTTTTTAGTTAGCCAATAAAAGGTGTTATTTTGCTTGGCTTTTCTCTACATTCATAATGGCTAACATGGTACAACACCCTAGTACTACTGATCACAAAAGGGAAAGTGAAAATGTTTAATGTAGACCTTCGCCAATTTATGGACTTTATTCATAAATTTTATAGATGACATCATATTTTTGGTGTCCCGGCTGGAAAGTGAAACAGATTTGTCATTCAACCTACACTCATTTTTGGTTTACCCCTTTTGGGCATCTTTTTTATTGTTTTACCCCAGCATTGCCTAAGTCAAAACTGATAATAAGTTAAATGAGTGATTAACCCTTCTTTTTCCAACAGGAGGCACTTCTATATGAAACCCTACAATCATTAATTGGAACAAAGGCTAACCATGTTTGGCTTTAGTAACTTCTAGTTACATGTCCTTCTCATGGCAAATCCTCCTTCTCACTCTGAGTGTTCACTCAGCCCAGAGCACTTTATTGTCTTCAAAGCATTCTCTGGTCTGCCTGCCATCTTATAAAAACACCATAGCTCTCGTTGTCTAATTCATGACTTGTGTGTATCCCCTTTATGACCTTTTTTGAAAGTGCTGGCATATTACCAGTCTTTCTTTACATTATCCTTAAATGCACAACCTGGCCCTAGCTTTCCTAGTTGAGATCATGTGCTGCTACCTATTGGTACAGTAGTACAAAAATAATTATGAAGCCTCATTGCACGTCAGGTTACATAGAAGGCAGTCTAGAGTACAAGTTAAGGCAACCAGGTTTGTTCCTCTACATTTTTGTGTAAGTTTCTAAATACTTTTTATTGGTTGTTCTTCATTTTTAATCTGATGGTGGATTGAATTTATTATTAAATTGCTACTTATTTGTATTTATTGTTTCTTTCACCTCAGTTACTGTCACCCAAATGCTTCTTGTGTTTAACACATGAAAATTCATTACAATTACAAGTTCCTACTGCATTGGAATTTGACTTGCAAATATCAACCAAGTTGTTTCTATACCTGTCTGTTTTGAAGAAATCTCTAACAAACTTCTGTCAGCCCTTTACCTGCCTGACAAGTATCAACAAAACTCTTGAAATTTGCTAATTGACAATTAAGCATACAATCTATAGTGAAATCTTTGGTAGGCTGATCACAGTTGTGTTTTTCTTCTTCCCATTTATAAGACGGCATGAGAAAGGCACTATATAAATAAAATGTATTATTATTATTATTATTATTATTATTAGCTTTGGAAAGAGGAAAATGTGCACAAAAAGATAATTAAACTCTGGAGTCCATATTTTGTTTAGAATCAACAAGGATGCTTTCTGTGTAAAAACAAATCTATTTCAGGATACAAGCACAGGTCTAGATAAACTTTTCTAATGTTATCAGTAGCTGTATAACTTTTTGTGAAGACATGCTTATCCTAACTAAAAGCATTAAGGTCCATCCTAACAATGTCTCTGCCAGCATTTCAGTATCTTGGATTGGGGATCTGTTTAGTCTTCAGGAGTGCCTATGAGATGACAAAATTAAAGTTTTCCAGATTTCAAAAATTTGAAAAGAGTGCTGTGTTCAAGATGTTTTAGAAAAAAATTGAACTTTCTCAGCAAATGTCCATTAAGAATTACTGTATCAAATTTAAATGAAATCAGTCCACTGGTAGCTGAGTGATTTCATATCGATGGACAAGAATGACGATGACTATAGGTGCTTTTTACACTTTTATGTGTGTGGATACTCACAAAAATGTCGGTTCATCCATAAATTGTGTTACTTTAGACATGACTTTTGTAAGCATAAATTAGGACTTGAGGAAGTCTGCAGATGGGCATCATGTTCCTTTAAGAAATGATGGCAATAGCAAATGGCGATACATTTTAAAACTAGAATTCAATTTGGCAGATCATGTTGCTACAAAAAAAAAAAACTTTGTGACTATAGCTCTCCTAAATGTTAAGATTTAACCTTTCTTTTATTTTGATATTAAATAGAAAAACTGCAGCTTTTGTGTTATAAAGGAATATTTACCCAGAAATTATATTTTTTATATGTTGCTCACCCCATTTACTTTGTAGTGGTGATCAATAAAAATTTTTTACTCTCATGTTTCTGCGGAGAAATGACATATATTAAAATTTCATACTCAATGGAACCCTATGATGACCAATTCTGGACAGTAGCAAACGATGTGAAAAATGTTCATGGAGAAAAAAAAAGGAATTCTCCTGTAACTCGTGTTGCGTAATCCACATGTCCATTATCCATTCGTATGATCAAAACATGCAAAATGTCTGCATTTTTTGCTAAAGTATTATTAACAGTTACTTCCTGAAAACACAGTGTTGAATGTCAGCGGGAAAGATGTAATTTCCAGAATACTGTGCATTTATGCAAAATAAGAAGATAGGATTCTTGACGAATGAGGGAGAAAGGCAGATCTTCAATTCAAAAACACAGTATTTGTAAGAATTACATCTTTCCTGTTTGACATTCAACACAGAGTTGTCAGGAAGTGACTCCATTCTTTTACGCTAACCTGGAGGTAGCTGCAATTTTCTACTCATATGGTGGCCTGAGGCTTAGCTTCTATGACTTCTACATCACTTTCAGCCATATCTCTAGGATTGATGATGCAGTTTGTTAATTGTGTTCTAGGTTTTTCTTACATTACATTTACAGTAAAACCTTGATTATCCGTCAGGGATTAGGACCAAGGCCATGACGGATAAGAGAAAAGACAGATAACTGAACAGCTACTTTAAAAATGATATACAGTGGATTAGTTTAGCAAATAGTTTTATTTATTTACAAAACGAATCTATATTAACAAATTATAGTATTAACAAAATTAATTAACTCATATAATATTGCAAAAAAGAAAAACTCAGAAGTACTAGAGTCTTCTATGTTTTACTTGGTAGTCTTCCTTCAGTAACAAATTGTGTGCTTTGTCTTATACTGCGTTATCTGGGTTACAGAGCACACCTCCAAAACAATAAAAGAAAGCTTTGCCTACCAGCTAATTAATCCCCCACCAGTTATGTTCTTTTTTTCTCTATACCGCAAATATTCCTGCTTATTGTCTCCTGACTCCATACTCAAAACTTCCTTCTGCCTCACCTTCCTTTTCCTCCTAACTTCTCCTGCCACTCATCTCCTAAGAAGCGTGATCTCACCATACAGAGCAGAAGCTCTTCACCCAGTCCCATCACTTACACATTAATTCCACCCTTTCTGCTCCCACACAGCACATCACAAGCTGCCTGCACGTCACAATATATTAACAAAATATAACAATTTAAAAAGAAAATTACAATACAGAAGAACATTAACATTAATCGACATGTTTTTCAATTTTGTCAGCATCATGCTTTATATCGGTCACTGTTGTTCTTCTTGCTCCATAAACTGAAGTAATACCTGAAGCACTTTCGCCACTTCGTATATCTCTGTATTATAAAAAAAATCTTGGAAGGGAGACGAGACGAGACATAATCTTCTCGGAAGACACTTTGACGTCACGCGAGATAAGGCAGTGAGACCAAAGGACAGCTGCTGTACAGCCTTTTAAATGATCATTGCGCAACGCAACAAGCAGAACACGCAGCTCGCCGGCAGCTGATCCGACCACATTTCCTTAGCGTGCATTCAGCCCTCCACAACTCCCCCCTCACAACACGAGCAGTGTTATACATCCTGCGAGAAAGAGATTTAACCACCGGAAATAAAGGACAAAGAGTAGATGATAAAGTAAAATGTCGTAAAGAATTCAAAAATGTTGGTGCGCTACACATGCACAGCAGGATAGAGATCATGGAAGTACGAAAATTCCAAAGTCTCAAAAAAAGGATAGGAAAGATCGCATTAGCGCAAACAAACTGAAATTATTACTCTGTGAAATAACGGAACAGCGAAAAGAGATCAAATATATTGTTCGGATTTAAACTTTAAGTCGGAGACTTGTTGATCATCTAATTCGTGTTGCCAGCGAGAATTACAAGATTCCAAAAACGTTGCTTTATGAAGTCCCGTGAGACCAAGACTTTTAACATGAGATTCTTTCAAGTCATGCCCTACTTACAACTATTTTCAAACAAGACCACCGTCATCTAACCTCAGTCGTGTGAATGCTTTTTTTCAGACACACTTCCTGCGCTCTCAGCTCTTATAAATTTTATCAGGACAATAATTTTATACGTTCTAGATGACACGTCAACGACAAAGCAAAGAAGAACGAGCATGGACAAACATTCTAGAAAGTCATTTTATTTATTAGAGAGAAAGAAACAATATTCACTCACAGGCAGTCATACGTTCCGTTGTCACAATGTAAGTCCAAACACGGAATCAAAATTCAATGCGATCTTGAAGAAAAGTTAATTCCAAATATTGTTTGTACAAAAGTTTTAAAGTAAAAGTGAAAATAATGCATATTTAACAATTCCCATGAAAATAACAATCTCTTTAAATTGTATATCCGGTAAACCAAACCTGGGGGTGTGCGAGCGAAGCCCCCTAGTGTTTAATTACTTAATTTTTTTTTGTGACAATTCCAGCACCACACACATATGTTTATTGGGTATTACAAAGTGTAATTTTATATTAATTATAACAAAAGTGAAAAGCTACAAAACGCTAGTGAAACTGAAGGCATGACACATGGTGCTGGGGAAGAACACTACTGTGGGGGGGGGGGGGGGGGGGGGGTTTGGTCTGATGGTTAAAGGAGACTTGACAGTTAATCGAGAGATGGCTATTCGAGGTTTTACTGTACTTATTTTGCTGACAAGGCAACTTACAACATTTATGATACAATTAGTTATGTTTCCTTTGGTTTTCCAATTGGAGAAAATGCTGCTAGGCAAGTGACTTGCTCATGGTCACACAGTGTCAGGATTTGAAGTCCAGAGCCGTAACTACTACACCACACTACCTGCCTACATGTGTCCTAAGTGCTTAGATGTCAAGGGAGGCTCAAGTTGATGCCCCTTAGAGCTTCCAGCAGCAAAAATCTGCATAATGCACCCAGCTTTTTCATGTTTCCATCCAATTGGATGATTTGGGTCTCAGGCTGACACTTGAATACAAAGTGTCACTACAGGTTTTCAACCAGTAGCAAGCAACTTTTCATAATATAAGCATGTATAAAATGTTTTTTTTTTCAAAAGCTTCTGAATGAAGGGGCCCCACATAGCTCTGATCATGTTCACTTATACATTTCTTTCAGTGTGTGTCCGTATGTGTGCACGTTTGTGCTTGTGTGTGCCTCCATGCCTGTATACATGTATATTTAAGTAAATTATGTATCTCAAAAACTATTTGTGCAGAATTTTTTCAAATCAATAGGCCAGATCCCATGACTACACAGACCAGACAGCAAATTCTGTTTAAATTAAACTATTTTATGAACAGCTATCTTTGGACATTGGTCAAAAGTTTTTTGAAGGGTGTGGGGATAAGCACTGGACCAAAATGGACCAAAAAGCACAAGCCTGGAACCTGTAACAAGTCAAACATGATGCAGCTTGTTTGAAAAAGACAGGTCTGTTTTTTCATAAGTCATCATTGTACATAGGTCTCAGGGTTTATGGAAGATGTCTTAGAAACCTGTCAATCAAAATTGTTGTATCTTTGCTACAATGTAGTCATAATCTTCTGATGAAGATTATTATTTGACAATGTGAAAATCGATTTAGATTTTCCTAAGACACACACAGACACTAAACCAAAAACAACTCTTTTGACATTTTAAACATCACAGAATCATACTCTGAACTTAACTGGTTGGCGAATATTTGACCCCCATCACCTAACTTCAATTCACAAAGAAGTAAAAACAAGGTGAGAAAATGTACTGATTAATGGATGTAACTACAAAACCATCTTCTGTTTAAAAGTACTGAAACAAAAACTTCTAACATCAGGTTAAAGGAAAAAAAACACAGAAAGCTAATAAAAAATTCAAAGGGAAGATCAAGTAATAAATTCGGAGGCCAGGCAACATGATGAGAATTTCAGTGTCAATACAGATGGACAGAGGCGTTTAAGCAAGTGACTAAGTCATTAGTACCCTTTACCTCAAAGCTATAGGCAGGAAAATCAATGCAAGTACAGTACATTTGGTTTGATAATAAATTTGCAGTCATCAAAACTCCAGACAGACAGAGAAGAAATAGAACAAAATAAAGAAAATAAATATATGACAATATATTTCTTCTAATTAAAAGCTACTGTGGAACCTAATTGAGGGAAACCTAAGTCTTGGTGCAGCCTTATATAAAGCTCTAAACACTGGCCAACTCACCATTAGGAAAACTACAAGAAGCAGACGTACATGCAAACAATTTTTTTCTTAAGTTTTAAAGTATTATTTTGCATCTCCATTAAAAAAACTGTTCTGAATATAATGTAATCTGAATTGTGCTGTAGAGGTAACAAATTCATTATTTCATCTTTCCATTCCACATTGACAAAGCCAGTCTATCACAAACACCTTACAGACACATTGAAGATACTGCCCAGCCCTCCAAACACCTTTATGAATTCATAAGTTTGTTATTTTATTAATTAAAGAATAGCTTAATATACATTTCTTAATGTAGGCCAGTTGTAAAACTGGATTTTTAAAATGTTTCAATTGCTTAAACAACAAACATGACTGGATTCCAACATGTGTAATCTATAGCACAGAAAATAAAAGAAACATGCTGTAACTAATATTAACTGACCATCGGGATGGGGGTTTACTCCTAAATATTGATATATCGAACAGCCCTGTCTTAGATGATATGTAGTGCCTTAGATGTATCATCCTGCCTAATTTCAGCTTTTTAACTAAATGGGAAGTAATGTTTTTGTTGACGAGTATGTGTGTCAACTTTGCTTTCTATACGGTGTATAGAGATGCTGTGTATATATTAATGGAAGCAGCAGAATTACTTAGTTGCCACCATCTATTTCAATTCTACTGAACTGCACACTGCAAAGCTGTTAAGTAAAAAACGTTTTTGGACTAGACATTAAAAATTTTAAACAATGGCTTTTTCCCTTTATTACTTAATTGTAAATGTAAGTTTGGTGATGGAGTCAGAAATTCTCTTAGCAATTCTAGAATGGTGATTTTAGCGTGTTATCAGTTTGTGTGCCTTTGTGTGTGTGTTTGTGAAAAATCAAAATTGATTTGCATGTCTCTAAAGTTTTTGTCAGAAAATTACACGTCTTTTTTTGCATTGTGTAGAGCTTCTGGATTACTACATCATAGCAAAGATACAAAAATTTAGAACAAGCAGTTTCTGAGAAATCCTCCTTGAACCGTGATACCTATGTAGAATGGTAACTTCTATAAAAATTGGCCTAACTTTTTCAAACATGTTACATCATGTTTGTCTTGTTACAGACTCCAGGTGGTTTTTAGACCTACAGACTTAAAAGTTTTTGTCGTTTATCGTTGGGGAATACTACAAGCCAATGCCGATGCCCTCTCCTGGAGCCACAACCTCATGCACAGATGGGTCTGGGCTGAGGAGGGGGCCATGTCACACACGTCTGAGTAAGAGGAAGCTGAATGGACAGAGTGAGGGTAATTACCCGCCAGGCCAGGGGGTGGCAGGGTACGCTAAACCTATTTCTGTTATCTCTGCAGGCCAAATACAGGAAATCCTATCTGATTCAATAATGACAACGTCACTTTCAGTTCTAGCGCCAAGACTGACATCACTTCTGGTTCCGGTACCAAGACTGACGTCACTTCTGGTTCCGGCGCCTAGGACAATGTCATGTCCGGTTCTGGTCCAAGATGACATCACTTCTGCTTTTGGCTTTTAAAATCGCCATCTTTTCAACCAGTCAAGCAGTTCAGCTTTGTAACTCAGTCAGTGCACTTCAGTGAATATTTCAATACCCATTTGTAGCCAGGAACAATATATGGGTAGCTGCCCCAAACCTTTTTGTGTATTGAGACTGATTCTTTCACTATATATATATAATATATATATATATACATACAGAGAGAGAGAGTACATTTTTTTTACATATATAGTATTAAACTCTTAACTGAATTATCTTTGAAATGAATACCAGAATTTTCCCACCTAGCAGTAGCAGGCAAATAATACAAAACACCGTTAGCATATCTCAGTGAATTCTAATAACTTACCCTTTGATGCAAAGGTTTAACAGGACTGACAAGATTTTGCAGGTCAGTTAGGTGGTGGCTTGGTGACGCACCAGGCGCCTGTCCACAGGAACCACTCTTGACTGGAAGATGTGCTGTCCGGTAGATTCTATGGTGAGTAGAGTCCTCCTCTCCCCTGGGCTCCAGGTAGTAGCTGTCATTGGAGTTGAGAACAACTAGCCCCCTGGTAGAAAGATAACAAAGGTACAAAGTGCAGTCAGAAAGCTGGTATAATAATATCTCTGAATTCATCATCCGTAGATTCATAGCATCATCTTTTTCATGCTCTTACTATCCAGCACAAAGAACTTGATTGCTCTCTTTCATCTCAATCTGATCTGTCAAACATTTTTTTTTGCCAGACTCTATTGTCGTAAACTATGTCCAGGTTTTTTCCTTTATCAGTCAAGAATGGTGTTCAATAGCTTTTTGTCTTCATATGTGTAAGACCCCCTTCATTTCAAATGTTCATGTATTGTTTCTTTATTATTTTCCATTTAGTTAACAGATTCTTTCACTTAGTAGTTTGATGTCAGTTATATTAAAGAGTTAATGTTATCTTTACACATTCACCTTCTCCACTGTCCAACCATGTATTGTGATGTTTAGCTTCACTTTTTTTTTTACCTCCCTATAACTTTTGCCAGTATTCTATGTATTTATTTATTTATTTAATTCACATAAATCTTAATGTTATTCCTTTTGAATTATAAACTTGTCACATTCATTTGTTTTTATTTTCTGTCCTCAGAGCTCAAAATCTCTACAACCTTTATGTCCTTGTAGAGCATATCAACAACAGTAGAGGTTAAAGCGAGCATCTTCATCTCAAACCTCATTTCTATTTACTGATATCTGATTCAGAGCCTTCTGTCCTTATCACTGTTGTCTTTTAGGTGTATAATTCACAAATCAAATTCTAGATGGATGCTACTTAGCAGTTCTTTACACAGAAGCTTGTGTAAGAACCTCCTTCCCACCATATGTGAACCACATATTCATTTAAATATGTAGTTGTCATTTACCTTCGTGCAATTGTAATGTAATTTCCCTCTCTGCAAAAAGGAAGCAACCCACATACTTTAATTGTCTCTCATGTGAAAATATATTTAATAACATTTGACCTGTTTTTCATTAAGCCTATAATTTAAAGATTTCACTTCCCAAGTGTCTCCTGTAAAGTTTCTGTAATAAATCTGCATATTAAGCAGGTAGAAATAGCTGTTCTTTTACATGTAGCAAAGAACATATGTTTTTAATAGCTAAAAATTTTAGTTTCATGCAATAGCTTATTCTTCATAGTGATAAACCATCTGTAAGAAGCTTATTATTAAATAACTTCAATCTTCTTGTTCAGCAGCAAAGCCAAAAATTGCGAAGTGGTGGTGGGTCAGTTCTCTGGAAGACAAAAACTTACTGGGCAAGCCATTAGCCATGTATAATTCTAAGACTTTTGGTGGACTGGGTGAGTTCCATTTGCTTTGGTGGAAGCCTCTTGAAGTTCAGAGCAGCTTGATTAATTGACAATTGATCTGAGGTCCGTGTCCCTCTTGAAGGCTCGATTAATTCACAAATGATGTAAGGTTTTTCTGTGTTGGTGAGGGGGGTCACCTTGGAGGTGAGCATTTCATATGATTGACATAAATCAAATAAAAATGTTTTTTGGCATGTACAGTAAATGGGTGACTTGGGACCCCCAGGCCACCTTGTAGCTTTGCCCTGTTCCTGTTATATTCAGCTACAATTACACTCTTACACAAAACACTTCTCCAAGAAGTAAATTCTATAGTATTCAAAACTTTGCACACAACAAAACCTTTAAATGTATTATATCAGGCATGCAGCTATTTTTCATTTGCTGTTTTTTTGGCTGTTATGTGACAATAAAAATCTGAAACTAGACCAAAAAATATGAATGACATTCTTGTTTTTTTCATAATATCATGAACACTATAGAATCAAAACTCAAAATGTTGAGTTAAACTAGTTTTACCTGTGGTGCTCAATATTTTAAAATGTATAAAGGCACAGATGCATCATTTTTAACAATACAGTTTTCCTGTCCCTTCTCAGTTTTGAAGTTGGCCACATAAAATTTGATAAATGGAGGTTCTTTAGTACCCTGTCATGATTTGCTAGAGCAAGCACTATGTGGCTTATTTTTAAGACAGCAAATTAAAGTTAACGGTAAACACAGGGCAGCAATTCTTATGAATTAGTTGTTTGCCTACAGATGTGTTTATGTTTTCATTGTAAAATAATGAAGCTGTGTGCCTTTTTAAGCCTGCTTCTTTAGTTTGATGTCAGGCTTCCTGAGGTGGTAAGGCAAGTCATTTTTATAATAGAATACTTTTTTACTAAAAATCATAACAAAAATATTCTTTAAGTGTGTTCAATAAACAAAATATAAAATCTTTTACATTTCAGCACAAACTAGGTTTCTGGTTTGCATGTGGTTTATGTCTTGTATACAGTATGTTACTGCAGTTGTTGAACTTTTGGGTTTCTGGAATTCTTTTTACAGTGCTTTGAAAAATGAAAGAACACCCAGATTATGAGGTTGGTTTTCAAAGCCCTTTCCAGTGAGGCTCATTGGTCTCAGAATCTGAATCCATCCATCCATCCATCCATCCTCTTCCGCTTATCCGAGGTCGGGTCACAGGGGCAGCAGCTTGAGCAGAGATACCCAGACTTCCCTCTCCCCGCCCACTTCTTCTAGCTCTTCTAGGGGAATCCTGAGGCGTTCCCAGGCCAGCCGGGAGACATAGTCTCTCCAGCGTGTCCTGGGTCTTCCCCGGGGCCTCCTCCTGGTTAGACGTGCCCGGAACACCTCACCAGGGAGGTGTCCAGGAGGCATCCTGATCAGATGCCCGAGCCACCTCATCTGACTCCTCTCTAGGCGGAGGAGCAGCGGCTCTACTCTGAGCCCCTCACGGATGACTGAGCTTCTCACCCTATCTTTAAGGGAAAGCCCAGACACCCTGCGGAGGAAACTCATTTCAGCAGCTTGTATTCACGATCTCGTTCTTTTGGTCACTACCCATAGCTCATGACCATAGGTGAGGGTAGGAACATAGATCGACTGGTAAATTGAGAGCTTCGCCTTGCGGCTCAGCTCCTTTTTCACCACGACAGACCGATGCAGTGCCCTCATTACTGCGGATGCCGCACCGATCCGCCTGTCGATCTCACGCTCCATTATACTTGAACTCCTCCACTTGGGGCAGGATCTCGCTACCAACCCTGAGAGGGCACTCCACCCTTTTCCGGCTGAGGACCATGGTCTCGGATTTGGAGGTGCTGATTTCCATCCCAGCCGCTTCACACTCGGCTGCGAACCGATCCAGAGAGAGCTGAAGATCACGGCCTGGTGAAGCAAACAGGACAACATCATCTGCAAAAAGCAGTGACCCAATCCTGAGTCCACCAAACCGGACCCCCTCAACGCCCTGGCTGCGCCTAGAAATTGTGTCCATAAAAGTTATGAACAGAATCGGTGACAAAGGGCAGCCCTGGCGGAGTCCAACTCTCACTGGAAACGGGTTCGACTTACTGCCGGCAATGCGGACCAAGCTCTGGCACCGATCATACAGGGACCGAACAGCCCTTATCAGGGGGGCCGGTACCCTATACTCCCGGAGTACCCCCCACAGGATTCCCCGAGGGACACGGTCGAATGCCTTTTCCAAGTCCACAAAACACATGTAGACTGGTTGGGCAAACTCCCATGCACCCTCCAGGACCCTGCTAAGGGTATAGAGCTGGTCCACTGTTCCGCGACCAGGATGAAAACCACACTGTTCCTCATGAATCCGAGGCTCGACTATCCGACGAACCCTCCTCTTCAGGACCCCCGAATAGACTTTTCCAGGGAGGCTGAGGAGTGTGATCCCTCTGTAGTTGGAACACACCCTCCAGTCCCCTTTCTTAAAGAGGGGGACCACCACCCCGGTCTGCCAATCCAGAGGCACTGTCCCTGATGTCCATGCGATGTTGCAGAGGCGTGTCAACCAAGACAGTCCTGCAACATCCAATGCCTTGAGGAACTCCAGGCGTATCTCATCCACCCCCAGGGCCCTGCCACCAAGGAGTTTTTTGACCACCTCGGTGACCTCAGTCCCAGAGATGGGGGAGCCCACCTCTGAGTCCCCAGGCTCTGCTTCTTCATTGGAAGGCATGTTCGTGGGATTGAGGAGGTCTTCGAAGTACTCCCCCCACGACCCACAATGTCCCGAGTCGAGGTCAACAGCGCACCATCCCCACAATACACAGTGTTGACACTGCACTGATTCCCTTCCTGAGACGCTGGATGGTGGACCAGAATCTCCTCGAAGCTGTCCGAAAGTCGTTCTCCATGGCCTCCCCAAACTCCTCCCAAGCCCGAGTTTTTGCCTCAGCAACCACCAAAGCTGCATTCCGCTTGGCCTGCCGGTACCTATCAGCTGCCTCCAGAGTCCCACAGGACAAAAGGGTCCTGTAGGACTCCTTCTTCAGCTTGACGGCATCCCTCACTACCGGTGTCCATGAATGGGTTCGGGGATTGCCGCCACGACAGGCACCGACTACCTTACGGCCACAGCTCAGGTCAGCCGCCTCAACAATAGAGGCACGGAACATGGCCTATTCGGACTCAATGTCCCCCACCTCCCTCGGGATGTGGTTGAAGTTCTGCCGGAGGTGGGAGTTGAAGCTACTTCTGACAGGGGGCTCTGCCAGACGTTCCCAGCAGACCCTCACAACACGTTTGGGCCTACCAGGCCTGACCGGCATCCTCCCCCACCATCGAAGCCAACTCACCACCAGGAGGTGATCAGTTGACAGCTCCGCCCCTCTCTTCACCCGAGTGTCCAAGACATGTGGTCGCATGTCTGATGATACGACCACAAAGTCGATCATCGAACTGATGTCCTTGTGCCAAGTGCACATATGAACACCCCTTTGCTTGAACATGGTGTTCGTTATGGACAATCCGTGACGAGCACATAAGTCCAATAACAAAACACCACTCGGGTTCAGATCGGGGGGGCCATTCCTCCCAATCACGCCCTTCCAGGTCTCACTGTCATTGCCCACGTGAGCATTGAAATCCCCCAGCAGTACAAGGGAGTCCCCAGAAGGTATGCCCTCTAGCACCCCCTCTAGGGACTCCAAAAAGGGTGGGTACTCCAAACTGCTATTCGGTGCATACGCACAAATAACAGTTAGGACCCGTCCCCCCACCCGAAGGCGAAGGGAGGCTACCCTCTCGTCCACCGGGGTAAACCCCAATGTACAGGCTCCAAGTCGGGGGGCAATAAGTATGCCCACACCCGCTCGGCACCTCTCACCGGGCGCAACTCCAGAGTGGTAGAGAGTCCAGCCCCTCTCAAGGAGATTGGTTCCAGAGTCCAAGCTGTGCGTCGAGGTGAGTCCGACTATATCTAGCCGGAACCTCTCGACCTCGCGCACTAGCTCAGGCTCCTTCCCCTTCAGAGATGTGACATTCCACTTCCCAAGAGCCAGCTTCTGTAGCCGGGAATCGGACCGCCAAGGTCCCCGCCTTCGGCCACCACCCAACTCACACTGCACCCGACCTCCTTGGCCCCTCCCATAGGTGGTGAGCCCATGGGAAGGGGGACCCACGTTGCCTCTTCGGGCTGTGCCTGGCCGAGCCCCATGGGTGCAGGCCCGGCCACCAGGCGCTCGCCATTGAGCCCCACCTCCAGGCCTGGCTCCAGAGGGGGGCCCTGGTGACCCGCATCCGGGCAAGGGAAAACGCCGTCCAAAGTTTTCATTCATCATAGAAGGTCAGCATGTCGACTGCTGCTTCATTTAAGTATGCTAACTCCACTTGTGCTCTGTGGCCATCAGTGGCATCGGGCAGCGCTCTTCTCCTATCGATAGCAATGGCAGCTCACACTCTACTTTTGTTTTCTAAGCACTTCATTTCCAAGAAGACAGTATGCGACAGCGAAACACATTCAAAATTCACACTGGGGTTTGTAAAGGGTGCAGCCCCGTGCTAAAGTGGCAAATGTTAAAAGTTCGCTGACGACACTGCTATTGTGGGCTGCATCAGGAATGGGCAGGAGGAGGAGTATAGGAACTTAATCAAGGACTTTGTTAAATGGTGCGACTCAAACCACCTACAACTGAACACCAGCAAAACCAAGGAGCTGGTGGTGGGTTTTAGGAGGACCAGGCCCCTCATGGACCCTGTGATCATCAGAGGTGACTGTGTGCAGAGGGTACAGACCTATAAATACCTGGGAGTGCAGCTGGATGATAAATTGGACTGGATTGCCAATACTGATGCAGAGGAGTTGTTTGTAGGTCGCCCTGAGCATTCAGTTACATTGTGCTGTTTACTATGCGGTGATCTTGTACATTAGGCTTACTATAGTTACGCACCGCAACTTCCTTAAAAGACCGTTGTTTGTTTGTTGCACACATTTGGTTTGTCGGCTTGAAGCAGTAAGCATGTGTGTGTGAGAATGGCGAGTTTTGCACAAGTGTTTGTGGGTAGAAAGCGAAAAAGTAACGTGTGGAAATACTTTAGTTGCAGCGCAGATGATAATAAAAGCAAATATAGCGTGTGAGAAGAAGAAAAGAGTCTTGGTATTTCAGTGCAGGGCCAGCTGGATCAGTGCTTAGTGGAAGTCTGGCACTTCTCTGGCACCTTGACTGCACTTCATACAGGGACGTGCAGAACTAAATAAAAATAAAAATTGTTGACTCCGCTGAAAACTAGAATGAAATAAAAATTAATTTTATAAAATAAAATAAAAACTAAAACTACAATTAATATCAGAACTGAAATATCACTGGTGGGTATTCATGATTACATCCAAAATGACCTGCATACACTGTTAATGCTCATGGCCCCTTTTACGGATTCATGCATAAAAAAGGAGACCTAACTGATGGTTTCTTACAATCCTTTAGTTGGTTCATAGGTGTTTGTTTATTCAAGGAAGTAATAAAATATTGAGGTTTACCGGCTTCTGTTCCTGTATGCGTCAAAATACCAAACCCATATACGATATTTTCTTCATGCCAGTATCTTTTTGCTTAAAGCTGTCTGCGTACCGACAAGCCACATTTTTCTTTCTCTGCTGGCAGCTGGTCTCTAAAAATGACTGAGATAAATAAATAAGTGCTGTGTTTTATTTGTTTATTGATTTTGGGAAAGACTTCAGCCTAACAAATCCTTGTGTCTTTTGGATCAATTTCTTATTGAAACTGATGCTTGTGTTATTAAAGCACTGTCTTCATGTTTACTTTTTCATCAATAATAAATCTTCCATGTTGTTACATTTCCAATACTAATTTCTACACTTGGTCATTATTACACATGCTTATAGATTAGGTACTGTGTCCATATTGAAGTTTTGAAATGCTTTCCAAATATCACTGGCAAAAGTAAAGTTTACAGTGATAATGATCTAAGCGCAAAAGGTCTCCTTATTGAATATGTCTTTACAGCTTTCGTTATTCTATGTGTTAAGATACATTATGATGGTTTTGAACCAATCCAGAGATTTTTTTTTAAGTGGAAAAGTTGTAATTAGCCTATCCATTGCCTTTCAGATAGGTCATGTTCTAAAATATTTCTGAAGTGTCAACCCTGCCTGTAAATTTGATTCCCTTTGGCAAAAAGATAAGTTTTGTTAATAGTCGATTGTAGGTCTCTGTCCAGGCAGACAGAGTGAGCTTGACATTTACATTGCGCCCTGCCTGGGGTTTGTTCCTGCCTTGTGCCCTGTGTTGGCTGGGATTGGCTCCAGCAGACCCCGTGACCCTGTGTTAGGATATAGCGGGATGGATGGATGGATGGATAATGACTGACTGAAAGGGTCTTTGCAAAGTACACAAAAATGCAGTAAAGCTGTACTCAGATGCTGAACTGAAAACTGAATGTGCACAAGTAAAGTGATGGTAAAAGACTGATGTTATCATTAGCAATGAATGTATAGAAGAGCAATTCTGCATGAAAAAATGAAAAATAATTGCAGTTTTCACATTTACAAAGCCATACTGTAAAAGATTCATGACTATAATTGCAAGCAAAAGTGCCTGCACTCAATATGGATTAAACAGAGGGATTAGCTACGGAATGACAAATTTTTCTTTTCTGTTTATAATTAATTTAGAAGGCCACATAGAGTTTTGCTTTCACTTTGGCATTATGGTGTAACAAAATCTTCAAATTTCAAAGACAGTCAATATTTTCAACTGCATACTTGCCTCTGTTGTCTGTGTGTGTGTCTGAAAAAAACAGGTAGCATGTTTTGTTATTAAATCAGTTTGCATATTTAACAATGGAAGTAAGAGGTACATTTTCACTTTAATAAATGAAGCAAAATAATCACACTATTTCAAAGATAATACTTCAGTTTCACGTGGATTAGCCAAATTAAAATTTCGATTTTTTGAATTCGGTTTTCTTAATAACACCGTACTATTTACAGCATTATCACCCAGTAAAAGAGTGTCTGTCTGTTATGAATTTAATGACAAGTCATTTTCACTAATCCAGTTTCACCTACTAAAGCGTTTAATTAATGCTGTAGCCACAGAAGTACAGTATCACTCAGTTTGATGTAGTGGAATAAGTGGATTAGGAGAATGACAGAGAGAGGGAGAATAAATAGTAGTTTCTGATGATCAATCCAACTGTTATAAAGACGTCGTCCAGGTATTAGCAGAATGCAGACACATATGCTTAACTTGCTATTTTTCAGTACTGCTGTTTGTTTTTTTGGTTGTCACAGTCAAATGAACACTTTCAGTTATCCTGGTGTTATATTATAATAAATATTGTTTTGTTTCAGAGTACTTACCCAGGGACTAGTGTAATATGCCACATTGCTCATTAAAGGGTGGGGACATGAAGCTTGTATTTTTACTCCTTTATTGCATCACTGCTTACTGTAAATTGCAGACCTTTCTTCTGAGACATTTCTGTCCAGCACCTTAATTAGAAGCCAATACTTGCTGTTTTAGGAGGACAGGCCATATAGTCGAAATTCCTAGTAACATGCCATATACTTTTCAGAAATAAAAATGTGTTTTTCTGGGCCAGAGTAGAGACATTTCTTAGACATTTCCTTCAGCAGGTGAACAAGGAGATGTAAACAGTGAAATGTTAGTTTTGTAAACCAAGTTTCTATAAATTGGCTCATGGATAAGAAAAAAAGTCATAGCTCAAAATGTATTTTAAAATTAAAAAAAAAAAATCTTTAGCACAACTCAAATTCATAATGAAGTGATGCCAAAAAGAGTGTACACTGCCAATCCTCGCTTTATTGATCTGATCTTTTGTCAGATGGTGTACATTCACTTTTACAGGAAGCATAAATCCAATCTCTATGCTTACAAAGGCTGAGCTCTGGATTGAGCACCAAGCACAATTGAACGAATGCCTAGATATGTGACATAACAAACACATGACTACATTTTGAATTGTGTTACTGAACAGTGCTCCTTGCAAATGACATAACATAATATTGTGAAATCCTAACGTACATTTCAGGGTGGGTCATGACAGAGCAGTTATAATCCTTCCATATCAGTGTATCACAGAATTTTCTGTGTAAATTATGTAACAAAAAGTGTGAAATATGCCAAAACTTCAGAATTATGTGAAATGGAACTGTGATCCTATTCCAAGATTGGAGAGACAGAGTTGGGGCAAGCCCTCTAGTTAAGCGAGAAGTTTAATGAAAGCCATTGATATCTAGAGTGAAACAATGCTGAAATAAAAGGCAGAAACCACTGAGGTGTTCAAGAAATTAGACTTGTAAGACCTACTTTAGGATGAAAAGTCAACATCATTTATTTTAAGAATGATTTTCTATACTGTGTATTCTGGTTTTCCTATCACACCCCAAAGATGTTTAAGAAAGTAGGATAGATTTTGCCTTGCACTCTGAGGTGGTGCAGTTAACTGCAGCGCCAAGTGTGCTTTCAGGTAGATTTAACTTCTGTGGTAAAGGATTGGCTGGATGTGTCAAATAAAGAAAGGAAGCATAAATGAAAAGGCTAGAAGAAGGTTATGAGTTAATTTGTTCTGCAAAATTAGTTTTTCTTTATTTTGAACCACAATGAAAAAGCTGTTTTTACAAAGATGGACACATACAGTGCCGTCCCTGGCCTTGAAGGTTTAGGCTGATTCAGGGAAATAATACAATACTGTACAATGCAGGGTTGAAAGGCTTGATTGTTTATTAAGGTTAAACTCAGACCCTTTTCATAGACATACAGTACAAGAAAACAAACTGCACTGTAACACTGCTGCACAGACAAAAAGAAAACAGCATATGCGTCAGAGAAATACACAAAAATCAAAACCACGAGCTGTTCAGCTCTTCTTCTGTTTAATACTGTGTAGCACACTTTGTGATGATCGTCTACCTACACCATTTTTATTATTGTGTTTGAATGCTAGGGTCACAAGGTGCAATAGTCCATTGTGCTGCTGCCTCACAGACGCAGCATCCAGGGTTTGAATCTCATACTTGGACGTTGTCTGTGTGAGGTTTGTACATTCAACACCATCCCTGCACAGGTTTTCCTCCAGGTAAACCCTTAGATCCCAGGATGTGCAGGTTAAGTTAATTGGACATCCATGTTGGTACTCTATCTCACACTCCCGTTTGTGTTAGGTTAGTAATATCTTTCCATTGGTCCTGCAGTGGACTGATGTCCTCTCCACATCTGTTTCCTACATTTTATCCAGTTCTACCAAGATAAGCACGGGCCTTCGCTAGCCTAAATTAGATTAGGTGTGCATGAATGAATGTTCTACTTCATATGGGACTTGTATTCTTACAGTTTAAACACAGGAAGGACAAGTGACTTGTTTAGTGTCACACATACTGATTCAGAAGTGGGGTTTGAGCATCTCACTAGGTTCTTAGTCACACCCCAAAGCCACTGGGCGCCACTGCCACACTTTCTCCTTTTTGTAAAAGCAGCAGTAATGGAGTGTTTCTACTCCAATGTTTAAAGAAATGGGTGCTTTTTTTAATCATACTGTCTTTAATTATAGAACACCAAAATGTAAACTCTTTTACAATTAAACCTGCAATTATTCTGTTTATAATTAGCAGTGGTGCTTTATATTTTTAACATCATACTGCCTAGTAATTAAAATGCAACCAAAGCCCATTTTTCTCAACATAGATAGATAGATGTTAATAAACATCCAGAGACACAGAAATTCCAAAAAAGGAAATAAAAACCACATCAGATCTCTGGCACCTGATTCATCATGTTTCATTTAATCAATTCATCTTTACTTTTCACACAGTCTTCTCTATCATAAAGCTTTTTACAAGGCAAACTGCAACACATCACTTCAGTAGGAGTAGAATGCATTATTTGTACTTGCCTTGAATGCAGTTAAGTACAAGTGATGCAGGGGGAGCAGCAGAGGAGCTCCATGATGCATACAGTTAACCCTAAAGGTTATTTCATTTCAGTTATAACAATGCAGAATTATAAAGTTCTGGGCCATAGGCTGGTGTCTGAATGCGGAAGACAAGAGTGGTGCAGCTGTAGGAACCGCATGGAGGTGCTGTACACATAGCATGAACTAAAAGGATCAAAGTAAAAGGGTAATTCAAGTTGGATACATTAAAATTCTCTAATTGATAATATATTACAGGGAACAACATTAATAATGATAATGGAGACTAATGTGTTTACATAAAGTTGGTTACTCAGAAGGAACAAGGCAACCTGTCTTTTCTACCCTTGAATGTTCTTAATACAATTTCTGGTTATATATCAGTGAGTTAAATTAGGTTGTTTATTCATTGCTTTTCATATAATTTAATATACTGGATTTTGTTTTATGTGAATTGAATGTACACCATGAATCCACAATACTGAGAATAATAATAACCACAGAGAGAAATGGCATTATCTGGGATTTCTGCCTTGACAGGACACAAAGCATCACGATCAGATAAGTTCCTTGACACTTCAGATGCTGTTGCAAATGTCACCAAGCATTAAAAAGAAAAATGACATAAAAAACGGAGCACCTTGACAACTGAATGGAAAAGTCATTTTATAGTAAAGAAAGGAATTGGAAATGCGCCTAGTCAAGCAAGTGTCCAGACAAAGTGTTGCACTACAAAAAAAAGATAGTTATATAATTATGGGGCCATATACCATTTTGTATTCCTTTTGTTCCTGGATTTTTGCCTTTCCTACTCACCTGTTAAAATTAAAAATTAATTTATAGTTGGTTAAATGCTGTGCTGTGTTAGCTGTGGTCTCCAGATTGACCATTCTGGAGTATTTTGTGAATGGTGTAAGTCATTGTGCAATCTAATGCACTCGTATAAATGTCAGCAACAACTTATACTATTCTAATCTTTTACTGTTAGGCTCTGCAGAGGCTTAGAACTATTTTTGCATGTTTGGAATATTTTCTTAGGTTTACTTTTCATTGATTTTTTGATTATTTTTGTAATTTTATTGTGGCCTCAGCTTTGATGCCATTGCCCTTGTTTGTGTCCTGCCCGTTTGCACAAATGTTTTCCTGTTACATACTGTAGGTGCTAACTGGTGATATGATATGGCAGTCAGCAGGCTATTTAAAGAAATGGGTTATGGATCCTCAGTGTCAGAACTTTGAAATGAATTGACTCATCTTCACTTGAGAAATATGTAATTTCTGGGAATTTCAAATATTCTGATGTAAATCAATCACAACTACACATTTAGTTTTAACCCTTTTAATACTTTGCACGATTGATCAGCTCTTCATTGTTTCCAACCTCTGCCACTCGGTCTCAGTTAAGAAATTATAAGCATATATTTTTTCATGAAAAATATACATATTTACCTTTGCAAAATCTGCCACACGTTGATGTGCATAACAAACATTAGCATTCAAAAGGTTATGTTCACCCAGAAACATGTTCACGTTTTTGATAGAAATTGATCCCTTATATTATCAAGATACCATTAAATTGATTTAAAAATATAGTCTCTAATCAAGGCTTTTCCAATGTTTATGATGGCTATTACTGTTTGAAATGACTGATTATTAATTATTAACATAGGGCTGAAAAGCCCAAATTTCAGCAGCAATTCCTTCAGTGTCCTAAGGGCCAGCTCCCTTACCTTATCCTTAATTAGTCATGTATACAGTAAATGCTAATTGGTTATTAGAGAAACCTATGTATTTACATTAGATAGATAGATAGATAGATACTTTATTAATCCCAAGGGGAAATTCACAGTAGTAGAATTCATTAGTACCAATGAAACATGTTATTCTGTTCACTTGGTTTGCAAGGTACTGACATTCCTAAAGTACAATTGTAGATTCAGCAGACAAAATGAAAACAGCTTTCTCAAGAAACATGTCAGTCTGTTGGCTTTTTGCAGAGTGAAGGACATTTCATGTGACAGATTGCCAAGAAACTGAAGATTTCACACAAAGATGTTGTTATTAGCAACAGAGAAAGGACAGTTCTGGGATGCTGGCCTTAGAAGGGGAGTTGCAAATAAAAAGCAAAAGTAAAAATGGGCAAAAGAACACAGACATTAGACAAAAGATGACTGGAAAGGTGTATTATGGTCAGCATCATGGAATTCGTCTTTTCGCTGTTGCCCATAACACTGGTACTTGATGTGTATTTAGTGAAGAAGCCAACTGAGAACCTATATGGTGTTTGTTTCCCAAACTACAGACTCTGATGTCCTTATCCTCTTATGCAGATGGACATCTGGGCCTTCCTCTTTTTTTTCTATCCTGGTTAGATCCACGATAATAGCAGACACCTTTGTATGAAACCTGTCACATGGAATAGCCTTCATTGTGGAACAGAACAATAGACTGAAATGCTTCTTGAGAAAGCTGTTTTATTTTGGCCATTTTTGAAACCAGAACTGAACTTTAGGAATGCCAGTACCTTGCAACCCAAGTGAACAGAATGACAGGTTTCAGTGGTGCTAATGCAATTACAGAGGTTTATCTAATAACCAATTAGCATGTCAACATAACTAATTAAGTATAAGCTAAGGGAGTTGACAATTAGGGCACAGAAGGAATGGCTGCAGAAAATGGGGCTTTGCACCCGTATGTGAGTAATAAATTAAAAATCAGTCATTTCAAGCAGTAATAGCCATTATACAGTATATGCTAGTAATGCCTTGGCTATATTTTTAAATCAATTTAATAGTAACTTGATAATAAAAGATATCAAAAATGCGAAAATTTGCTGGCCGACCCCAAACTTTTGCACGTTAGTGTTTATGGAAACCCAGTTCAGGATTTACATTGCCATTGTCGGTCACTTATTTTGTACTGGAATTATCATTTATACAGTCATTAGTGTTCTGCACCTGTCATGAACAGGTTTCTTTAGTCTGATTGTGCACCCCTAAATACAATCGTGACTTTTTACTTTCTCATATACGAAGTATAGGGAAAGTATTGTAATCATCCAAAAATTTCATTTCGAGATTTTGATGAATCTTGACGTTTAAGACCTCCGAAAATACCATTTTTGGAATTATGTGTGTGTGTGTGTGTGTGTGTGTGTGTGTGTGTGTGTGTAAACACGATACTCTGAGTATGCTTTCGTTTAGGTCAACCAAATTTTGCATACAAGTATTAGGTACAAAACTTAGATTTCTATCACATTTGGGTTATTTCCACTAACCGGAAGTGGTACTTTACCTTTTATTCATGCAGCGGCAGAGTCCGATTTATTCAACTTTACTTTTATAAAAATTGTTAAATACTGTATATTATTAATTTTATTTGATTTGTTCTTGATAGTTCTTTAATGTACATAATATAAAAATCTAATCATTCTCTTGCGGTTTACTCCTCAGATATCCATCCCCATATCTGAGTGTCTAGGGGAAGTCACTCACGTTTTTTTTTCTTTTGTTTTTTGAAATTATTCCAAATACAGGGTGGCCCTGTATTGACACACATGGAGATCACTTTCAGCATCTTCTGTAAATGTGAGTACCAGATTTGATCATTTTTCTCTTCACCACGTAATGCAGTCATCTCGGTAGAGACGGGACACTTTTTCGTGGGCCACCCTGTACAAAATAGTAATCTTGGCTGAAAGAGGGTTTCTTTTTAAGTACTATCTGTGCTAACACATTTTAGCTGTAATGTCTTTGCTGGGGCGGCACAGTGGTGCAGTGGGTACCGCTGCTGCCTCGTAGTTAGGAGACCTGGGTTTGTTTCCTGCCTTGTGCCCTGTGTTGGCTGGGATTGGCTCCAGCAGACCCCTGTGACCCTGTAGTTTGGACATAGCGGGTTGGATAATGGATGGATGGATGTCTTTGCTGAGTTTGTGAGGTCCCTGAGAAGCATTTCCAGCCAAAAATATTTGTGTCATATTTCATGGATTTAGTATCTATTTTCTCCCCAAAGACAGACATTTCAAAGTAAAGTAGTTTCATACTCACAGTCTCTGAAACTGTTTGTTGTTGGTAGCAAAGTGCCTTTACTGTCCACTGTCATGTTTGTTATTCTAGAATGCTCTCTACTGAAGCCAGGCTCAGAACACTTGCATAAATGTACAACTTTAATGTATTAACAACGAATTATTAAACCACACAACACTGCTATATATGAATAGAGAAATTGTATCAAACACCCATTAAAACATTATTGAGATATGCCCAATTAAAATCATTTGGGTTCTGTAGCACTTATTCATATTGATTATTCTTGGCTGTTCTGTCACAGTCATTAGCCCTCTTGCAAACTTATAAAGTGAATTAGCTAGCCTGCCTTCCTTGTTTAATTTCTCCTGATGTCACAAAGCCTACTTTAAAACTCTGTATGTTTTTATTGTTGGGATGCATTATGCAACCAAAATATAGTGAGAAAGGTTTAAAGCATCCCAAAGGTGTTGCATAGTGTTTGCAACAAAATCCATTTAAAAATAAAAAAAGTAAACCTGACCTTTTTAAATCCCCTTTGCCACAGCTTCAGTAAGGAGTAATATTTCTTAATACAGGTAATATTTTGCTTTTCTGTTCTCCTCCCAGCTCCAAAGCTTGGTAGTGTCTCCATGAGGTCCTATGTGTATGTACAGTAAATACTCACCAGATGCCATTAAAAGGTCAGTGCAGGCTTTATTCTTCTGCCAGCCTAATTTCATTTGTTCCTCTTAGGGTTCCATCTCCCAGCTATCTATAGTTTCTCTTGAATAAACAGTAGAACATCAGCCATATGCTCTCATCAGCTCTTGAAGGGGCCTGGCCTTGTGTTGCCCCCTTTGGTGGTTAAAAATGTTCCATGTAAAATTGCTGGGGTGTATGTTTTTGATTTAAGAATTTAACCCTATTAAATGCCAAGACCCACTCCAAGGAGAGTAATATATATTTTTTTAATTATTAGAGTTTTGCATCCACAGAGAAAACAATCCTTACTTAAGCAAATGTTTAAAGTACAAGTCAATTTTCTGAGCTTGTCCCTGCAGCATCACCCTAATAGGAATTGCCTGTCAGTCTAACCCGCATGCCTTTAATGTCTGAGATGAGAATTTGCAAACTTCACAGATAGTAACAGGGCAGGATTCAAATCCAAGTTCCTGGTGTTGACCGGCCGGAAGCATTAACCACTGCAGCACTTTTTGTTTTGTCAGAAGTAGCAGCTGTGGTGTAATATACTGTAAGCTGACAGTTATTTTGCTGTACAGACGTGACTCTCTAATGCAGTCTTCAAGCTTCTCTGAGTCTGTTAGTGTGTTAGGCCAACTAAATTCATATGTCCAGAATAATGGCTGCGTTGTTCTCACACAATACACTCCACTCTAAAAAATGTTGGAAAAATTCATATATATTTTCAGTCAAATTTCCATCCAAAATGACCTTCAAAAATAGGTGTACACTGCAACAGTCCCCTTCTTAATGGGTGCTGATACTGGGACTCACCTGAAACACTTCTACAGTTGGACCTTTCCATAGCAGTTATAAGGGAGTCCTTGCACTTATAAACTTTAAAAACACCATCCTTTACAGAATATTTCAGACAAATATACTTTGGAATACCAAGCTCAGACAGCTGGTTACCTTCTACTCCTGAGATCCAAGCCATGAAAAAAATGGGAGTCTGTTACAAAAAACAGAAGAGAACTTATTTACTTAGTTTGCACCCCTGTTATATCGTTGGTCCACAAAAACACCTCCTTATTGATAGGTTTGCCATACAAACTCTAGACAGAGTGGGGCCTGACTTCACAAGTGCAGACATTTAATTTGAAGAGTTGTAGCTTTCAATCAGTTTATTATGAATGCTAGTATATAACAAAGACATTTGTAATTGTTGAGATGGTCAGCTTGTCATCTCTTTTTTTTCCCTCCAAGCACATCTGTGAAATGTCTAGACCACAAACAGCTCTGAGCTGAAGACTGAGGTAGGAAAGCACATTCATTTCTCGGATTACCTGCTCACAGGAGCAAAGGTGGTCTTTTGAGCTCAGATGAAAGAACAGCATGACAGATTCAATTTAAAAAGTGTAGTTATTTTAGGTTCTCTGATAGCAAGGAAAAAGGGGGAAATGTAAAAGAAAGTGAGAGAGAAGTCCTGGCTGCATTTTTTTTTGTTTAAATATTTTCCCCATTTTTAGATAAGCTGCACATCTACAAGACAGGGAATTGGACTTGAAACCACAAGCCTGCGGGTTCTGTCCCTGATTTACTATTTGACACTTCAGTCACATCACCTTCATCCGCTCCATCAGTAGCAAATGAATGTCAGTTTGGGTAAATGCATCTGCCAGTTGAACAGCAGCAATAACTTGAATGTTGGAATGAAGTCTGTACACCTTAAGATCACATTATCTGTTTACTTATAACTAAAATATTAAAATTATGCAACTGTGTATTTGAAAACAAGTAATAAAAAGGAGTAGATAAGATTCAGAACATTATGGATTTTCAAGGAATATGGATACAGTAACTTTCAGTTTGTTTAATTCTGTTAGCTTACTTGTCATGTCAAGAAGGCATGATATTCCAGTTTATGAAAATTTATAAAAGGATCTCTTCAGTAATTTTATATTGTTAAAAAAATGATTTTCCAGCTAAGCAAAAGGTTTGAGGTAAGGTGATTAATCTAAGTGCCAGAGAGTGTTGACATGTTCTGTACTGAATATAGGCTTACAGCATTGTATAAAGTACCCAACTGCCATATTTGAATAAATGTAGAGATACCTTTTGAAAAGTGACTCTAGTAAAGGTAATATTTGCCCATGAGCAAACTAGTTTAGTAGACTTTTTAAATTACAGTACATGATAATTATTGTACTTAAGCATCAAAAGTACAACTAAATGTAGTTTTTGTTTTATATACTGTATACAGTCTAAGAATCTTGTTGTGCCCCTCACTAATCTACACTCCATGGGTGACAGGGCCTTCAGCTGTATAGCGCCGACTCTGGAATGACCTACCGAAATTAATCAGGTCAGCTGACTCCATGAATTCTTTTAAAAAACAACTCAAAACTCATCTGTTCAGGAAGGCTTTTAAATCTACCTGACTTTATTTCCCTTCTCTCAGTTTACCTCTATGTCAAGATGCTCATGTAACCTGTATGTGTGTGTGCTAGACCACCAATTATGTTGTCTGTTAGGCTTTTTTCTCTGAATTTACTATCTTACTCTTCTTTATTTATTTATCTGGTTTAGTACAATGCTATATACTTTATACCCTGCCATTCTATCTTAAACTCTGTGAAGTGCCTTGAGCATGCGAAAGGCGCTATATAAATAAAATGTATTTATTATTAAGAAAGTTCTTACAAACTTAAAATGATTCCAGCTACTTTTATTTTGTGGGTGTGTGTGTGTGTTGCATTAAATTCACTAATTATGAGCCAAGTAAGTGTAACTTGAAGGAGTGACATTCAGCTCGAACAAACACCTTAATGATTGTATCCCAACTCAGTGGAGAAGGTGCTAATAGAAGTGTAATGGCCTCCTCTGCTTTAGGAGGGAGCTGTTCCTGAAAGCTTTTTTGTAAAGTGAAGTTTCGTAACCTGGTAATTACCATAAATTTAAATGGAAAGCATTTTTAAGGGTTTCCTGACCCTAAATATCACTCCTGTTTTTGTTAATATAACACCAAACAAAGAGAACATTGACAGAATTAGTTTAATAATAGGCAAAACAAATCCTAATAAGGCATTGCCCTTGATTAAAAAATGTTTCCTAAAGCATTTTACCTAGACAAAGAGATCGTTCCTCCCCCAAACTATGCAACTCTTTAATTCCACCCGGGGGGGTAAACGTTAGCATTTAACATTATACATAGTTATTGTCTGTTTTTCACCTGCATTATTATCATTCTTTAATTTAATATTATTTATTGTATCAGTATGCTGCTGCTGAAGAATGTGAATTTCCCACTGGGATTAATAAAGTATCTATCTATCTATTTATCTATCTAGTTTTACATTCAAAGGAATGGCCTTTTGATTTTTCTGGGCTTTTCCAACGAGCTCTTGGTCTGTTATGATGTATTATGATGTCTGGGATATTGTAAAAAGACATGTGAGCAATACATGTGACAAGATAATTGAACCACAGTGCATTGATGCACAAGTGGACCTTAGGGAAGGGTCTAGCTGCAGAATTCCAGAGCATTGACACCTCACTGCAGCCTGCAGTGCAGGCGTCAGTCTCCGGAAATAACTGAGACAGGGATTGTGTGTCCACAAGCATCCAGCTCCGCCCACATTACACTGGCTGCAGTGAGGTGTTCTTGGAATGACTGCAGCAACAACTGTGCATTAGTGCCAGCAGTGCACATTTGACAATCGTTCCAAATTCTCCATATGTGCAAACTTTTATAAAGCTGTTGTTCATAAAGTGGGAAAGCCTGTATTTTAGATAATTGACTGTGCATTTTTATGCATCCTATTTGTTTTTTGGTTTCATATTGCAATAACAAATGTGTCTAACAAAGTATATTGAAGTAAAAGTAGCCATTTGTGTTTGAAAATGTAGTTAAGTATTATTAAAATAATAATAGTAATGATTTGAAAGCAGGCAACTCAAGTAAAGCAGAAATATTCTCAAAATGTACTTAATTACAGTAAGAAAGCATTTCTACTTCATTACTTCCCAGTTCCTCCCTGTGTGGATAGCACTTTGAGTACTGAGAAAAGCGGTATATAAATGTAATGAATTATTATTATTATTACTATACAACACTGAATGCTCATTGTGTCTTCTTACTTACATGTGTTAATTAACGTGCAACAGAGTGCCATGATTGAGTAGTGCCACTCAATCTTGAAATGTATGTAGTTTTTTTTTACATTTCTGCAATATCCTTTAGATCTAATTTTTAATTATATGTGTGTGTATTTTTGTGTGTGTGTGTATTAGGAGTAGGAGTAAGAACAGTATCCAAAAAATATTGGGGTGCCAGCAGGGTTGCCCCATTTAATTCTGTTGTAAATGAGAAACAAAACAGGCACACGACGGCCCCGAATGACAAAACAAAAATGTGATTACAGCCGTCCAGGCTCTGTGTGAGTAGTTCGGTTTAGCAGATCTGCTTAGTGGAGCTCCGTCTTGTGGTGACCTCGTAACCAAAATGAGATGCCTCCTTCTGCAGACACCTGGGCTGTATTGGGCATGGACTGGAAGGGCTGGGGACTGGGTGTCTTCTCAATGCTGTGGAGGAAGAAGGATGGCCTTCCTGGCCATCGGACCTTCCTTTATTTTTTGTTAATTAGTATTGCCTAATTTTTATATTTTTTCTTTTTTCTTTCTTCATCTTGTAAAACACTTTGAGCTACATCATTTGTATGAAAATGTGCTATACAAATAAGTGTTGTTGTTGATACTGTTAACGACCATACCCCGTGTTGTCCTAGAGTGGTATCACATACCTCTGATTAGGCAATCCTCTAATGTGCATGCATGATTATATATATCAAAAAAATGAAGGGAACATTCATTGAGAGCAAAATGATTTAACAATGGTCAATAGAATCACCAACCCGCTGAGGACTGCATTCAACAGCACAGAGGACATACCAGAGGAAATCACAGGCTGATCCAACTTGCATTAATTCCATCACAGCAACTCATAATGTGACTCAGTAGTGTATAAGGCCCCCACGTGCCCATATGCAATCCTGACAATGTCTGGGCATGCTCCTGATGAGACAGAGGATGGTGTCCAGGGGGATCTCCTTCCAAACCTGGACCAGGGCATCATTGAGCTCCTGGACAGTCTGTAGCGCTACTTGGTAGCATAGGATGCACTGATGTTCTCAGTTGGATTTAGGTGTTGGGGACGTGCGGGCAGGCCAATGGCATCAGTGCCTTTGTCACTCAGGAACTGCCTACACACTGTGGCGTCATGAGGCCAGGCATTGTTGTGCACCAGGAGGAACCCAGGGCCCACTGCACCAGCTTAAGTTCAGACAGTGGCTCTGAAGATTTCATCCCAGTACCTAACAGCAGTCAGGGTACTGTTGCCTAGCATGTGGAGGTCTTTGTGAACCTCCAAGGATATGCCTGCACAGACAATCACTGACCCACCGCCACCCAGTCAAACTGGATGATGTTGCAAGCTTTATGTTACAAGGACACAGCAAAACACAAAACTAGAGAAGAATCTGTCAGAAAGGATAAGGAGAGAGCAATTGTCTGTGGCCACCACCTGCAAAAACCATTCCCTCTTTGGAGGTCGTCTATACATAAATTAAAAATTAACTGTAAGGGATATTTCAGAAATGTTACAAGTCATGGTGGCCATCTTCATTGCATGATGTAGAGATACAGGTGATGTCCACAATTCTTGGACTATCTAATAGTGTTACGGAGTTGAGGTGCACTGTGTCAAAAGCAAATCTTTTCTTTAGTGCATGTAAGTAAAAATTCCACTGTACTCTTAAAGATAATTTAGTCATTTAAGATACAGTATATATAGTGTAAAAAGTATTTCTATGTTACTAAGCGTCTTGCAAAAACTTTACAAAAAACACAGTATACTGTATTCACTCAAACAAGAACATATTAGAACAAACATACACAGTTAACCATTATCAACCAAATTAATGTTTTATAAACTCTGAACATTTAATTACTGTAATGGCTGCTCATTCATATGTATATGTCTTGTGTAATCACAGAAATATTCATTGGAGCCTGCAAATTATTTTTAGTTTTTGTGCCAGCTGTGTCATTGACTCACCACAGAATGCAGCAATAAACAGGAGACTAAAAGAGAATATCACAATCAGGATTTTGTAGTTAGTGCTCTTGTTGGTTTATTATTTTGCTGTTTTTTAGGTTGCTTCACAATCATTGCTATTTTGGAGAGCTGTGTCACTATGACTCTGCTTATAGGCACATAGTGCACATACTGTGTAACACACAAGGTCTTATATAAGATGGCCTCACAGTCTTAAAGTTATTGGACTTTGCGTGAGACATCATGAGAGACACTAGTTCTTGAACAAATTAACTCTAGTTCAAAATTAGGTTTTTAACTTGGCTTTGTTTAATGACTTCAGGGTGTTGCTCCATGAATTTTGTTTGCTGACCTCGGCTGTAAACAGACTATTCGTCTGATACGCCCTTAAAAGGTTTCAATGGCTATCCACAAGACTTGTTGCTTAGGACACTTATGGAAAGTTCAACGGCTGTGACAATCATATGGTGCAAAATAAAAAAAGTCACCTAGGGCAGGGAAGGGAACTGCTATTAATACCTACATACAATGATTAGTTCCTATGAATTTTAAAATGCTACTCTGCTGAAACAAAAGAAGCAAGTCTTGTCTCAAAGCAAAAAGAATATACATGTTGAAATGCAATATCCAAAAACACAAACAAAGAAAGTACTAGTTAACAGAAAACACTGAGCAAACAGAAGGGGCAAAAGACAGCAATAAAAGATCTGAAAGGCTGACCATTTCATTGAATGTTGAGGCTTCATTTTGTAGGGGAAATTGCTGTCATAACATTGTGAGCCCATTACATTGCAGAAAGATCACTGCGTCATGTCACAACACCTGAGGTATCTTGGATATTAGGAAACAGATAAATCACCAGATGCAAAAATGGTATGCAAATCTCAGAAAAGTAAGAAAAAAATGCTTAAGAAATAGCAGTCAGCCACCAATAAAATATGACAGGAATTAATGAAGTAATTCTACAGTTCAGGCTTCAGCAGCATTTGTATGATGCATGTAATAAAATACTGAAACCACAAGATCCCCCCATACAACACACTGTACATGTTTGGGTTATACATGAAAATTATTTAATACACATGCAGTATGTTAAATGCTTTGTATCATTTACAGGACCGAGACTGAAACAGTAAAGTAACCAATCGACACAAAGCTTTTCTTAATTTGTGTATTTTAGTGCTCATCCAGTACATTAATCCCATAACCACACCATCATGGAATAACTATTAAACCACATTCAACTGTTTACAAACCACCAGTGTGCTATGAACACCAGTGTTTCAAAACACATAAGGAAAAAACAGGAGATGGAAGGCATCAAAAAAGGGAAAGACAAAACTCACAGGCAAGAAGGTCCAGAGCACAGTCAAAAACCAAAACACCAGAATAACAGTGCAAACCAGAGGCCGAGTCATTGACAGAAGGAGTTTTGAAACCTGTTGTGTACTTAACATTAACTTGCAATTCTTCTCCCTAACTGCCACTACCATGAAATACCCGCTTTTTTCAGATTGAATCAACAATAAGGTATTGTTTGCTGTACCCTGTCATCTTATGTAGTGATGATGCAAACTGTCATGTTACTTACTGGTAAGAAGACTGGCGACATGACAGCAGGGAACAAGAAAAACACCACAGAATGGCGGCAACTGCAACAGCCATGAGCCTCCAAACAGGAATTATAGGGTAACGGCGTACGACTGTGTGATTGGCACCCAAAACAAAAAGGCCAAAACTTAGCTACAAAAATGGTGACTTAAACAAACACAGGAACTTAGAGAAGAAAAAAGACTAAACAAAAATTGAAAAGAGCAAATAACACTTAAGAAGGCAAACTCCAAATCCCAAGAGCAGAATAAAATGTTCCATCCATCCATTGTCTCCCGCTTATCCGAGGTCGGGTCGCGGGGGCAGCAGCTTGAGCAGAGATGCCCAGACTTCCCTCTCCCTGGCCACTTCTTCTAGCTCTTCCGGGAGAATCCCAAGGCGTTCCCAGGCCAGTCGAGAGACATAGTCCCTCCAACATGTCCTGGGTCTTCCCTGGGGCCTCCTCCCGGTTGGACGTGCCCGGAACACCTCACCAGGGAGGCGTCCAGGAGGCATCCTAATCAGATGCCCGAGCCACCTCATCTGACTCCTCTCGATGCGGAGGAGCAGCGGCTCTACTCTGAGCCCCTCCCAGATGACTGAGCTTCTCACCCTATCTTTAAGGGAAAGCCCAGACACCCTGCGGAGGAAACTCATTTCAGCCGCTTGTATTCGCGATCTCGTTCTTTCGGTCACTACCCATAGCTCATGACCATAGGTGAGGGTAGGAACATAGATCGACTGGTAAATTGAGAGCTTCGCCTTGCGGCTCAGCTCCTTTTTCACCTTTATTTTCAGAATAAAATGTTAAAACCAGGAATCATTGAAATATGTTTCTTCACCATTAAATTCAAACAAAACAAACAACAGTATTAATGATTGAAGAAGTCAAACTCTTAACTCTTTAAAAATGAAGACGAAAGGAGAAGGGAGCCAGAGTTCACGCTACAATAAATGGCTAGTGTTACGTGTGGGACTCTCTGGTAACTATGGCCCGAAGAACCCTAATTTTCAGGCCTTGCCTGTGCAGACAATAAACACAACTGAGAGTAAAGGACCAGGGAGGAAACATAAGCACAAGACATAATGAAAACAGGACAACAGTGAAGAGTGAGAGGAAAAATGACATACACAAAGAAGAATGAAAAGAGCAGTGAACCAGAACAGTAGTACTAACAAAAATACGAAAAACAAAATCAATTAAAATAGAAGAGCCCAACAAATGTTTTATTTTACAGAAGGCTGGAGCCTATCATCGGGGACAAAGCAGAAGTCATTCTTGGAAGTGACTCTAATCCATCATAGTGTACACTGAACTCACCCGACTAGTTTAGAGTCTACAGTTAACGTACCAACATGGGATAAACTTCCTTAGTGAGACAGTGTGGAACAATCAACAGTGAGTTTTAATAATATATATGTGGGAAATGCTTTCACTGAATGTGACTTTATATTATACATTTATCGTGGTGTTCAAATATTTTTTAAACACAGGCGGGTGACTTGCTTAGGATCATACAGCAAGTTAGGACCGGGGATTGAACCGGCTACCTTCCTTTAAAAAACAGTATCCTTAATGCTGTGCCACAGATCAAGCAGGTCATACATTGCAAATACCTGAACATTTTCATTTTAAATGAAACCTGAAGTCCTAACAAAAGCCATGTTACATTTTCAGTAATAGCCTTCAATTCTTATAAGGTTTGCTTTAGTCTTTAGTCATAGGAGCAGGCTCTGTGTACATGAGAGCTAAAAACCAATGAGTGCTCAGCCAAAAGTGCAGTGCATATAATGTAGTCACAAAGGATTGAGGTGTTTTGGACCTCATACAGAGAAAGTACATTTCTTTATTCTTTATTTCGCCTTCTACAATTTCTTGTATTATTAATGTGTTTGTTTTTGCATACCCCTTGGGGTCAGAGCGCAGGGTCAGCCATTGTACAGCGCCCCTAGAGCAATTATAGGTTAAGGGTCTTGCTCAGGGGCCCAGCAGAGTAGGATCTCTTTATATAGCACTTTTCAAGAACAAATGCCCCAAAGTGCTTTACAAGCAGTCATCACAGCCACTCACAAAATGTGAGCTAGAAAATTAAAACCAGGTATATCATGCATAAGCATGCACAATAAAACATAGGGACAGACTAAAACAAACATAGATTAAATTAAAACCAGGAATAAAATGCAAAGACATGCACAATAAAACCAGATAGCACTCAAAAGTAAATTTGAGCAAATTAAGACAAGTAGTAAAATGCATCGGTAATGCTAGAAAAGCGAGCTTAAACAAGTTGAAACCAGGATAAAATGCATAGACATATACGGAAGAACACAGTAAGGTTACCCAAAGGCAAGCTTGAATAAAATGGGTCTTAAGTTTCTTTTTAAAAATGTCCACAATGTCCACTGATCTCACATATACAGGAAGGGAGTTCTGTAATTTAGGGGCCACGGCCTTAAACACAGTCCCGTATAATTTTTAGTCTGTTACACAGAATAACTAACAAAGCCTGATCAGAAGACCTCTGAAACCTATATATGATATATGGCTCAGTAATACGGTTAGGGGATTTGACCAAGCAGGGCTATAAATGTGAGAACCAGTATTTATTTAAATAAACTCTGAAAGTCCTGGGAAGCCAATGTAAGAAATCAGAATGGGTGTGATGGGAAATCTTGTAGATGATCTAGTCAGGAGCCTTGCAGCCGCAGCATTCTGGACCAGCTACAAGCAATCCAGTGAGAACGATTTTAAGCAGGCAGGAAAAGACAGAGTTGCAGTAATCATGACACAAATGCATGCACTAGCATCTTGGGAAACAATTTGTCTGAGTCTGGCAATGCTCCTAAGGTGAAAGAAGCAAGACCGTGCTAAACATTTAATATGATGGTCCAAGGTCAAAGTCTGGTCAAAAGAGACTCGGGTTTCTGACTGTGGATTTCACAAATGATGAAAGAGATCCTAGGTTATCTGGAACCTTTGGGATAAAACTGTCAGGTGCACAAATTAAAATGTTAGCTTTGTCAGTATTTAGTTGCAAATAATTCCCAGCCATCCTTTTTTTTTTTTAATAAAGTCATGTAAAGCAGATAATATTGCAACATTTGACAGTTTAAAAAGAGATATATAACTGTAAGTCATCTGCATAGCAGTGGTATGATATGCATACAGAGGTGCTCAAAATACAAGTGAGGGTAGTTAAATACAAGGCATACAAAAGGGGGCCCAGAACAGAACCTTAGGGAACACTACCGGACACAGTAGCAGATGATCACCGAAATACCTGTGAGAGAGATAGGAAGAGAACCACTCCAGGGCCGACCCACCACTCGTCCTGAGTCTCTCAGTCGGGATGTGAGGATCAACAGTGTCAAATGCAGCTGTCAGATCCAGCAACGCCAGTGCCGAGTATTCAGTGCATCCCTATGCATTAGGTAGTCGTTAGAGACTCTGAGAAGAGCCGACTGAGTAGAGTGCATCCAATGGAAGCCAGACTGAAATTTATCTAAAATACTGTAGTCCTGTAGGACAGCCGCCATTTGGTTGGCAACAAGCTTTTTGCCTTAAAAGTCAGTTTTCAAATTGGCCTGTGGTTTTGAGGCAAAATTACCACCAAGATTTGGCTTCTTTAAAAGAGGTTGAACAATGGTCTATTTAACGTAAACAGGGACATAGCCTGTTATCAGGGAGCTATTGATTATGGACAATACACTACAATAGAATTAATAACATTTTTAATAAAGAAATATGTAAAATGTTAAGGAGGCTGGAGGATGGTTTCATCCTATTTAATATTCAAGGAAATCATCGAGTTAAACAGGAGAGAAGCACTCTTAAGATTGTAGGCCAAGCTTGATAGTAGAAAGGAGTTGGATTAGTTGAGGCAGTAATGCCTGCACACACATCACTAATCTTATTTATAACAAAATGAAGTGGAAATTATCACAGTGTTCATTTGAGGAAATATCTACAGCATTGGATGCAGGGTTGACAGTCTTACTGATGGTATTGAATAAGGTCTCTAGATTACATTTAGTATTGGAAATTAATTTAAAAAATAATTAATTAAAAAATTAATGTTAAAACTAAGATATCTTTTAAGTAAGGGTTGGTTTTGTCGTGATGGAGTCCAAGGTGACTCTGTTTTCCCCTTTATTCCATTTACTAGGGGGCTTCGCCCCCTGCTTGCTTCACTCGCCAACCCCCCGTGCTTGCTTTGCTTCCGCAGTTTCAGATGCGCGTTGTAGGCGCCTATGTTCATTGTATTTGTCCATGCTGGCGCGTTTTTGTAGCTGTGTTAGTCGAGCTGTTTGGTTCTGGAGCCGAGACAGTTTTGCTTCCGCGGTTTCAGACGCGCGTAGTAGGCGCCCACATTTATTTTCTTTATCCATGCGGGCTCGTGTTTGTAGCTCCGTTAGTTGAGCTGGTTTGTACAATCCCAAGCAGCACACTCACAATATGGCAGTGACGCCTGCGCCTTCACTCCGCAGTAGTGCCACTCACAATATGGTGGTGATCTTTATGGACCTGTGGGGCCTCCATAGCCTCTTCCGTTTGAATCTGGGCTGCAGCGCAGAATCCTCTTTTTTGTGTGTCCGTGTCGGTAGTCGTTAGCTATGGGCGCGTTGTTGCTTCATTTCTCATTCACGTCATAAGCCGTTTTGTTTTTGAGCGGTGACTCAGGTGGATCACACTTCGCTGGAGGTTTATGAGACGCGCGCTGTCGGCGCCTGCGCAGTACGTCTCCTGCGTCCATCGCCGTGTACCTGGGTCCATGCCATCCGGTTTACCATTCTCGGTTAGTAATATGGATTATGGAGACTTTACCAGAACGCCTCAAATTCCATATGCTCACCACTCTGTGGTCAGGTGCAGTACTTCAGCAATTCCTCCGCCTTTCCCTTTATCTATAGCCTTAGGCAATTAGACAGAGGGAAAGAACGGGGAGGTCAAATGTACACTTTTAATTAATTATGTATTAGAGATAATATGCCCAAATTATAAAGAGAGTACCATAAGTGTTGGTTACAAACTATTCAACCATTTGTAGTTTTAGGTGGCGCAATAACTTGTAATTACATTCTGTTCTTCCTGATCAGCTCATCATCTGCACAGGCTTGCAGCCTGCCTGTCACAATATGGCTCTTTCTTTGCAAGTCTCCCTCTATATTGTCCCCCTGCAGGTCCTGACACACACACACACCTCTGAACACATCCTGAGGCCATTCACCCATGAAACAGTTTATGCATAACCCCCTTCCCAGTTCAGTGTGGGTGAAACATTCACTAATGAAACAGCTCACACAAACTCAACCACTCAGTCTAGCGTTTTGTGTATTTTCAAACTAATAAGCACGAAAGGAACAAATTACACCATACACCTGGCTCAGATGGTGCTTCCCTTATCAATGAAATTCTGGGGGTAGAAACCTGCTTTGTCCAGTTTCCTGGCTCTTTAACAATACAGCAGCTAAAGGCAAAAAGTCAACATCATGTTGAGAAGAACAGCCAGAACCAGGCTGCAAAAATTCAGAAAACGTATCTGCAATAAATTGGGTAAGTTATACAAGAGCTGTTCATATTCCATCAAGGCAAGGGGTCCAAGAAAAGACAATTCAAATAAAATATAGTTGTGATCAGAAATACCCTGATCCTCAGAACTAATGGAGTCAAGAATAATACCAAGGATAAAAACAGCATCCACTATGTGTTCAATGTGTAGGGCCAGAGACATGTTGAATAAGATTAAAAGATTCAGTCAAATCAATATACACTATATAGACAAAAGTATTGGGAAACACCTCTTAATTATTGAATTCAGGTGTTTCGATCAGACCTGTTGCCACAGGTGTATAAAATCAAGCACCTAGCCATGCAATCTCCATTTACAAATATTTGTGAAACAAAATGGGTCGTTCTGAAGAGCTCAGTGACTTCAAGCGTGATACTGTGATAGGATGCTACCTTTGCAATAACATGAAATAGCATGAAATTTCATCCCTTCTGGATATTCTATGGTCAACTAGAACTGATGTTATTGGGAAGTGGAAGCATTTAGGAACACCAGCAACTCCACCATGAAGCGGAAGACCACAAAGTCACAGAGCAGGGACAGCGACTGCTAAGGTGCATGGTGCGTAAAAGTCGCCAACGCTGTGCTGATTTCATAGCTGAAGAGTTCAAACTTCCACTGGCATTAATGTAAGGACTAAAATTCTGTGGTGGGAGCATCATGGAATGGGTTTCCATGGCCGAGCAGCTGCATGCAAGCCTCACATCACCCAGTCTAATGCCAAGTGTCGTATGGAGTGGTGGAAACATGTTCTATGGAGTGACAAATCACGCTTCTCTTTTTGGCAGTCAGATGGGCGTGTATGGGTTTGGAAGAAATGCCCAGGAGAACGTTACCTGCCTGACTGCATTATGCCAACTGTTAAGTTTGGTGGAGGATAGATAATGGTGTGGGGCTGTTTTTCAGGGTTTGTGCTAAGCCCCTTACTTCCAGTGAATGGTAGTCTTAATGCTTCATTATACCAAGACATTTTGGACAATGCTACGCTTCCAACTTGGTGGAAACAGTTTGGTGAAAGCCCTTTTCTACTCCAGCATGACTGCACCCGAGTGCACAAAGAAAGGTCCCTAAAGACATGGCTGGATGAGTTCAGTGTGGAATAACTTGACTGACCTCACAGAGCCCTGACCTCAACCCCAACAAACATCTTTGGGATGATCTGGAATGGAGACTGCGAGCCATGCCTTCTCATCCAACATCAGTGCCTGACCTCATAAATGCTCTACAGCAGTGGTTCTCAAACTTTTTCAGCCCTGGGACCCCTTTACAAGCCATACAATATTCGCGGACCCCTGATGCGGCCTGATTTGTCAGCCCAAATTATAACAGCATAGCCACAGGCATAAAGTGTAAACTTCTTTAATCCTAAGTCGACTTTATAAAATAAATCATTCTTTGTAGTCATAACAACACTAACTATTGACAGTCAATGACACAGTGTCATACGACAGTCACAGGACTAAAGCCTGCTTAACAAAAACAAAAAATGCAAAACAACTACAATATTTAATGCTTAATACTCATACTGCATAACTACAATACAACATTGTTCATTTAATAATAAAGAGTAAGACTATTAATTTTACGGCTACCTACCAGTGGTAAACGTTTTAATTATTTAATACGTTCAAATGTAGCCTATTACACATACAATTACAATAGAAACTAATGAGATGTGTGGGCTTGCTTTTGTCGGCAGAGAAGGTCTATCCTTGGTGAGATTTTTGATAGACACACTCGAATGTCATCTTCCACCTGGAGACGTGATCTAAACTTAGATTTTATCACAGCTAATGCTGAGAACGATGCTTCGCACTGGTAGGTAGTTGCAAATGGGACCAGCACAGTCAATGCTCTCTCAGCTAAAAGCGTATATTCGTTCCTAACGTTGCACCAAAACGCGGTCAATGTTTGTTCTTGAAATTTAAGTTTGAGACTTCTGTCACTAGACAATTCAGCCAACTGTTCTTCTTCCTTCCCGGTCAAGTCGGTAAGCTGACAACTGAATGGATTTCTAATCAAGTCATAATCGGCAATGTTATCTGTTGGAATGTACCTGTCAAATATTCTTCCATCGACGACAAATGGTCAAAGATATATGTTGCCAAGTTATCAATGGCCATATTGTTTTCATTCAGAAATTCAGTTAACAGTTCAAACATATCACAGCTTTTATTTTGTACTCGTGTCTTCCATATTCTCAACTTTTTCTTGAAGGCAGTTATCTTGTCTGTTGTTTTCAACACACTTGAATCTCTGCCTTGCAGTGATGTGTTAAGTGCATTAAGTTGACAAAAGATATCAGCCAGGTAAGCCAATTTTGCAAGCCATACATTATCTGAAACAAACTTCACCAGCTCTGAGTTTTTATCCATTAAAAATGATGCCAGTTCACTGCGAAGCTCGAAGACACGTTGAAGTACCTTTCCGCGTGACAACCAGCGAACCTCTGTGTGTAGCAGCAGATGTCGATGATCTGAGCCGCTTTCTTTGCACAGTGCAGCAAACAGTCGTTCATTCAACGGTCTGCACTTTATCCAGTTAACTAGTTTAATGCATGTATTTAGCACTTTACCGAAGGATTCGTTTAAATTCTTACTAGCAAGAGCTTCGCGATGAATCATGCAATGTGTGGAAATAATATTCGGAGAAACAGTTCATACGCATGCAACAACCCCACTTTTATGACCTGTCATTGCTGCAGCTCCGTCCGTACAAATTCCAATACAGCTGGACCACTCAAGCTTGTTAGCAATGAAGAAATCATTTAGCATTGCAAATATATCTTCACCTGTCGTTCTAAGTGGCACAGGTTTGCAGAACAGAAAGTCCTCGACCACATCATTGTCAAAGCAATATCTAACATAGACTAGTAACTGCGCTTGGCCTGCAATATCGGTACTTTCGTCCAACTGTATGGCAAATGTACTGCTTTGTAGGCGCTCAACCAATTGTAATTGGATGTCATTGGACATGTTGCAAATTCGCCTTCTGATGGTATCGTTTGATACTGGTATAGACAGTAATTTTCGGCTGCTTTCTTTTCCTAACATTATCTCGCATATTTCTAAAGCTGCTGGCATAATCAAACTCTCCGCAACCGTGTGTGCTTTTTTGCTCTTAGCTATTCGCATTGCCATAATATACGAAGCCTTAAGAGCTTTTTCATTCACTGTTGTCGCAGTGCTAATAATTTTCTGCTAATTTGCATACACTTCTGCTCGACATTTGAAGAAATCAACAGGTTTGTCTTTTAGTTCATTATGCTTTGTTACAAGATGGCGCTTCAGTTTAGCAGTTTTCAAACTTCCGTTCGATAACACGTTTAAACAAATGACACATTGTGGCTGATCACTGTTGTCTTTGTACGGTATAAATCCGAATTGTAAATATTCAGGATCATATTTACGTAATTTTGCCTTATGCGGTGCGGACTGTCTTTCGGCATCATGTCTCAGTTCATCGCCACTATTTCCATTACCCCCGTGCTCTTCTTCAGATATCCGCTTACGCTTCAAATATTTATCCATACGTTAGCTGGGCGTGCGAAAAACAATTTAACAAGCAAGAATTACCACTGTATAACTTAAAAATTAATCATAAACTGTGCACGATTACAGGCTGCGTCTATAATGACGTCATCATAGAATAGTTCGTAATAGACATATATATACTATATATAGAGTATAGAATATAAACAGTAGTGAGGGGCGAGTTGATTATTATTCGCATTATCCGATTGGATAAAATGGCGTTTAGCAAAGAAGTTATTAATTGTAAGCAATTTTCACCCTTTCTGCGGACCCCCCTACGGTCGTTTCACGGACCCCCAGGGGTCCGCGGACCACAGTTTGAGAACCGCTGCTCTACAGAATGAATGGGCACAAATTCCCACAGAAACACTCCAAAATCTTGTGGAAAGCCTTGCTAGAAGAGTGGAAGCTGTTACAGCTGCAAAGTGGGGATCAACTCCATATTAAACTCTATGTATTTGATTGAAATGTCATTAAAGCCCCTGGTTGGTGTAATGGTCAGGCGTCCTAATACTGTTGTCCACATAGTGTACCTTAATGCAAACTTATCAGAAGATTCTTTTACATGAATAATAAAATCACCAATAATAATGAGCCTAGATAGCTTGAAGACAGAACACAAAAAGTCACTGAATTCTTCCAGGAAGGTGCTTGGGATTAATAAAGTATCTATCTATCTATCTATCTATCTATCTATCTATCTATCTATCTATCTATCTATCTGGGCTTGGCGGACAATAAATTAGGATGCTATAAAAAGGGTTTTCACCATCAACAGATCAAATGAGGAAAATGTCTCTGTGTTCACTAAATGACACTTGAAGCTGCTTTTGAAGACAGCAGCAAGACTTCTGCCTTGAGCCATGGTTCAAGGTGAGCTGAGGTATGCACAACTCTCAGGGCACAACTCAATAAAGAAGCAGGATTCCATGTTCCTCAACCATGTTTCAGTCAGAATTAAAAAAATGTAACCCTTTGGACAGAAATAGATCATTGAGCGCAAACCATTTATTCACAATAGAAGGAGCGTTTATGAAAGTCATATTGAATGACAGCAACACCTTAGCAGTAGGGATAGTTTGGAGAGCATGTGCCAGGGGGCTAATTGAGGCTGTTTCTAATTAAAACAGGAATAACATAAATCTCTTGAGCACAACTGTTGAGGAGTGAGGATGGGGAATTGGCAGGGAAACACATAAGCGTTTTTTGAGTGGTAAAGCATATGTGCTGGCTACTGTGAAGTGCAGGATGTTGTTAGATAGCAAGAATTTTGGGGGGATTTCCATCTTTCTTAAATGCATTACCAAAAAAGGTTAAAATTATCAATAAAATTAAAGTTCATTACTTTACGTTGTCTCAGACACCATTTCTGCAGACTGAGAAGCATGCTTAAATGACCATACCCATGACCTAGCGTGGCAATTGGGCAAGAGATGAAGACTTGTTTGTCTGATGTCTCATGTTTTATGGACCATGACAGAATGGAAAAAGAAAAATAAAGGTCGAGGCTGCAGCTGAACTCACGATACCTTTTAACCCTTCATGCAGTGCCAGTTCCATCAAGCAGCACATTATTGGTTGTAAGAGCACGACGGTCCTGGGTGCTCAGTAGTCACTTGGTAAATTAAATATGCCCAGGGTAGAAGCCGGGTAATGTCACTCATAATTGGCTTAAACAGCATTACAATAGACTGAGGCCCACCACAAGTCATCCTTCAACAATCTTGAAGAACCAGAAATTTCGCTTTCAGAGCCAAACATAACCAACATGCCAAACAATGGGAGAAGAACAGAAACATGGTCCTTTGTGTAACACAGAAAAAAAGAGTCCTCTCAGAAGAATAAAGTAGTTGAACAGAAGTTGTGTAAATAGTATAAATGGGGCAGGTTAAATTCACTTGAATTTTAAAGTAAAAAACCAATAGAAAATTAATAAGTGGGAATAACAAATATTACATGAGCAACTTGAAAGAGACAATGAAAGAAGAATGTGGCCAAGAAAATTGCCCACAAGGTTTCTCAGAGTGTAAATCTCAAAAGAACAGCGTGATGACTACACAGAAGTTTGGAAGAATAGGGAAAGGTTATGGGTGCCTGGAGTTGTGGAAGACATGCAAATAGATAAAATGGAGATGTGGAGAGCAGCATATTTTCTTTTGGGTTCCACAAGACTGTGAAAGGATGACTTTTTGCAGATGATGTTGTCCTGTTTGCTTCATCAGGCCGTGATCTTCAGCTCTCTCTGAATTGGTTCGCAGCTGAGTGTGAAGCGGCTGGGATGGGAATCAGCACCTCCAAATCCGAGACCATGGTCCTCAGCTGCAAAAGGGTGGAGTGCTCTCTCAGGGTTGGGAGCGACATCCTGCCCCAAGTGGAGGAGTTCAAGTATCTCGGGGTCTTGTTCACAAGTGAGGAAAGAATGGAGTGTGAGATCGACAGGCGGATCGGTGCGGCGTCCGCAGTGATGCAAGCTCTGCATCGGTCTGTCGTGGTGAAAAAGGAGCTGAGCCGAAAGGCAAAGCTCTCAATTTACCAGTCGATCTACGTTGCTACCCTCACCTATGGTCATGAGCTGTGGGTAGTGACCGAAAGAACGAGTTCACGAATACGAACAGCTGAAATGAGTTTCCTCCGCAGGGTGTCTGGGCTTTCCCTTAAAAGGGTGAGAAGCTCAGTCATCCGGGAGGGGCTCAGAGTAGAGCCGCTGCTCCTCCGCATCGAGAGGAGTCAGATGAGGTGGCTCGGGCATCTGATCAGGATGCCTCCTGGACGTCTCCCTGGTGAGGTGTTCCGGGCACGTCTAACCGGGAGGAGACCCAGGACACGTTGGAGGGACTACGTCTCCCGGCTGGTCTGGGAACGCCTCGGGATTCCCCCAGAAGAGCTGGAAGAAGTGGCCAGGGAGAGGGAAGTCTGGGCATCTCTGCTCAAGCTGCTGCCCCTCAACCTGATCTCGGATAAGCGGAAGAGAATGGATGGATGGATATATATAACTTATGAAATAAGATGGTTGAAATAATATTTCAAGGATGGGATCAGTAGTAAGTGGTTACATGGATTTCTGTCTTTTTTTCTGGAAAAGATATTTAAAGGAAAGCTAGATGAAAGATCGATTCTGTTGATACTCTATTTATATGGCAGGGCACACACAAAGACATTCTTAAAGGCGAGAAGAAAGCAAGACTGCGGGCAGTTTAGTACATATGGTACATTAACGAAAGGATTAGATCATAGTTTGAAATGAGTCATGTGATGAAGAATGTCCTATTTGTAAGTTGCTGTAGTTTCTGAAGGATATCAACAGGTCTGAGTGCTAGAATGGAAAGCACAAGGCTGCCAGTTCAGGCCCCAAACCCACTGACTTATTGTGTTGTTTGATCTGCTGTGTTCCCTTTTATAGAGACAATGCATGATATAGTTTTACTTTTTGGAGCCACTTTGGGTAAAGCTATCAGTTACATAAATATTTGACATGTTTAATATAATTTCCGGGTCACAGCAACTCAGTAGAAACAGGTACAGGCTAAAAAAACAATTGTGGAAGGGATGGGAGACCATCTGAAGGAAGCCCATGGGACTGTTTTAGTTTCACCAGGTAACCAAACACTTATATTTTAGGGAAGAGGGATGAAGAATGGAGTATTGGGAGGAAAAACACACACAGACACAAGAATCTACAAACTACAAACAGACATGCGAAAAGACAATTTCCTCTCGGGGATTAATACAGCATACTAAATACCAAATAACATCAGAGTTATCTGACAGAATGTAGGATATAAGTGACGATGTGTAGAATACGAGTCAAGGGAGGTTACAATTAAGTTATATAACACAATAGTGAGCCCTCACCTGGAGTTTTGTGTTCAGTTTTGATCTCAGTGTTACAAAAAAGACATAGTGGCACTCGAGAACGTCCGGAGAAAAGCATCTAGGCTGAATGTGGGACTAAGAGCTACGAGCTATGAGGTGAGACAGAAGGAGATGAACCTTCTCAGTTTAAGCAAACCAAGATTAAGAGGGGATGTGACTGAAGTGTTTAAAATTATGAAAGGAAGTAGTGCAGTGGATTCCCAAAGTTACTTTAAAATAAATTCTGCAACAAGAACAAGGGGAGACAGAGATTTAGTAAAGGCAGTTTTGTACAAATGTTAAAAGGTTTTTCTTCATGCAAAGAACTATAGGCACAATGATCAAGTAGGCTAGTAGAAAGCAGGACTTTTCGGGACCTTCAAATCTTGACTTGATGTTATTTTGGACAACCTAGGAGAACAGGGCTGAATGGCCTGTTCACCTCACAATTTTTCTTATACTTGAACCTTGGACACTTGATAAGTAAGGCAGCAGCACTAATCATTGCGCCAGCATACCTCCCTTGAAAAATATAGCTTTGTAATAAACATGAAAAATATGAAATGTGTCATGAATGGATCTCAATAAAGCTTTCTTTTTTAAAAGAAAGTTGTCAGCATCCTAAATGTCATAACTCGAGAGTCAGCTGCGCTTTCACCAGCGTGGTGGCCCATTGACACGGCAAACAAGAGGAGCTCACATTGGGGGATAATGAATGGATTCTTGTAGCAGAGTCACAAGGAACTCTGACCTGGAGGATGCAGTTTCGTCTTCCTGGGCACAGTTCCAAATCATACATAGAGACAGAGAGCATCTCTTGAAAGTGATATGTCTTGCTTTTTCTGATAGTGTCTCAAAGTACTGGGGACCTCATTGTTCTCATGCTTCTGTGCAACTGATCAATTATGGCTGACTATTATGATGCAAGAGTGGCATTAATAATACTGTGACTTAAATTATTTCTGTAAATGATCTCTGATCATTAAAAATCAGATAATAAGAAAATGTAAAGTTAGTGTAATGAAAAGAACTCAGTAAATTCAAATTAAATGATCTACGATCTATGAACCAGAGTGAAACCAAAGCTAAGGAAGTAATATTTAAAAAAAAAAAAAAAGTACACCAAATGATAAAGCAGAAGCTCAGAGTAAAAAAGTTAAAGCCACAAGTTTCTTCATCACTAAACCCTTTCATTCCCAGTTTTAAAATGACAGTTTGAAATTAAAAAAGTGAACAAAAACACATGTGAACCGTCAATCGTATAAAGGAAATATGTGTCATTAAAAGACTGACCTGGTGGTCCATCTACCTGGACCCACCTCTTCCTGCCGGAAACCATCATAACCAAAAGAACCGCCATCTTGAGTAGTCCGAACCAGAATCCCATCTGAAAAGACGTTTTCTTTAAGTCTACTTTTTTGTGTTGTTTTTCTTTGCGTTTTAAATCATACTGGGTTTGCTACGGGTGCCCCCACACTCCTTATTGTCTCTGCTTTGTTATTACATATGTCAAACATCAATTAAAAGAAATAACAAGAGAAAATGAAAGGTGGCTGGTTGACTTCGGCACTTCAGTTATCAATAGATAATTTGTTTTGGACTCACTTTAGTATGTTTACATGAGTTTTCCTCCCAAATTCCTAAGACATTCTTGTTAGGTTAACTGGTAAATCTAAACTGGCTCAGTACTACTGGAATACGCCTTGATAGGCTTGTTAGAAAAAGGACTGACTGAACAGTTGTCTGGCTCTGCTCCATCTCTTAAATTATTTTACTACTATTAAGAGTCTTAAAAAACTAAAGGACTGAAAAAAACATGAAAAAACTATAGATGTGTGTATACAGAACACAGACATGTATGTATTTTTGTATATTTATATTGTATTTTATGAAAAATAAGTAAAAGGCAATCAGAGGCTGGACTCAGCTGGCAACACCACGGTGTGTGTTTGCACCGAATGAGGACATCCATTACACATTTAGAAATATTAAGCGGCATGGCCTGCTGACCAGATGTTACATTTTAAACCACAAGGCGGCTGGTTCAGTCCTCACCTTAGACTCAGTGTGAGACTCCTAAGAAGTCACTAAACCTGCCTGTGCTTGAATTATAAAACAATACACGTAATGGAGAATGCCTTGAGATGGTGCTCTTTAAACAAGAGCCCTGTAGAGATACAAGGGCTCTTATGTTTATAATATTTTCATGACCCACGGCTTATGCCTCAATGATCGTGAACTGGGTGTTTCTAAAAACAAGCGGCACCTTTCTATTGTATGCACTTCACACATACAGTACATGGCTTTAGTGACGAGCGAAACACGCAAGTCCTGATTTACGTACAGTTTTGTGAAAATAACACTCAAGTTCTTTACACAGGTGATTTCACAAAATGTGAAATTCACTTTAAAAGATTTTTTGGAGGGTTTACAGTTTTTTGCGTGGAAAGCAAGGAATATATTGCTCTGTGATGTCCCCCTTACACTTCAGTCTTTAAGGGTGTTCTCTGCTGCAGCTGTATAATGCATACAATCTGTCGTACACCAGTAAAATAAATTCCATGAATGCCTCACATTCACATTGCCGTGGAGAAGTGCTGTGTGTTTTTTGTGTGTTTTTATTTTTCAAATGTGACATGCTGCATATATTTCACCAACACGCCCCACTGAGTACATTACAGCGTTTTCTCCACTAGGAAATCTCACTAGATGGGACGCTGCTCCCACACCCCAACCCTTCAGCTAACAACCTCGTTTTCCTGTTTTTTGAATCCAGCAGAAGAGGCTGAGGATGTGCACTCTCCAAGCATCATGAAGCTTCACGAATTCTCTTATCTGTGTCTGATGCATCTTTAGGATTGCTATTGCCAAGATTGTCATGAGGATCAGCAAAGCAAGGATTGCACTACCAGAACATCTCTGGCTGTCAACAGAATGTCTACACTTTTCATTAGAGGTAGTTATTTAAATACTAAATGACAGGAAAATGCATGCAGAATTAATTCAAGTAAACGATTCCTGACATGACTAAACGCTTTACTTCTTGTGTCAATAGCACAAGTTTCAGTTGAAACGAAACACGACTTATTGCACACGTTTTTGTTTTTTTTGCAAAGCCAAACACCGAGTTTTGCTGCAGATTCAATTTTGCACAAAATGTTTTGCTTATCATCTTTTTCCAATGGTGCACAAGCATACTGTATTAGGTTTAATTCTGTTCAGCTCTCTATGCAGTAATTACAGATCTTCTTATGTAATACGCTACTGTGGCTGTCTGTTGTTTGTCCGGGATTTTAAATCACCTGTAGTTCATAAACCATTTGATCTATTGACTTGAAATTCGGTACAAATACAGTATACTACGCGACATCTACTGTCCACTTTCGGGGTGATGATTTTTATTCCTGTTCTTATTTTTATTTTATTGTAGAATCAACTCTCGGCAGTGGGCAGCAGGGCGGCTGTGTGGTGCATGTGTACGGGCGCCGTTCTCATCCTTACCACCTTCGCCGTCACTTCCTCTACCTCTTCATATCTTAAATCATTCATGACGCAGACTGAAGACTTAAGTGTCAGCTTAAGTGAAAAATTAAGAAAAACCTACAACACAAAAACTGACTTAATCAGTTTTAATGCGAAAAGATGCCGACGAAAGAAGAGAAGAAGCGGGCCGCTAGGGTTGAGAAAAGAAGAGCTGCTCAGGAAGCAGCAATCACATCAACCTCTGAGCAAATGAATGCTAAACGTACAGAGAAAGAGGAGGAAAACTTGGAATGCTCAAGAGAAGTGTATTCAGTGTGCCATTACTGGTATAGCATAAAACCAAAACACACTGTCAAAATCTAAATAGTGAAACACCATCACAATTTATGCAAACATACACACAGCAGAGTGCGGGCAAACAGTGTTCACCCACATGACATTTTCTCTCTTTATTGTTACACAACATTGAATCGCAGTGGATTTTATTTGGCTTTTTCAACAGAAAAAGACTCTTTAATATCAAATTGGAAACACATCTCCGGGTGGTCATGCTTCTTACCCTTTCATCTTTTCTCCCATGTATGGTATAAGTTCTTACATTAGCACTTCTTACACTGTATACCTTGACTGAGATTCTTCTTCTTTCGGCTGCTCCCGTTAGAGGTTGCCACAGCAGATCATTTTCTTCCATATCTTTCTGTCCTCTGCATCTTGTTCAGTTACACCCATCACCTGCATGTCTTCTCCCACCACATTCATAAACCTTCTCTTAGGCCTTCCTCTTCTCCTCTTCCGTGACAGCTCTATCCTTAGCATCCTTCTCCCAATGTACCCAGCATCTCTCCTCTGCACATGTCCAAACCAACGCAATCTCGCCTCTCTGACTTTGTCTCCCAACCGTCCAACTTGAGCTGACCCTCTGATGTACTCATTTGTAATCCTGTCCATCCTCGTCACACCCAGTGCAAATCTTAGCATCTCATCATCAACAGCATTGACTGAGTTGGTTTCACATACCTATAGTTAATACTATATTTTCAGTGTATTTCTCTTCATAGGATGGAGTAAACTTAAACCTCGTGCATAAACAGTTTCATTACAAAATCCGGCAATACTTTTGTAGACATGCTCATAATCTTCTTGGTTTACTGAGCTATTCATGATCCCATTCATCCACATTCTGTATCTGCTTTTTTTTCTGGTCAATGTTGCAGTCTATTAATGATTATGTATGCAAATGCGAATGCAAGATTGATATATGAATGAATCATAATGTCACATTTTAATATGCAAATCAGCTTTTTGAGTATTCAAAGGTTCAAGCAATTTTGCTTGTTGGATACAAGCAGCTCTGCTGCTTATACAACATGGGTGCCAAAGGCTATTTACCAGTACAGCATGAGCTGATTATTTCATCTAATTACATTTAACATGCTTTTTAAAACGGTTTTGTCTTGTAGGCATTTTCTAAATTACTATTTTCAAGGGTGGTGTTTTCTTTAAAGGTTTTATGGCCAAATAGCTGTAATTAGTTTCTTTAAAAAACTGAAATTCCTTGTCCTTTTCATTTCTAGTGATTTGTCTCTCGGTGTATTGTTTGCTTTCTGCCGCTCTCTATCCAGTTTTCCACACTGCTGCTTATTAAAGGTTGCTAGTGCGATTTCAGATTTCTAGGGTTGCGACCCTGGATTTGAACTTCAGCATATTGTGCTGATTTTCCCCCGCAATGTAGGTGGTATTTATGAGGTACAGAACAGATTCTTACCATTATTCTGAAAGATTAACCCATGGCAGACAACGTTTAAACATGCAGCTCTCTGTTATGTTTAAAATAGGTAGTTAAGTGTTGTAATAGCTATAATAAGGAAAAGTTCTACAATCAACATTTAAAAGTTTTTTATTCTTATTAAGTGCAGCATATGGTCCTTGCAGCAGACACCATCATACTCCCCATATGGTGTGTCATAATAAAAATAAAGGTACTGTTCATGTTTACTCAATTTTTTATCACATATTCTTGAATCGTGAGTGAAGTACTGTCTTAACAAAACCTGTGAAAAGCACAGTACAAATGAAAAAGATTCAATAAGCTTCTCCTACTGCTTTCAGTTTTTAAAACTGGTAAATTCTCTTTTCTTCTACCCTTAACCTGATTTTCCCACTTCATATCTGTGTGTTAATGTGTTTATTCCATAGATATGGGAATGGTAATAAACTTCAGGAAATAAGGCTTAATTAACCATGTTTTACCGTCCCAGATAATAACACATTAAACAGTTTGTAACAGGGAGCAGGATGGGTGACACATTACTAAAATAGAATAGAAGTGTTGAATGAAGTCCTGTAGTTTTGTGAAACAACTGAAAGGAGGCTAGTGGTCTGTGGTAACAAGGGCCAGACTGTAGTTATCATCCCAGGATGTCCTGTATGTAGTGTACTGGAGATACGATACAATGTGGATGTAATACAGGCATTCATTCCCACAAGATGGCAGCAATAAGTGCTTCAGCAGTGTAGTGTTAGAAAATGGCACCAAGCAGGCCAGGCACAAACAATGATGGAATGTGTTAACGGATCGTCTTCTTGTATTGTTGTGTCTTCTGGCTAACACATGATAGAGCTATGGCCACTACTGCCATAAAGCAGCAGATACCACCAGCTATCTTAATTAAACACCCAAAACACTTGCTATTCTACCAGAGAATGTTTTCTAGAATTCACCAGGATCTGGGATTCCATTGTGTGTGAATCTGGTGGTAATGAGCTCATCCAGTAGTGACTGGAAGCAGGACTCCTCACTGTAGGTAAGTAAGCCAGTCCATGGCAGTTAAGATTGCTCAATCCTCATACTACCTGTTGCTTAACTGAAGGCGTCATAAAGACAGCAGTGAATGGAGTGCCACATTTCATGCGTGTTTACAGTATAAACTACATCTGTATGCTGTTTTAGTGTTAAGGCCAGTACAATGGCAATGATTTTCCGGACCCATCCCATAACTGTAAAATAAATTTGAAGCCTGATTCAACATAAGGCTGGTTCAGCTATATGTTCTAATTTACTGGGAACATAGTCTCATCTCATCAACACCTTTAACTATTATATGAATTCAATGTTTCCTGTTGATTTGGTGTTTTGGTAAAGTAAGCAGAGAGTTATTGACAGCATAGTGATACAGCACATGCAAGTCCTATTATTTAAAGTTTGGTTTAAAATGTTTAAGAGACATCTAGAAGATGCCAAGATAAGCATAAAAGGGCAGCATTCAGTCAATCAATATCTGGAAACAAGAAGTAGGGGGAGACAAAAGTATCAAAAAACAGAACAGGGCACATATCATTAACAAAAGGGTGTGAGATGAAAATCTTTATGAACGCACAGAGCAGCAGCAGTTTTAAGTTAGGTGAGAATTAGGAGATGGAACTGGAACGTATTTGTAATAACAAGCCAAAGCTGAAATCGGGCAGGTGACAATCAAACAATTGCCAGGATATAAGGAAAATCTTAACTCAGCAGATGGAGCAACAGAGTCAAAAAAGAGAATATTTCACATATCCTGAGTCAAAGAACAGACAACAATTCATAGCCAGAGAGATCTGATAGGTGCTAGACTTTCAAGTTTTGAATTGGTCACATATTCGAACAGTAAATGAGTGTATGATGTTGAACTTTATACCGTTATGGTTATTACATCATGGCAGCCCTGGAAACAATTGCAATGCCGATACAGAAAACAAAATGGCGTCTTGGAAAAATGCATTTCAAAATTAACATTTTCAAAATTGTTAGAAATGAAAGAACAGACCAGACCATTACATCCTTTGACCTCTAAACCCTCCAAAACACTAACTGTAAAAAATACATGAATAAAAATAAATAACATAGTACAGATCATCATAACAAAAGTAGCAACATGAACAGTTCATAAACTTGAAAAGAGAATGCACAGCACAAAACTCGAATCAAGACCTGAGAAACAAGTAAATTCCAGCATCCCACTGAAGAGCAAATGCACTTACGCTCAAAAAAGTCTTAGATGATGGCAGAATAATTGCAGTTGCCAGGAAAAGGCAATTTGGGGTATGGGCAACAGCACGAAATGCATAACTCAGAATGCAGTCTGGGTTACTAACAATGTAAAAACGAAAATCATCCCTTAGGGTATATTTATAAAACAATTATCAGCTGTCTATATGAGATGAAAGCAAGAAAGGATAAATAGAGAGTGGCAAGATAAAGTAGTTTTGTTATCCAAAAGAGCAGAAATATATTTTGGAACTTCAGTGAGCACTCCACTAACATGATATACTAGCATAGTGAAACACCCATTTATTAAAACAGGCGTAATGGTGCATTAGTAAGTCTGTCTGTTTAAATCATGTGTGCATTTACCCATCTCTCCTTTCACCTGGTATGCATCCATCTTTGTTTGTGCTTCTTGTTGACTTTCTTCATCAGACATTCCAGCCTTGTTGTGGACACTGGACAACGTGATGCCTGGACTGACGGACATACAACACATGGTTCACTTACGCTGGCCACTTGGCTTTGTTCATTGGACATTCCCACCCTCTTGTGGATGCCAGATGACATTACCCTTGAGGAAGGGCACAGACACCGGATAGATGAATGTTTTATCGCTTTATACTGTGTGTGTGTGTGTATATATATATATATATATATATATATATATAAATAAATATACATATATATATATATATATATATATTGTGGAAGTTCAGCCTCGACACAAATAGATACAGGACACACATAAGTCCGAAAAACAAACACGTTTAATTTTCTTAGTCCTTAGCACAACACACAATGCACAAACCCCACAATACTCAGTCCTTCTCCTTCCTTCTCTCTCTTCTCTTCTGTTTTAGTTCTGCCCCCTCCACTCCTCTCTCAGAAGCCCTGTCCTCTGCCTCCCGACTCCGGCTCTTTGAATGCAGTGAGGCGGCCCCTTTTATAGTTCACCGGGATGTGCTCCAGGTGCTCCCTGAATACCTTCCTGCAGCACTTCCTGGTGGGGCGGAAGTGCAGCATTCCAGGGCTTAGCAAATGTCCAGGGGTCACAACACCCACCTACTATCTCTCTAAATATATATGTATTTATAATATATACTGTATATATCGCTAAAGATACACATTTACATTTAATTATTTAGCCAACACCTTTATCCAAAGCGACTTACAACATCTGACAAACAATTGGTTACATTTTTTTTCTTTTTTCAATTGGAGCACAGGCAGGTCGAGTGACTTGCTCTGGGTCACACAGTGTCAGTGGCGGGATATGTGTCTAGACCACAGGTGTCGAACTCCAGGCCTAGAGGGCCGCAGTGGCTGCAGGTTTTCATTCTAACCCTTTTCCTAATCAGTGACCAGTTTTCACTGCTAATTAACTCCTTTCCCCTGAATTTTAATAGCCCTGTTTTTAAGGATTCAATCCTCTCAATTTATTCTTTTCTTCATTAAATGGCAGCCAAACAGAAATGAGACATGAAACAAGTCAACAGATGACCAGCTAAACTGGGGTTTCAAACTCCAACCAATTTCACTCCAACCAGTTTCTTAATGAGAAGCCAGTTCTTGCTGTTAATTAAACCCGTTACTTAATTCCACAGCTTGCTGCTGCTCTCATTTTGCTACAGCAGACATTTCCCAAACTGTTGATTTTCTGTTTCTGATTATTGACCTGAGAGATCAACCTTACCGAGACCCTCACCTTTCTTTATGTTCAGATAACGTGGTTAGCTGGTCACCTGTTTGCTCGTTTTGTGTCTCATTATTGTTTGGCTGCTAATTAAGGAAATAGAAAGAACTAAGGGGTCTGAGTCGAGTTAATTAAAACTAAGGCAAAAAAAGCTAATTAGCAGCAAAAACAGGTCAGTAATTAAGAAGGTGGTTAAAATGAAAACTTGCAGCCACTGTGGCCCTCAAGGACCGGAGTTCGACACCCCTGGTCTAGACTGTGTGGAAACTGGCCCGGACACAAACAGGCGGACAGTGATGGTTCACCCAACACACGTTTATTATACATTATTTACAAACTAGACAAAGAGCCCGTTTCGACAATGTAAGATGAAAGAGGCACGAGTTTGTGTCAGCAGTGTATGAAGAACAAATGATAAGTAACGAAGAAGTTGTTTTGTAATGATTGTAGTCCGCTTTACTCGTTACTGTACAGGCTTGTACTGTTAGTTAATGAATTTTCCAGGCCTATAGTATAATATTTAACGATGAATGTTCCAGTACAATATTGAATATAATAAGTATAAGCACCACAAACCTGATATAGGTGTATTGAATGAATGCGTAATTGAATCAGAATGCGTAATTAGGCCTCGAGCTGTAGTCGAAATCGCCTTTCAGGCCTCTAGAGCTTTAATCGAAGTCACCTTTCTCTTTGAATTTTTGCGGCCGTAAATCCGCCGCCTGCTGTGATGTTGGGGTTGGATGTCGGTCTCGTAAGGTTTTTCGGGCAGCTGCGCAGAAGGCAACTGCGCATTTGGCTTCGGATGTGCCCAGAAGGCGACTGAGCATTCGGCTTCGGACGGACGTGAGTGAGGAGGCAGGCGAATTATGTATTAAGATAAGTACTCACACAACCCCAAAACTCCCCCAAAGTCCAGGCCTCAACATTGCCTTTTCCTTACTTCAGGCCGCCTCCACTCCTCTCCTCTCCTCCAGAGCTTCGTCTCTCTTCCTCCCGACTCAAGCCATCGAATGGAGGGAGGCGGCCCCTTTTATACCCACCCGGATGTGCTCCAGGTGCCTCCCGATTAGCTTCCACTGGCACTCCCAAGTGTGGCGGAAATACCGGCTGAGCACCCAGAAGCACTCCAGGTGTCCCTGGTCTTCTTCCCCCCAGCACTTCCGGGTGTGGCAGAAGTGCTGAGGGCCAGGGCTCCTCAGGCATTGGGGCGCCCCCTGGCAGTGACCACAGACCCCTATAGGGTTGAGCTTCCAAGCTCCTTTCCTGTGGTCCCCATAGCCACCAGAGCAATCGCCCCCTCATGGTCTGCAGGAGGCGTAATCCCTCCTCCGGTCCTTCTGGGCATCCCGGCTGGGTGCCACCCCCAGCCACTTGCCACACCTGATATAGATAACGTAAATATAGGCACAAATACAAAGCTGCATTAAAACCTGTCAACATATAAATCATCTAACTTCATTTTTAACTTACAAGGCCTTGACTTTCTCCTCACACTCCCTCAATTTGCTAGTATTAAGGTCTTTAATCATCATTGGTAAAAAAAAATAGTTCTTATACCTATTTATTGTACATCAAGGGACCTGGAAGTGCTTGCCTGACGAAAGAAGTATGAACTCAGTGTGCAGAACAAGTTAATAAGCTCTGAGGTGATTTTCTGGGGTGCCTGGGGATAGTCTGCTCATATAGTACATGTAGGGAATGCTGTTACCACACTCCCATAACTTTCATGAATATCGGTGTAAGGCATCTTCTATTTATGAAGTGAATGCACTATAACAGGGGTGTCAAACTCCGGTCCTTGAGGGCCACAGTGGCTGCAAGTTTTCATTTTAACCACCTTCTTAATTACTGACCTGTTTTTGCTGCTAATTAGCTTTTTTTGCCTTAGTTTTAATTAACTCGACTCAGACCCCTTAGTTCTTTCTATTTCCTTAATTAGCAGCCAAACAATAATGAGACACAAAACGAGCAAACAGGTGACCAGCTAACCACGTTATCTGAACATAAAGAAAGGTGAGGGTCTCGGTAAGGTTGATCTCTCAGGTCAATAATCAGAAACAGAAAATCAACAGTTTGGGAAATGTCTGCTGTAGCACAATAAGAGCAGCAGCAAGCTGTGGAATTAAGTAACGGGTTTAATTAACAGCAAGAACTGGCTTCTCATTAAGAAACTGATTGGAGTGAAATTGGTTATAGTTTGAAACCCCAGTTTAGCTGGTCATCTGTTGACTCGCTTCACGTCTCATTTCTGTTTGGCTGCCATTTAATGAAGAAAAGAATAAATTGAGAAGATTGAATCCTTAAAAACAGGGCTATTAAAATTCAGGAGAAAGAAGTTAATTAGCAGTGAAAACTGGTCACTGATTAGGAAAAGGGTTAGAATGAAAACCTGCGGCCCTCCAGGACTGGAGTTCGACACCTGTGCACTATAATTAATTTACAGTAGGCTAAACTGGCATACGATTTTGCTAATGACTGGCAATTAATAGCATTTATTGAAAATAGCAAAATCATTAGGAGTACAAATAAGACAGTGGGAAGTTTGAATGTGTCTGTTTTGGAAGGGTTCACTATTGTCTTCCTTTTAGTCAGTCAGTCATTACCCGACCCGCTATATCCTAACTGCAGGGTCACGGGGGTCTGCTGGAGCCAATCCCAGCCAGCACAGGGTGCAAGGCAGGAACAAATCCCGGGCATGGTGCCAGCCCACAGCAGGGCACACACACAGACACACCCACGACAATTTAGGATCGCCAGTGCACCTAACTTGCATGTCTTTGGACTATGGGAGGAAACCCACGCAGACAGAGGGAGAACCCAGAAAGTGAACCCAGGAATCCTTACTGCAAGGCAGCAGCACTACCAATGTGCCACCGTGCCGCCCTATCCTTTTAAATATTGTGATTTATATAAAAGAAGCTGACTGACAGCAGCTTACCCTGAACAAAACCCTCATAAATGTAACTATGTATTTCATATAGGCTGATGGCTTTTGATAAACTTTGTTACTTACCTGACCCCAGTGCAAGTGCTCAGAACAACCCACGATCCAGCATGGCCTCTCACTTCCCCATGGTAGAAGCAATGGTTCTGCAAAATCAGTAATATACAATTAAAAAAGTGGTACTTGTCATTTCACATGTTTCATTTGGTTTAATTCATAGGTCTATAAAATATTTTTTAACTACTGTTTTAGTTAAAGAAAGTCAAGTAGTAGATTAAAAGTATATGTATAAGTCTCTGTATATGAAATAAAAATCCATCCATGTTAGCCAAATATACTGTAGATTTTGCTTTATGTGAAGAACACTGGTTAATATTTTACTGCTTCCTTAATAACACTGGTTTATTTAAATAACAATACTAGAAATTACATTAGATTTGATAAACCTTATTAATCCAATGGGGACATTCAGATGAATACAGCATCAGAAACATAAAAAACAAGGATACAGTCTCACTAGACAGACAATATAGTCAATCAATCAACAGATAAATGTATATACTGTTTGGATATTTCAAACTGAACTTAAAGAGTACTTCAGGAGGAAACACTGAACTGCCTGATATGTTATGTAGTTACAATTTCAACACCTACTTAACATTTTAACACTCTTATTTTAAGCATATACTTCTCTTTACCGATACCACAGCAGCCAGAAATCATGGCTTACCTGCTTGACCAAAGCCACAGACGGTGATCTGGTCTGATAGGACTCATAAGTAGTGAGATAACACTGGCAACTTTACACTTAAATGGCCAGCATCATTTCACATGGCTGACACACTGATTTTTTTTTTAGGAATTGTAAAGTTTGCTTTAATTTAAAACAGCCTTAGAAATTCAAAGCATTTCATAACAGATGAGCATATGTATCATCCAAGCACCATGCTATCTGTTTTTACAAAATAAACTATAATTTTATCTATCCTAATTGAAGCCACTCTAATTCATCTACAGCATGCTAAACCGATATCTAATGCTTTTATGCTTTGCTACTCACGTATTTTAGTTTGGGCCTTTGAAAGTATAATAATCATGAATTTACTTAGCACTTTGAAGAAATGACTGTCTGCCCCAAAACTGTAACCTTAACATTGATTTAATCATCATTTTCCATGTATCTGTCAGCTAGATCAAGACTTCACATTTGTTGTTCGGGGCGTAACGTTCATTACTAATTTAGAGGTACATGTGCTCATAGAGTTTAAGATGTGATGTTCTGTAAATGTGTTACCTGTTATTGTTTTAACAAAGAATAAGAAAAAGCAGGAATTATGCTTTTCAGCTGTGATAGACCATAAACTTGACCCTGAACATTCTGACGAATTCACAAAAATAAAAAGTACAAAAATAAAAAGTGTACATTGTACAAGTGTACATTTCTACCATTTAGTCCAATTTTGCATAAAGGATGTAGGCTTAGTATGTTTCACAATATAAAACCAACATATGTTGATCAGCCCACACAAAGACTGGAGAAGTGGTGGAGGTGTTGTTAAGTCAGTGGAGTGCACCAGCAGAGCAAAAAGCGATGAATTTCAGTGTCGTAGGCATTGTATCATCTCCACAGAAGAAACAACTCATGTGATAATAGGGATGGCATGGCTTTATTCACAATAGAATATTTAACAATCATGTATGCTCATCCTTCTTATATAATGCATGCACTTCTGAAACTCAAATTTAATCATACATTTTGTTTTTGCGAAGAACAAAAATTCTCACTGACCCAGTTCTCCAAGCTTGCGAGAAGACTGTATTCTGCAAAATACATTTATCTTTACTAAAATGTAAAAGGTGCTTTGAGAATTCATGAGGAAACTATTTAAATCATCTAAGGTACAGTAAATCCCTCTCTGTGAGATGGGTGTGAGCATGCAATGGACTGTATGCCCGTGTCTGCGGGTGTTGGCTCTAGCTCCCCACAAACTGGATGGAAGAGCAGAGCTGTATTGAAGACATGCAGTATTGATTTAAAGAGGCAGTTTAATGTTTTGTAGCAAAGAGCACGATGTACGCGATTTCAATTAGCAGAGGTAACTTTGTCGCTCCCCCAAGAGCTTCTTCAGCATTCACAACAAAACAGGGCCTAGTGGACACTTTGTCACACCATTTGTATTGTTCTCAAGCTACATTTTATCATAGTTTCATATTCATATCTTTATGAATATATCTTATTGTTTGCAACTGAAAAGATTTTCCGCAATTGTAATGTGTGTCACCAGCTGCAATATAGATTAGAATAAAATCCATAGGGATATTCTGGGAAATCAGAATTTGATTTAAGCTATTAACTAAGTCTTGTTTAAATCTTTTTATTACAAAAATTTCATTTGAGAACAATTTTGACAAGAACAGGCCATTCAGCTCAGTAAATATCATCAGTCCTATTTAAATGTTTACGTTCTTGCACACAAACAAATAAAAACAACAATGACAAGGAAATGTGCATAATCCATAACCTTTAAGGGCCAAAGTAGAAGAATCTGTCTCAAAACCATGCATAGTAAAGAGTGCTGTACAGTAAAATCCCATACAGTATCTCCTACACTGTATCTCCCACACTCACTGTGAGTTAAAATGGGCTCTCTGAAGTGGGGGCAGGTGTGCCAACCCCCGTGCCACCTGAAGCATATAAAACAAATGAGAAAGATGGCAGAAATCTTTTTCATGGGACTGTATATGAAGACATCTTTACAGCACATACAGCTTTTTGCCATTATGTTTATTTGACAAATATTTTGAACGGTTTTCACAGCCTCTTGAATACCCAAACATTTACACTAAAATATAATTACCATATCTCTGTGAATGTAACGTAAGACAGCCATTTGTTTTCATTCCACAAGCTTGCTCGACAGTAGCAAATGCTTATTCCAAATACAGATCTAAGTGGTCAGGCACTTTCTGTTTTGACCGATGAGCAGATATAACAAAGATAACCCCAAGACCTCCATGCTGCATCACGTTAGGTTGGCTACCAGCTTTATTACTTTAGGTGGCCCTTAATAAATCTCGTTTCAGTGGAACCTTTATCACATAGATTGAAGATGCATACAATAGCATCACTTGATCAATGTATATTCCAAAATCCCGCCTTGAACCTACGACCCAAAATCAGCCTCTCATTCTTAAAAGAGACAAACCCCAGTAATAGAAATATGAGAGATGGAGTTCCAAATACAAGGACAGATTGGTTATTCTAGCTAAACTTGGAGCAAACAGTTACTGAATCTGAAATGAATTTCTTCACACAAGGTCATAACTTTATGAAATAAATGAATCAAGAAGTGAAGTCTGGTGTCATTTTTTTCACTCAGGTCTCCTCTATCTGTTGTCAGTATTTCAATGGATATAAAATAGTATTAAATATTAAAAATGCAAAACCACTCATGTTCTGAACTAGAAATGTTTTCCAGTACAGGAGCGCAGTGGCTAATAGCACAAGTCAGGAACCAGCCGTAAATGAGGTGCCAGTCTATTACTGGGCACACTTCCATGCTCATTCTGTGCCAATTTAGAGTTGCCAGTCAACCTAACACAAATGGCATGAAGATGTGGGAGTAAACATGAATAATTGGAGAACAAAACACCTGCTAAGTACAATATATTTAATTAATGGAATCTTGTGACAGTTTAGTAATCATGGAAAGAACCTGCAAAGTCTCCATTCACTCTCAGTTGAAATGGGGTCTCGGACGTTGGGAGGCAAGTGTGGCAGGCACTATGCCACCAGAAACATATAAAAAGCATCAGAAAAACTAAAAGCTGTTCAAAACATCGATACAATCAGGACTTTGAGATTTCAATAATAAAAGAGAAAGAAAAGCCATCACATGGGTTACTTACATTCTGAGTGGGTAAATATTGCATGCCTAGCCTCTGTTTATTTATTTATTTATTTATGTATGTATTGCTAGGCTGGCCTCTGTTTTGAATTGCGTACTGATTATGCTGTCTGAGACTTCAATGCTGTAATATGCATCAGTGCCCTTTGGCATGAAAGTGGCGCCAGCGGCGTTTTCTTTGCTGCCGTCTTTGATCAGTTTATGAATGTGCCCTTTAGAGTATTATAAGTTGGTATGGATAATCTGGTGAATCCTTGGATATCTTCGAAAAACATTCTGTAATGGTTTTAAAATTGATTACTTCATAAAATCAACCCAGTAATGACCAGTAGTTTTCAAAATTGTACTTGTTTTTCTGTCCTTGCTTTTACATTCAGATAAAATTTACAAGGGGGGAAAAAATAAGCAAAATAGACAGAGTCTTGGGCAGAATTGTAAGTTGAGAAAAACGTACCAGTGGAAAATAGACTGTGCAATCGAGTAAACCCTACTGTAAAATGGATGTACAGTAGATTAAAACTGAGTTTGCAGAAAAAGACATTTGATTGCTTTAACCAAATGGTGAATTTTAAATCAAACAAAAAAATGGTTAGCTTGCAGTGGCTGTAAGATCATGACAGTCAAGGAAAAAAAATGTCAGTCGAATGCCATCCAAGCGACCAAAGAAGCATCTGCACCTCCCGTCTCTACATTAGAGGACAGCGGTCCTTACGCTAAACACTTAGTTAATTGAATGTCTCTTCATTAATTAAATTCTACCACTGTCTGTCTGCTGTCTATGAATTAATAGGATTTGAATTTTACTTTTTTTGAAATGTAGTAGAGAGATGTCATTTGCTGCCATGACATTTCATAGAAGATTCAACCTTCAAACTTTCTATCCTGTCTGAGACTTCTGTGCTGTAGTATACATCAGTGCCCCGTTGGTGTGTCTGTACAGACAGTATTTCTTGAAATCGGAGAGCTTGGGTTTTAACAATTAAGATGTAATGTGGTGAAGTGTATTCAGTGGTCTATGGCAGTGTAAGTATTTTTATTTTAAACAGTTGCACTCAGACTTGGTGTAGGTGCGTGTAGTAGCATGGCCAGGCAACCCCAGGGTGTTGACGGGGAAACTGGCTGATCACACATTCATGTGCAGAGCAGTCAGCCCATCTGGTTTTTCCCCATTAGTTCTCTGGTAAGCACCTACACCCACTACAGTATAAGAGGAGCCTGAGTAGGATACAGTAGAACCTCCGAACATGTACAAATCAGGCTATGATCAAAAAGTTTGCCAAAATTTTGCTTCTGTTCACAACCACACACTCTGGTGGCGAACAAAAACCACTGGCGGCCAGTTTCCCTACGCGCGTTCATACGCGCCAATGATTTGCCATTCTCCGTTTCCCATTTTCTTTTGTTTGCGTATACAGGGCCTAACAAAGCAGCTGATGTTGCAAAAGGAGTTACAATGTTAACCAAGCAGAGGCCTCAAGGGCTGGAAAGAGGTAGAGGTGGAAAAACTGTTGCTAGTATGATTGAACGAGAAGCAACTTGCAGATGATAGCGAAAGCGAGGTGATCATATGAGAGAAAGCCAGGAAGACTCATGGCCATTTGCTGAAAAAAAAAATCCTTCTTCGAGTGGCGAAGGTGAGGAATTTAAAGCCAGTAGAGGATGGTTTGAAAAGGTTTCGCAAGAGAAGTGGCATTTAATTTTTTTTCCCTGTGCTTAAAACTCATAAAGTGTTTACAGCGAGCAGTTCGTAAGGGTCTAGCGCAAACTCTTACAATGTTAGTTTTCTCTGTTGTTCAAGGTTTTCTTAGTGTTATTCAATGTTTTTACATTTAGTTTACTGTTACACTGTGCATTCTATGGTATAATTAACTATTTTTGTGCTTAAAAATATATATTTACATACAGTTTGTACAGTCTGGAACGGATTAATTGTACAGTAATCCCTCCTCCATCGCGGGGGTTGCGTTCCAGAGCCACCCGCGAAATAGGAAAATCCGCGAAGTAGAAACCATATGTTTATATGGTTATTTTTAGAATGTCATGCTTGGGTCACAGATTTGCGCAGAAACACAGGAGGTTGTAGAGAGACAGGAACGTTATTCAAACACTGCAAACAAACATTTGTCTCTTTTTCAAAAGTTTAAACTGTGCTCCATGACAAGACAGAGATGACAGTTCTGTCTCACAATTAAAAGAATGCAAACATATCTTCCTTTTCAAAGGAGTGCAAAGCAAGCAGTCAAAAAAAAAATCAATACGGCTTTTAAGTATGCGAAGCACCGCCGGTACAAAGCTGTCGAAGGCGGCAGCTCACACCCCCTCCGTCAGGATCAGAGAGAGAGAGAGAGAGAGAGAGCCACAGAAAAACAAACAGTCAAAAATCAATACGTGCCCTTTGAGCTTTTAAGTATGCGAAGCTCCGTGCAGCCTGTCCTTCAGGAAACAGCTGCACACAGCCCCCCTGCTCACACCCCCCTACGTCAGCGCAAGAGAGAGAGAGAGAGAGAAAGTAAGCTGGGTAGCTTCTCAGCCATCTGCCAATAGCGTTCCTTGTATGAAATCAACTGGGCAAACCAACTGAGGAAGCATGTACCAGAAATTAAAAGACCCATTGTCCGCAGAAACCCGCGAAGCAGCGAAAAATCCGCGATATACATTTAAATATGCTTACATATAAAATCCGCGATGGAGTGAAGCCGCGAAAGGCGAAGCGCGATATAGCGAGGGATCACTGTATTTACATACAATCTTATAGAAATTACGTTCGAGTTGCGATGAAATTGGATCGCGAGTTTTGGAACGAATTACTGTCGTGACCAGATGTGCCACTGTAGAGATAAAGGTAGAGAAGAGAGAAAAAAATGAAAGACTGAGGAAGATCAGTTTGGGGGCGAACTGGTCCGAGACTGGCAGGACTGACGGCATTGGCTTTACTGAGCTTTGTGAAGGAGCAGTACCGATGTCTGTTGAGGAGTCCCGGGGAGCGCTTTAATTCAAGTCTGCAAACTTCCTTATCGAGAGCTGTGGAAAGCAATAATGAAAATGAGACAAAAGGAAAGAGTCTGGAGGTTAAATGGAAAGAATGAAAAAGACTAGAGGCAGGGATCAAACTGGTGCTGCAGAATGGAGGCAAGCAGTCAGGAAGTGGCAGAGCGGTGCCCCTGGGGCAGGGTCGCTAGTGCTGAGTGCCCAAGGAGCAGAAGTGACCAGAGAGGGTGAGCAGAGGAGACGTCAGTTTTAGATGGATGCGCCAAGGCTCATGATGGTTTTCATGGATAGATCCTGACTGTGGGTTTAGCCTTCGATTTTAATCTATTTATGGATTATTTATTTGTAACATTTTACCCTCCACAAAACACTTTTTTTATGGATTATTTATTGCAAGATCCTGCAGTACACTCTGCTTTGGCACTTTGATATGCTTGGATTGTTTAAAATAAAAAGCTCAAGTCACTTTGCACTGTCCCTTGCTGTGTATGTGTGTGTCCTCACTGCCCAGTCCATCTTGGTTTCATGACTATCAATATCCCGGGTTCAACGGAGAGAAACCCGGGCATCACATCTTAAGTAGCAGAAAGGTTGTAACAGAACACAACAAGATACAGGCCAGGTTTTAGCAACAAGCCCAAAAAATCTAAAACAAATAGCAAAGCAAGCTATATAATCAAAAAAGTCCCCAAACACACAAGAGACCCCAGATGCAGTCTGTAATACATGACAGCTGTTATGAAGTTGAAGCCAATTTTACCAAGTAGGTATTATCTAAATGCTAATTTAAAAAGCACATAACACAAAAAAGCGGAAAAGGGAAGGCTATTAGATCCTTTATTGAAGCTGCACTGGATTAAGACGGCAGATCCATGGACAATCACAGTTGGGACAAAAGTTGGAATCTGGCTAAGTCAGCTAGGAGAGGGGGACTGATGTTATAAAGCCTGAAGCCCCCAAAGACTGCGTCCCAGAGCATCCGTGCAATGTGGTTTGCATCTCAATATACTTTTTTTTCTGTGTTTTAAGGTCGTATTTTCCTACTATCAGACCACACAATTTATAAGACAACATGTTGATATGTATATTTTTGATTCGACTTTGGATTTAAATTTTCTGGAAGATTTGAATATTTTTCGTTCTTTTAATTTTAAGTGCATGAAACTATTTTTGAGGTCTAGAGTTTTGTTGTTGAGTTGATAGGACACACTATACTGATGCTAAAGAACTCAAGAGGCACTGCTATAAAACACGGTGCAGCATTTCAGCTCGCTGACCTTCAAAAGTGTTAGGTTTGGTTTGGTATTCTGGTTAACAACTGGTAGCTTCTCACTTGTTGATTCGGTTCTTTGTCTTGGCATTTTGGTTCTGGTGATGTTTGTGTCATTTCGGTAATAACTCCTGGCAAGTCTTGGTTTGACTTCATTTACAGTTTAATCCTCTGAATTGTATTTTTGATTACATTATTTCAGAATTCCATATTTGCTGTAGTTTCTTGAAATCTCCTCACATTTCCTTGTCTGCTTTAACAACATCTTTGCGGTTGCTATCAGTCCACTGGATGACTAGAATTAAACAGTTGTTTTGTGGTCCCGCAAGGCCACTGTAAATATATCATTAGCATAACAAACAATGCCAGAAGCAGTGACAGAAAGGAGGGACCAGGAAATGAAGAACAGGTGGGAGAGGAGATGGCGGGGGCTCAAAACAGGCCAGGGATTGAAAGGCCAGAGAAGTAAACAATAAAGTTGGTTATAACCAAGACTGAAAATCAGCCAGATCCAAACGCTAAATTGAGTTTTAGTATCTTCATTAACTCAACAAAAGACTTAGAAGGAGTTTTGTTTGGAATCCAATACTAAGGTGCTAGAAGCCAAGTGCCACCATCATATATAGATGGAGAGTAAAGACTCAAAACATCACGTTACATCAACTGACCATCTTTGGGCCTAGCAACAATGAGCAACATGGCTGCACCTGTGTAGAAACAGTCACATAATGGTAACCATTAAAAAAAGGGATGGTAATAAGTGGCATCACCTGTATAGTGATATAACATTTTTAGTAAATCAAAAACAAACGAAAGATACAAAAATGATTTCCTCGGGATTAGTAACTCTGATCTTAATACATACTGAACCTGTCAGCCTTCAGCCTGTCTCAGTTTGTAGTTTTTGTTTTTCTTTTTTAATTAGTACCTCACATTGAATCTGATGCTTTCTCGAGATGCAAAGGGCAGGAGATGTCACATCTGATTAGAACAGAAGTAGCATTGTGTGTCTTTGTTATAATGCATTCATTGTCAAGCAATTAAAAAAAACATTTTTTTCTGAATTTTCATTCACTTATTTGTTATGACTTATAAGTTTGTTTGTTTTCTTTTCTTTTTAACCAGATAGTAGTTAGCCATGAGTGGCAAATTAAAAGAAACACAACTAATGAGCTATACTGGTTGAGGAGTTCTAATCTTTCTTTGTCCGTTTTGCTGATTTTCTTAGAGCAGTGTTTCTTGAACAATGGGATGTAACCCAGACTGTGTCATGGAGGTGTTTGGGATGGATTGCTAAGTTACTTTGTTCATCCAGGTGCAAATTCTGAGTTGAGTGGCATACAGTCATTGGAAGATGTGCTACCTAGTGCGGTGGTATGTAGTCTAAGATGTTGCCTTTAAATAAGGCTGTCGATGATTGAGAGGGGGTGGCACAGGTAACGACACAGACAAGTGTGTCACTTGAAGAGAAACCACCTTTGAAATGTTGAAATAATAATATAAGCAAAAAAATTGTTTCTCTCATCTTTATTAAACCTTACAGTAACTGTTTACTCTGATACATATAACTAAGGAGTTAAATCACTGTTTTGAATGATAATTATCAGTTTATTGCCAATATATTTGTTTTTCACTTTTCTCATTTAGTAACTAGGGGGCTCTGCCCCCTGCTTGATTCACTCGCCAACCCCCGTACGCGCTAATCATTTCCCTGATCTGCCGCTTGCGACGAATCGTGTTGTGCTTTTGGATAAACATGAATATCACCTCTGTCTTTGATATCTCCGTCTTTCAAAATTATTTTCCCTGATAATTTGTCATTGTTGGTTGATTATACTGTATATGTGAGTGTGATTTTTCAGATTCATATAGAAATCCAAGAAGTCTTTTTTGTCTATGTTTTTCTGATAAATTTTGTGTAAAGTGCGATACTTTTGGACGTATGGATTTGTTTCCATTATTTGGACATGTGCAGAGGAGAGATGCTGGGTATACTGGGAGAAGGATGCTAAGGATAGAGCTGCCAAGGAAGAGGAAAAGAGGAAGGCCTAAGAGAAGGTTTATGGATGTGGTGAGCGAGGACAAGCAGGTGATGGGTGTAACAGAACAGGATGCAGAGGACAGGAAGATATGGAAGAAGATGATCCGCTGTGGCCACCACTAACGGGAGCAACTGAAATAAGAAGAAGATTGGCTGTAGAATTTCTAATACATCCGATCATTTAACTCTTTTAATTCTATGTTGCATCACTTCTCCGTGATCATAAACATAAACCTGACTGAATTGTGGTTTCTTTGAATATAAACTTGTAGTAGCTTTAATTGTTGCGGGACCACAGATTCTCATTGCGTATGGTCCTGAATCGTGTAAATCTACGTTTTGAGCACTGATTGATGCGAACTCCAAAAGATTATTGTAGATTCGTATATTTTGCTTGTAGTGTTTGTGGATTTCACTTTCACCAAATAACAAATCTTTTAATTCTCGTGGATAGACCTCTTCATTGGGAAGCAACACTACTTTTCCCTGATGGCAACACGAATTAGACGATCTACAAGTCTCCGACTTAAACTTTAAAGTCGAACAATATCTACATACTTCTGTCATATCACCTCTGTCCATATATTCAATCTCTTTTTGCCGTTCTGTTATTTCACCAAGTAATAATTTCTGTTTGTTTGCGCTAATGCGATCTTTACTATCAGTTTTTTGAGACTTTCAAATTTTAGTTCTTTCATTATCTCTAACCTGCTCTGCATGTGTATCGCGCCAACGTTTTTGAACCTCTTTACAACGTTCTACTTTGTCTTTTATTTCCGGCCCCGGGCATGGTTAAATCTCTTGGCACAAAGTCTCACCTCGAGGGACTTAAAATTATCTCTCTGAAAAAGTCTTATCTCGTCCCAGGATTTTTTTATGTAATAGACAGTTGTTCATGTGAGAAATATGCTAAAAAGGAAGCAAAAGATCTTTTTAATTAAATATCCATTGTTATTTGCCAGTGTATAGCTCTGCTGTCACTGGTGCAGTAGTCCTCTTCTTGGTTTCCAGTGTGGTACCAATTTTGATTTGGGTCCTTAGAATAAAATGTTTAAGACCTTATGTCCTAGAGAAGGACAGGCATAGGCTGAATGGAATGACGAATGGTTTGTTCTGTAAATGACAAGAATTGATGTCTAAACCACTGCGGCCGTCCAGGACTGGGGTTGCCCACTTCAGTTCTAGCCAACACTGTGCATGCCATGCTGTACTAAAGCTGAAGACCCAAATTGTCAGTTACCCCAGTTCATTTTGTATAATTTGGGGAAAGTTAGCGTTAATATCCACCTCATATTTAGGATCAAAGTAATTCTGATTTGTAGGCAGTTCTTTTATTATAATGCTGTAGTGTTAGCTTAGTAAATTACTATTTATGTAATTATGATGAGAGATTTACTCTTTTATACATTTTCTCTCATATTGAATAACATTGTGCCAAAGCACTTTTTTTGTGAACTGGCATCGACAACTTTGATGTGCTGCTGGGTGAGTCAACAATTAATAATAAGTTCTATGGCTGAGCACTTTGTGGCACTTCTGTGGTTGCGAGGCTTTGGCAGTGTAATAGTTTAACAGCTCTACTCATACAGCCAAGCGTTTGGTTGCTTATACTGTACATGCACAGAACTTATACACTATGGGGGGAAACATGTCCATATTGCTTCAGCAAAATTAAAAATTTCCAAGTCACACAAAGAATACTGCTTTTATATAGCTGCATACCACCCGCCATCTCAGGGCATTCTGCAAGTACAGAGCTGTGGTAGGCGTGTTTAAGCCCCTTTTTAACAACTGGAGCACAGTCAAGTTATGTGATTTGCTCAGGGTCACACAATGAACCAGACATAAGGATTGATCCAGCAGCTTAGAGTTCAAAGACCAGCGCTGTTGCCACTACATAGCTTTGTACAAGCGTAATGGCTGCAGAGGTTAAACTGACTCAAAGACTTTTTTCATTCTTTTCTTCTCTCTTTTAACTTAAGGCTTGTCATTTTTGCTTTCTGATCAAATACTGAGGCTGGGCAAAAAAATGTGATGGGCTGTCAAGAAAAATCTGTAGAAAACTGAAACAATAAAAGAGTTTAAGAGAAATGCCCATGAGAATGTACGATGAGGTCAGTTTACTCATGTTATCTATAAATAGCCCCAAGACCATCTCGTTCCTGCCATTTTTGGCTTTCTTGTACTCCACTTAAACCCACAGACCTGCTTTCCAGCTGTTTTTTTTTTAAACTACAGCATGTCTTGGAATTATGTTGGGCTCTTCAGACAGACAAGTCCTTGTGGCCAAGGTGTCAGGCTTCTGACAAGCTGCTATTTCCCCAAGACTTTACCAAATTACTTTTCAGATCCTGCAGCCTTGGAAACAGTGAAAGATTTACTGGCCAGGCCTTTTGCACACAAATCTGAAATGCCTCACACTGCAGGAATGCCAGATTTTCACACAAGCCATTTGATCTGGCCATTCCTCTGGCATGAAGGAGAGTTTATATTAAAATAATTGTGGTCAGATGCTGATTCTTCTCTCTATCCTTTTTGTGAACTTGCTATTCTAATGCAGGGCACAAAGTAGAGCACCCATTCTCTGGGGAGCAATTTCAAGCACACTTCAATTTAGAAACTACAGTTAGCCAAGCATGTGTGCCTATGGGACGTGAGAGGAAACCTTCACAGACACAAACTTCACACACACAGATGTTGAGTCAGGAATTGAATTTGCGTCCTTGAGGCTGTGAAGTAACTGTACTGACCACTGCCTGGCCATGCTGATCCAAATTAGCTGCCCGGAGCAATAAAATTAAGCAGCAGTCAGTGTTTTTCTATAGTGAACAAAAATACAGTTATATATAATAAAATCATAATGTCATACTGTGCGTGAACAGAATGACTGATTGCTATTTTTTTAATAGGTAATGCATTCTACATTGAAATCAGCATAGAACTTGTACTAGAACCAGTCTGTACCAGTCTGTGCTTGTTTCATCCATCCAGCTGTCCAGAAGTGAATTCTGCTATTCAGCCACTCACAAGCTTCCTCTAACTTACATTATCTTCTTGAGAAATATGAGTCTGTCACATGTAAGTAAGGAAAAATAAGTGCACACACGTTCAAACTATAATAATGTCAAATGAATTATATTATAGAGGATGATTATATAATAAAGTGATGTAGTTTTATCTCGGCACCATAAAATGCAGCTCAAGGCTACAGCCATGGCCTTTTACTTTGTTAGCAGACACTTAAGACTGTTACACAGCCTGGGCAAGATTAAACCGTGTGTAGCTCTCTGACATGGGGTCATATGAGTGAGTGTGTGCCTTCTAATGGCGCCTCATCCAAGGTTTCTTCCTGCCTGTTACCCATTGCTGCTGGGTTCGGCTACAGCCCCACAGTCCTGACTCAACAAATGGAATAATGGATGGATGGATGGCTCTAACATTTACTGTAAGGAATGCAAAAGCAATTAACACAGTATTTAAAAAGAAAGGTTATGGCATAAAGCAATGAAGTGAGTGAAGAAAAGCATGATATTAGAGTACAAATGCACAGAATGTAGCACTGCTGCCTCCTAGAGACACCATCTTGGGAGCTAATTACTCATCAGGTTCAGTGGAGTTTGTTCCTCCTATAACTCTGTTTGGACGCATGTATTTTTTGCTAATACACCAGTTTTCTTTCAGCAGGTCTGCCTGAAGACCTGTTGACATCTTGGGTTAAATGGTAATTCTAAATTGGCCTACATGTTGAATGTGTGCCTGAGTGGGCTTTGAAATGGACTGGTGCCTTGTCTGAAGTTCACTCTTCCGTGGTGTCCAGTACTGCTAAGATAGGCTGGAGCCCACAGCAATCCTAAACTGAACTAAGAGGGTCAGAGAGTGTTAGTTCTTACGGTTGGAATTAAAACCACTATTTAAGCACAAAAAATATGAGAGTGTGTTTTTGAATACAGCAGGAAGGATGCTGGTCTTCCTATTCTTCTTTTGGGTGCTCCCATTAGGGTTTGCCACAGCGGATCATCTAATTCCATATCGTCCTGTCTTCTGCATCTTGCTCTGTCACACCCATCACCTGCATGTCCTCCTTCACCACATCCATAAACCTTCTCTTAGGCCTTCCTCTTTTCCTCTTCCCTGGCAGCTCTATCCTTAGCATCCTTCTCCCAATATACCCAGTATCTCTCCTCTGCACATGTTCAAACCAACGCAATCTCACCTCTCTGACTTTGTCTCCCAACCATCCATTAGAGCTGACCCTCTAATGTACTCATTTCTAATCCTATCCATCCTCGTCACCCCCAGTTCAAATCTTAGCATCTTTAACTCTGCTACCTCCAGCTCTGTCTCCTGTTTATTGATCAGTGCCATCGTCTCCAACCCGTATAACATAGCTGGTCTCACTACCGTCCTGTAGACCTTCCCTTTCACTCTTGCTGATACCCATTTGTCACAAATCACTCCTGACACTCTTCTCCACCCATTCCACCCTGCCTGCACTCTCTTTTTCACCTCTCTTCCACAATCCCCATTACTTTGTACTGTTGATCCCAAGTATTTAAATGCACACCCACCTTCGCCAACTCTACTCCTTGCATCCTCACCATTCCACTGACCTCCCTCTCATTTACACACATGTATTCTGTCTTGTTCCTACTGACCTTCATTCCTCTCCTCTCTAGAGCATATCTCCACCTCTCCAGGGTCTCCTCAACCTGCTCCCTACTCTCGCTACAGATCACAATGTCATCTGCAGACATCCATAGGGACTCCTGTCTAATCTCGTCTGTCAACCTGTCCATCATCATTGAAAATAAGAAAGGACTCAGAGCCGATCCCTGATGTAATCCCACCTCCACCTTGAATGCATCTGTCACTCCTACCGCAGACCTCACCACTGTCACACTTCCCTCGTACATATCCTGTACAACTCTTACGTACTTCTCTGCCACTCCCGACTTCCTCATACAATACCACAGCTCCTCTCGAGGCACCCTGTCATATGCTTTCTCCAGGTCCACAAAGACACAATGCAACTCCTTCTGGCCTTTTCTGTACTTCTCCATCAACATCCTCAGAGCAAACATTGCATCTGTGGTGCTCTTTCTTGGCATGAAACCATACTGGTGCTCACTAATCATCACCTCACTTCTTAACCGAGCTTCCACTACTCTATCCCATAACTTCATGCTGTGGATCATCAGTTTTATCCCTCTGTAGTTGCTACAACTCTGTACATCCCCTTTTTCTTAAAAATCTTTATCGGTACACTTCTTTTCCACTCCTCAGGCATACTTTCACTTTCCACGATTGCTTTGACATATCTGGTTATAGTGAGAAGTCAAGCAAAATGACACCTTTTATTGCCTAACTAAAAAGATTACAATATGCAAGCTTTCGAGGCCAAATCATGATTACATCTTGCCTGAAGAAGGGGCCTGAGTTGACTATTGTCTTAACGATAGACAAGCAAACACAACTCTAGAGATCAGGTGGAATAACGAAGTACTGAAGAACACCAAGCATTCTGTTTACTTAGGCATCACTCTGGACAGGGCACTGTCTTTTAAAGAACATATTTTTTAAACTCAAAAAGAAGATATCCAGCAAGAATAATCTCCTTAGCATACTAGCAAACACACCCTGGGGAGCAGACCCTAAGACCCTGTGATCAATGGCCATGGTACTTTGTTATTCAACAGAATATTGTGCACCAGTGTGGGCTAGGTCAACCCATTGCCAATAAGGTTGACCCTGAGCTAAATAGTGCATGCCGAATCATCACCGGCACATTGCGAACAACGTGCCTTCCTGCTTTATACAGGCTGGCTGGGATCGCACCTCCCCATATACGACGAGAAAGTAGTTCAAGAGTAGAAGGGTTCATGCAACTGATGGACTCCAGACACCCACTTCACCATCACCAGGAGGTAAATTGCCGACTATCTTCTCGTCTGAGTTTCGCCACAGTGGAACCCCTTAATCCAAAGCAGTCCACAAAACAGAGGTGGCGAGAGACTGACTGTGGCCCTCCCAATGAAGCTCTTCCTACACCTCAAGAGCATCTACCCAATGGAATATCCCTCTCTAGGCAAGACTGGGTCGCACTTAACCGAGCTAGGTCAAAGGTGGGCAAAAAAGGGACAACCTAATTAGATGGGGCCTCACAACAAGCGCTGAATGTCCCTGTGGTGAGCCCACCCAAACAATAGAGCACATTCTCCATGAATGTTCCCGAGGCCCTACATGTACCGATGAAGATCTTAAGGATGCTAATGACACCGCTCTTACCTGGATACAGCAGTGGTGTGATAAGATACGATGATGACCAGAACCACATAATATTTTTCCTCGCGTTCTTAAGGAGGCTAGGGAGTACATATATAAACCCATGACACATATTTTTTGGAAGTTACTGTGCACTGGAGAAATTCCAAAGGAAGGGCAAATATCATCCCATTATATAATAAGGGTGACAGAGCTGATCCAAGCAACTATAGGCCAGTCAGCTTAACATACATCACAGAAAAATCAGTGGAAGGAATTATTAAGGATAAGATTGGACAACAGTCAGCATGGGTTCAGAAGAGGGAGGTCGCGATTTACTAACATGAGGAGGCAACAAAAAGATACAATCAAAGTGGAGCTTATGATATTATTTATCTGGACTTTCAGAAAGCATTTGATAAGGTGCCACATGAGAGGTTGGGCATCAAATTAAAAGAAGTGGGAGTTCAGGGTGATGTTTTTAGATGGGTGCAGAATTGGCACAGACACAGGAGGCAGAGGGTGATGGTGTGAGGAACCTCATCAGAACTGGCTGATGTTAAGAGTGGTGTTCCACGGGGGTCAGTGCTAGGGCCGCTGCTATTTTTAATATATACTGTGTATATAAATGATTTAGATAGGAATATAAGTAACAAGCTGATTAAGTTTGCAGATGATACCAAGATAAGTGGATTAGCAGATAATTTGGAATCCGTTACATCATTACAGAAGGACTTGGATGGCATACAGGCTTGGGCAGATTTGTGGCAGATGAAATTTAATGTCAGTAAATGTAAAGTATTACACATAGGAAGTAAAAATGTGAGGTTTGAATACACAATGGGCGGTCGGAAAATCAACAGTACACCTTATGAGAAAGATTTAGGAGTCATAGTGGACTCTAAGCTATCGACTTCCAGACAGTGTTCAGAAGCCATTAAGAAGGCTAACAGAATGTTAGGTTATATAGCACGATGTGTGGAGTACAAGTCCAAGGAGGTTCTGCTCAAGCTTTATAATGTACTGGTGAGGCCACATCTTGAGTACTGTGTGCAGTTTTGGTCTCCAGGCTACAAAAAGGACATAGCAGCACTAGAAAAGGTCCAGGGATGAGCAACTAGGCCGATTCCAGGGCTACAGGGGTTGAATTATGAGGAAAAATTAAAAGAGCTGAGCCTATACAGTTTAAGCAAAAGAAGATTAAGAGTGACATGATTGTAGTGTTTAAAATTATGAAGGAAATTAGTACAGTGGATCGAGACTGTTATTTTAAAATGAGTTCATGAAGAACACGGGGACACAGTTGGAAACTTGTTAAGGGTAAATTTCGCACAAACATTAGGAAGTTTTTCTTTACACAAAGAACGATAGACACTTGGAATAAGCTACCAAGTAGTGCGGTAGACAGTAAGACTTTAGGGACTTTCAAAACTCAATTTGATGTTTTTTTGGAAGAAATAAGAGGATAGGACTGGTGAGCTTTGTTGGGCTGAATGGCCTGTTCTCGTCTAGAGTGTTGTAATGTTCTAATGGTAGTGGCAGATGGTGCCATGGTAGGTAGCTACTCGTATGATATAAACTGAGGTCTGGGGTTGCTTTTCTGCAGGAGCTTATGGAAAACTTGTTGCTGTCATGGGCAACATGATGGAGGCAAATCCTTAAAGGGAAAACCTTTTTCAGTCCACTGAAGTCCTGCATTTAGAGTGAAAATTCATTTCCCAGCAAGACAATGACCCAAAAGCACATTGCTTCAATAAAAAAGAAGGTTAGTATTCTAGAGTGGACCAGCCAGAGCTCAGACTTAAATCCATTTGAAAAGTGGTGGCATGACTTGAAACTCCGTATAATTTGGCAGGGTTTGTGCATATCTGTCATGAAGAATGCACAAAATCTAAAAAATCTAAATGTGCAAAGCTCAAACGAATACACCCTAGAGGACTCCGGCTATAACGACCGATAAACGATTAAGTACAAATTTGGTAACTGAAATGTAAGTTTTTCATTATTGCATTATGTGCATTTGTTTTCCCCTAAATTTCACCTTATAACAGAGATGCTAAAATATTTACATTACAGTATTTTAAAGCATTTGAGTAGTACAGTAGATCACATTTTTAATAAACTAATTGAAGCTTTTTGTGTTTGTGATCAGACACTGCAGCAAAACTATACACAAAATAATGAAATCCCAATAGCCTTTCTTGGCTGTTCAGAAATACATTGAAAATGGAGACAATTCAGTGGTTTAAATAAAAGAAAGTTGGACTCAGTCAAGCAGTAAATCTTGGAGCATAAACACTGCTTAATTAACAATGTATAATAAGTGTGAGTGATTTGTAAGGTGCATTCACAGCTGTCGGGAGCAAAACATGAATGAGCACAAGTGTGTCCAGGGACAGGAATGTGACTAATGTGCTGTAGATGGTTTTCTTAGGCAGTGCAACTTCAGGTACCTCTGGGTATGGAGGGTATGCTTTAGGAAAAGGCTACTCATCAATCAAATAATAAAAATGTTTGAGAATTAGCTACGGTCACATTAGCTCCATCTGTTTAAAAACAAAACTCATTCGGCACAAATGTCAACCAAAGGATCCTATAGGACACACAGTACTTCGATTTTCTCTTTCTTTCTGTATCTGCAGACAGTCTGCTGGGCTGGCCACTGTCCGTCTCAAAAGATGAATCGCAGCAGACATTTTTACAGCCAGATGACCTTCCTGATGCCAACCTGCTTAAGTCACCTTTTACACCATGCAAGATGGTCGATATTCTAATACACGATCTATCTACACTACCCGCACAGTTAAAACAATGTCTTTTTAATACACTGCCTGAGACTTTAGTCACTGAAGGTTAATAAATAAGGAGCTTATAAGGCTAATCCCCTCATATTCATTTGTGAATAAATCTGTTTGTCAGCAGCAAGAGGGAAAAGTGTGAAGCAAAGTCATTTACAAAAATCATATTGTTGACACCTTATCACGAGACGAGATCATATTTGAGGAAAATGAGAAGAAAAGTGGGATGATGTAAAATTTTATGTCCATTCAGTTTACTAAATGGAGTCAAAACCCAAATACAAAAGACAAGGTGACAGCATGTTATTATCTTTTTTTTTGGAAACAGCTTTTCCAGATGTCAAATTGACATTCTTCATATCATATAATTAATTGTAGAGCTGCATAGCCTTGAATGGCCTTCTTCCTGTTCCCTTCTCAATCCTTTCCCTCGTACATATTCTGTACAACTCTTACGTACTTCTCTGCCACTCCCAACTTCCTCATACAATACCACAGCTCCTCTCGAGGCACCCTGTCATATGCTTTCTCCAGGTCCACAAAGACGCAATGCAACTCCTTCTGGCCTTCTCTAAACTTCTCCATCAACACCCTCAGACCAAATATTACATCTGTGGTGCTCTTTCTTGGCATGAAACCATACTGCTGCTCACTAATCATCACTTCTTAACCTAGCTTCCAATACTCTTTCCCATAACTTCATGCTGTGGATCATCAATTTTATCCCTCTGTAGTTGCTACAACTCTGTACATCCCCTTTTTCTTAAAAATCTTTATCGGTACACTTCTTATCCCTCTGTAGTTAACTCTGCTGCTTCACCACCTGAGGCCACAGGTCCGTCACGCCCTCAACCCTCTGCAGTTCGCATACCAGGAGAAGGTGGGAGCGGAGGATGCCATCATCTACATGCTACACCGATCCCTCTCCCACTTGGACAGAGGCAATGGTGCTGTAAGAATTACGTTTCTGGACTTCTCTATCGCCTTTAACACAACCTCTGCTCCTTAGAGACAAGCTGACAGAAATAGAAGTAGATGGTGGCATGGATCGTGGACTATCTTATAAACAGACCTCAGTATGTGCGTCTCGGGAACTGCAGGTCTGACATTGTGGTCAGCAGCACAGGAGCGCCGCAGGGCACTGTACTTTCTCCGGTCCTGTTCAGCCTATATACATCAGACTTCCAATACAACTTGGAGTTCTGTCACATGCAAAAGTTCGCTGACGACACTGCTATCATGGGCTCCATCAGGAGTGGGCAGGAGGAGGAGTATAGGAACCTAATCAAGGACTTTGTTAAATGGTGCGACTCAAACCACCAACACCTGAACACCAGCAAAACCAAGGAGCTGGTGGTGGATTTTAGGAGACCCAGGCCCCTCATGGACCCAGTGATCATCAGAGGTGACTGTGTGCAGAGGGTGCAGCTGGATGATAAATTGGACTGGATTGCCAATACTGATGCGCTGTGCAAGAGAGGACAGAGCCAACTATACTTCCTTAGAAGGCTGGCATCCTTCAACATCTGCAATAAGATGCTGCAGATGTTCTATCAGACGGTTGTGGCGAGCGCCCTCTTCTACGCGGTGGTGTGCTGGGGAGGCAGCATAAAGAAGAAGGACACCTCACGCCTGGACAAACTGGTGAGGAAGGCAGGCTCTATTGTTGGCAAGGAGCTGGACAGTTTGACATCTGTGGCAGAGCGACGGGCACTGAGCAGGCTCCTGTCAATCATGGAGAATCCACTGCATCCACTAAACAGTGTCATCTCCAGACAGAGGAGCAGCTTCAACGACAGACTGCTGTCACTGTCCTGCTCCACTGACAGACTGAGGAGATTGTTCCTCCCCCACACTATGCGACTCTTCAATTCCACCCGGGGGGGTAAACATTAACATTTTACAAAGTTATTGTCTGTTATACCTGCATTGTTATTGCTCTTTAATTTAATATTTTCTTTATCAGTATGCTGCTGCTGGAGTATATGAATTTCCCCTTGGGATTAAAAAAGTCTATCTAGCTATCTTACTACAACTCTGTACACCCCCTTATTCTTAAAAATCTGTATCGGTACACTTCTCCACTCCTCAGGCATCCTCTCACTTTCCAAGATTACATTAAGCTATCTGGTTATAATGAGAAGTCAAGCAAAATGACACCCAACTAAAAAGATTATATTATGCAAGCTTTCGAGGAAACTCAGGCCAAATCAAGACATAATGCATTGCACATCTGTCACAGGCCCCATCCACACTACTGTGTTTTCATTTAAAAACACAGACATCAATTTCCGTTTTCGCCTTTCATTCACAATGCCCTGATGCTTTTAAACCCCCAAAAACAGAGAGTTTTGAAAACACTCTAAAGAACCGTACACTTCTGAAAATGCAGCCTCAGCGTTGTGATGAGGAGGGGCAAAAATGCAGGTTTTTGAAACTGCTAACACTAATCCAACTCTGATTGGTTCATGCTTGTTATGTGGCCCTTCTCTGACTGGATCCTTCTCATTACAACATCTTGTACCCTGATTGGTCACCTTTCATGGAAGAAAGCCATACTCCAGCATAGTAGGGCTGTAAGTGTTGTTTTCCATGGCGTTTGTTGCGTTGCTTTCCTGTATGCACCTAAATTGTGCTTTGTACCGTTTGAATGCTGCACATATGTGCAAAAGGTAAATAATTTACCACTCACTACAGTTTTGTGATAAATCCCATGGTCAACTTCATTGCCACCACTTCAAGCGTTGCACAAATGCCCAGTGTAGGCGAATGTCTACCTCATATATGTTTTACGTCATTTTAGTGTTGACGGAGATATTTTCATAAACAATGTGAAAACACTAGTATGGGCAGAGATCATTTTCATTTAAAAGTGCCTTTATAAATAACATTGTAGAGTGGGCATAGCCATAGACAACACACCGAAGTACTATTATTGCTTTATCCATCTACTTGAAAATTTCAAAGTATGGTTTTCATGTCAAATCAAATGTCATTTGAGTTGACCTCAAACTATACAGAAGCCTACACAATAATTCAGAGCAAATACAAAAGGCATGGCAGTAACAATCAGAGTGTTCCTATGAAAATATTTTATTTTAAACAAGCTGTTCGGTGAATTATTATCAAAGAGTTAGGCTTCATATAAACATAGTGTAATAGCTAATTGTTGCTTACTGTAGTCGCTAAATTATCTTATATGTCATGCAGCACACACTCCATGTAACTTCTACTGACAAACTGATTATATTGTGTTTCTATTTTATTTTAATTTAAAAAGCAATTTAAGAGCTGCTTCTGAAGCAACACTTACATTAAATTGGTTTCTGACGAAAAACAATGTTATCTATCTTCTAGTCACGTGCATTCTACATGTGTATGCGCGATTCTGAAATGTCATTTTGTTCAGGTACATTTATGGCATTTTTGCTTCTAGGCTTCTTCTCAAAGAGGAACTAGTTGAATTACAACAAGTGAAAAAAGAAAAAAATGACAGTTTTCAGGAGGTTGCTGCATGCAGGTCTCTTGTGTCATGAGATGCCATGGATTTTGAAGTGATTGGCGCCGTAGTTCATCTTCAGTTTCTTGTAAAGCTGCATCTAATAAAATTAACTCTATTAATGTGTAACTCAGCAGAAGAGTGGACTCTTGGCCATCCTTTCCTGCAATAAGCTAATGTAGCACAATATGAGTGAAAGGACTAAAATAATTAACAAATACACAAGTAGTTACAGTGTACTGTACACCTGCTTTACTCAGAAAGGTTTCTAAAAAATGATCTGTCTGAATCACGGTTACCTACCTCAAATCAATGCGAGTCCTTCTACCCATATCAAAGCATTTAGACAATTTTGTTTGGATCCACATATTAACCAATACAATTACTAGACACATTCACTGCAACAGAAGACACAATATGATCTGCCTTTACACACCGAGGTATGGGACACTTACGGGTTCAGTCTATTAGGGTGCTTTTTGCTGACTACACTTCTGGCTGTTTTTACTTTCAAACAGGACCTGCGAACGCCATGTGCAATTACTGTAGGTGTTCCATTTTTTAATGGGTAAAACACAAAGATAAGCAACATATGTATCAGGGCAGATTTTAAAAACTAGAGCCACTCAAAGCTTCCGAATCATCCCTCAGACCTTACTCCTTCTCCCCATGACTACTTAGTCAGCTATGAGTGTATTAGTAGCAAAGAGATTGCATGCTGCTGTGGGGCAGCATATTGTTTACAACAGCAGTTTGGCTTTTAACATTACTAAGAGCTCAGTTTTGTGATGCAGCCACAGGGAGCAACACTTCTTCCATGTCCTCAGGCCTTGAATGACTTAGATTGGGCCCGTAACATTAAAGCCATAATGGAAAAGGCCTAAGAGCACTTTCACTTAATGAGGTTCAGGAATTAATAAGTGATGTGTAAAATGATATTCTAGTAGAGAGTGTCTTGACTTGATCTTTTATGACCAGACCAGAACTAGTGAGTTCAAAAGTGGATTTAGGACAACCACATATGACAAGAACACTATCTAAAGGGTTATGTTAAGAATTAGAAAATCCATTTTGGTGTGTTAGGGTTTTTTTTTTTTTTTTGCTTTAGATCTTTTTTTTTTCATCTCATGAGACTGTAATATTTTGAAAGGTGAGTTTTCAAACTTTATGTTCATGTGTGTGTTTTAATTTTATTTCCTTGCCTGAAAAAATTTTTTTCTGTTTAACTTTTAAGTGCATCACACCACCATTTTAGAATCGCTGAGGGCAGATAACAGATTCCAGCACAATACACCTAGCTAGAGTTTGTGTGCAGGTGTGGTTTAGTGATTTAGGCTCTGGCTTTCTGGTTTATGATTCATAGCTTTCTCACCTTGGCCCCATTCTCTGTTTTAGCTTTCGTTTAACTCTCTTTATTAGTTTTGCCTCCAGTTAAATAATAGTGCCCTAGTAAATGACGCTTTGTAATTCATGTTTGACCATGATAACAACTCAGGTTTTCATGACAAATCACAGTCTCTTGAGAAATGTGTTTTGTTCTTAGATTCTTTGTTAAAAGACGTGCACATCTCCAGGGGCCTCATTTATAACACCTTGTGTAGAATTCACAGTAAAACATGGCATACGGACAAAACAAGAAATGTGCATACGCAGAAAAAATTAAGACGCATAAAACTGTGTGTAAGCAAAGTTCTACGCACTTTCCGCTTTATAAATCCCAGTCAACGTGAATTTTACATGCACACACCCACAGCTCCACCCCGACTCCTTCTAGAATTTCACATTTGCATTTGCAAATCAATATAAATAGCCACTTCCGTTCAGTGTTATGTTAAAAGACAATGGCAAAAGCACATGGAAAAAAGAAGAACTTCAGAGAATCTGAAATGGAGGTCCTACTCAGTGAAGTGGAGGCAAGAAAAAACGTACTATTTGGTGGGTTAAGCAGTGGTATAAGCAACAAAAGGAAATTGATGGAGTGGCACAGCATGGCAGAGGTACTCAAAAGTTCATGTTCAGAAAGTCACACCATGCCCGAAAATAAAAAAGAAGTGGTCAGATATCAAAGTCGACGAGAAAAGATAGATAGATAGATAGATAGATAGATAGATAGATAGATAGATAGATAGATAGATAGATAGATAGATAGATAGATAGATAGATAGATAGATAGATAGATAGATAGATAGATAGATAGATAGATAGATAGATACTTTATTAATCCCAAGGGGAAATTCACACAAGGCAAGTCACTGCCCACCATCTGAGTGTCAACACCCCTGGAGGAGGTAGTGGAATTCCGGGGCTCACACCATTTGAGCAGCGAGCTGCTGCAATTATTAGCAAAACACATATATCTCGTCACAACATGAGACGCATTTTCGCACCACAGATAATTTTCACATTAATAGAGTGGAAATGCTTTCTATATACATAAGCAAATTCATTCTCTAAAGACACCTTTATAGCAATGTGGGTGCAGTCAATCACTCTGAGTACATTTGGAAAAACAGATGTTCCTGCGAATTGCACTTTGATGTTTGCCCATTCAACCACAGTATAAGGAATTCTTATATATCTGGATGATAAGTGGATAATACCATCCCATACAGCCGGCACGGCGTGACTCAGTGATGACAGAAATATCTGATCAGTCAGCAAGTTCACGTTGAAAAGCTCCTGTGGCTAAAAACCGTGGACAGAACTTGCAAAGAAGCAGGTAGAGTACAATCCCTCAAAGTCTGCCTTTGTAAAGCTGGCACCAGTTCAGTACACAGCTTCAAGAGGATAGCTCTTGGAAACCTAAACTGACTTAGAAGCCACGCATCATCATGGGACAAGAAATCAGTATGATCTATAAATATGCGCGCTCTTGTAATTCTTCCATTTGTGATGTCTTCTAACACCACTAAAGCAGCCATAGTAGTTGAAATAGTGTGGCCATTCCATGCACCTTTGTATTATTACAGATTGATTACAATCAAGTGAATTACATTTGTAAATAATATGCAATTATTATCTGTGTATTTGATAAAGCCATGGATGCAAATCTAAAAAAGAAAGGGTTAACCACACAGAAACAGCAGCACTGCTTTGACACTGGGTGCTGCCCATTTACAAAACTAAGCAGAAATATGTGTATGCGTGGCTGCTGTGAAAATGTGCGTGACATTACACCAAGTTCAGATTTTATACATCTCGACGTGAGTGTGGAAATGGGCATACACAACATTTTTGTGTATACGCACTTTTTATGCACGATGCCTCGGTCTGTTTCTTATCACACCTTAACAGTTGTTCATCCTCTCCTTTTGTGAACAGACTATACAAAGGGGACAGCTAGGGATAAAAAAGGAAGGTGGTGTTGTCTGCGCTATGATGACATAACAGGTTGTGATATTTTCAATAAAACATAGGATCTGTAATAACGTGTTATTACTTGTATGGATCTCCAACAAACGCTAGTTGTGGTAAAAGATGTGCAGTTCTAAAGGATTCCTGACATCCTGGTCATAAACTTCTCACCTTTTTATTCAGTCAGATATTCAATTTGATAATGCAACACTATCTAATTGATCAAAAGAGAATGGTACAGTACCAAAGTGATTAGTGCTGCTATCTTATAGGTCCATGGACCTGAACTTGTTTTGCAGCCTTTTCACTGGCTGTGTGGAGTTTGCGTGTTCTTCCTGTGTTCATATGGATTTTCTCCAGGGTTCTTCATCTTCCTTCACATTCTAAAAAAGTGCTGTTAGGCTAATGAGTACTGTATCTCTTAACTCGCCAAGTAATAATAATAATAATAATAATTCATTACATTTATATAGCGCTTTTCTCAGTAATCAAAGCACTATCCACATAGGGAGGAACCGGGAAGCGAACCCACAACCTTCCACAGTCTCCTTACTATATTAATAATAATACATTTTATTTATTTGTAGGCGCCTTTCTAAACACTCAAGGACACCGTATGCTCTATAAAGGACTGTCAGTCTGTCCAGGGTTGTTTCCTACCTTTTGCCCAATGCAGTTAGGATAGGACTAGCTCCTGCGAGCCTGTAATAAAATATGTGGATTCAGAAAATATATAAAGTCAAATTTGGAATTAGCCGGGACAGAGCAAGTGAGAATGTTGTTTCTGATTCACACCTTATGACAAGCACTGTACTAAAGAAGAAAACACACTGGATTTTACATGTAAACCTGAGAGCACTTTTAGTTTCTTCTTGTGCACCCCTCATCACAATCCATCCCACTCCCTCTGTTAGGACTACAGGACAAATAAAAACTGTAGGACACGTGTAATCTGTTCTTGCCCTTTCATCAGGGGTCATCCTTGTACCACTTGGCACCCCAAATGCACCCACTAATCAGTCAGGATTCACTTTGCTCACAGTATACCTGCTGAGGCATGGGGATGGCATGCCAAGCAGCCCCCATTATTCACCTTCCTCCAATCATCTATTAGGTACTAGTTTGAAGCACATGTGCTCTGGCGCAGCCCCCTTAGTACTTGGCTAGCTGGCAAGTTACGCTATTGAATCAGTGTTTCAAAAGTGTCTCATGCAAATTATAACTAAATCAAACATCTTTACTGTTTAAACTGTTAACCACATTCTGGAAATATTTCCCAAGATCCTTATATACAACCTGATCTACATTACTCTGTGCCATCTTTTTTAGCATGTGTCTTTGATCATTTAAAGAATCCTCTGTCACTAAAGCAGCACTTTCCAGTCCATCAAGCAAATCACCAGGGGATGACGTCATCTATACATCTCTATACATCTTGGCATGGGCCATAAAAAAAAACTGACCATGTCAGTTCGTTGGTTTTGGAAGTGATGTATCAGAAAAATGTTACATTTTTATGTTAAGTTAATCAATAAACGTCAGTCTGGAATACTGTTTGGAAATGAGTGTTAAAGGACAATGATACCAAACTGACCATCACAAGTGAAGAGCACAGAACAAAAATACAATCAATTCATAATTTAAATTTAATAGTTAATTTGAGTTAGACAGAAATTCACTGAATAAGAGAGTCTTCAAATGCTTCTTAAACACATTGATGGAGTCAGAATTTCCCTCTCTCACTTGGACAGAGGCAGTGGTGCTATAAGAATTATGTTTCTAGACTTCTCTAGCGCCTTCAACACAATCCAACCTCTGCTCCTTAGGGACAAGCTGACAGAGATGGGATTAGATTCATACCTATCTATCTATCTATCTACACATGGAAAGAGTCTGGACTGAGATTTAATACCATGTAGAGGTGGCATCGGCAGTCGCCGTTCAACAGCAGGCCTGAGTGTTTGAGATGATGCAAAAGACCTCACAAGTGTCTCCATATATATATATATATAGATGCTGATAAACTGACTACTCGATAGGCAAGCATCAATTATTTGAACTTAATATGTGCTATTACAGGGAGAGGAATGACATGTGCCAACCTTAGCAGACTGAACACCGACATGCCACGTTGAAGCAGGCTGACATAGGCACCCTCAGCCCCAGAGACGGCACTCAGAGTCTCAGGAAAGGCAGCAGATTTATTGTACGGTGCACACACAGACTCACTTCCACTGGAATGAGCGCCCAGAAATGGGCAGCCCTTACATTTATTAAATATTATTATTATTTATTAGTTCTTATCATGCAAGCCATTATTCATCCTCATCTGATTCCAAATATTCCTCTACCCTAATCCTGCCCCTAATTGATTTGTCAGCTGAGTGGGTGTCAAACCCCGCTCTGTCCATCATCTCTGTTTGACAAGGCCTATTCTTACTCCCTACTAGCTCAGCAGTCACCACCAATATTGATAGATAGATAGATAGATAGATAGATAGATAGATAGATAGATAGATAGATAGATAGATAGATAGATAGATAGATAGATAGATAGATAGATAGATAGATAGATAGATAGATAGATAGATAGATAGATAGATAGATACTTTATTAATCCCAAGGGGAAATTCACATACTCCAGCAGCAGCATACTGATAAAGACAATATTAAATTAAAGAGTGATAAAAATGCAGGTATACAGACAGTCAATATCTTTGTATAATGTTAACGTTTATAGGAGGAATGTTCACATTCCCTCTCTAAAAGAAGGGGCCCATCCTTTTCCAACTCTCTCACATGTCTGACCTTTGGCTTCTGAGATATTGTTGGTTTCCATCTTATACATCCATCCATTATCCAGCCCGTTATATCCTAACTACAGGGTCATGGGGGTCTGCAGGAGCCAATCCCAGCCAACACAGGACACAAACCCCAGGCAGGTTGCACACCCACACACCAAGCACACTCTAGGGACAATTTAGGATCGCCAATGCACCTAACCTGCATGTCTTTGGGCTGTGGGAGGAAACCGGAGCGCCCAGAGGAAACCCACGCAGACACGGGGAGAACATGCAAACTCCATGCAGGGAGGACCCGGGAAGTGAACCCAGGTTTATCTTATACAAGATAATAAAAGAATATACAGGCATGAGCCTTTTTAATCCGAAATCTTCAATTTTTAATTCTTAGTGAAATACAAAACTTACTTTCTCATGTGCTTATATAATACTTTTGTAGTATGTGTAGATTACCAATTTTAAGAATACACTTTTCTAAAGCCACTGCATTTTGAATCATCTGCAGTGGTTTGGTGACACACCTGCCAGCAGAGAGTTGCAGTAGTCGGGATATGACAAGACCAAAGCTTGGACCAGGAGTTGTGCTACATACTCTGTTAGATATGGTCAGATCTGAACTGAATCTGAAAGACAGAGTGACTGTAGCAACATGGTCCCTGAAGGACAGCTGGTCATCGATTGTGTACCGACTTGGTGAGTGTTGGTGATGATGAACCAAGCTGATCAGAGATGGGGTGCTGAGCAGATGGGCAAGCTGGTATAACAAGAAGGTCCGTCTTTGTCAAGTCAATTATCAGTGAAATATGTAGAGGTTGTAGCTGATACCATGTTGTCCTGCAGAGAGAACGACAGATACAATTGGATATCATCAGCATAGGACTGAATTATAGGACAGTAATGAGATTTACATGGAGAATAGGGGAGGGCGCTGTATCGATCATTGGGGCACCTCCATGCTTACCTGATTCCAGGAAACACTGCAGTATCAGTCCAAGAGGTAGGACTCACACTACCTGAGGACAGTTATAGTGATAGCAAGGCCAGAGGGGGCAGCAAGAAGGATCTGGTGGTTGACCATGTCAAAGGAAGAGGGGAGATCTAGCAGAAGTACTTTAATGTAATACAATCAAACCTTCTCTCAGTAAAAAGACTGATTTGTGTTAGGACAAATTCTTGTTCCTTCTAGCTTCCTCTTGAAGAAAGGCATTTACACACGTACAGACAGACCAGTGTGTGTCTGTGTTAAAAATCCTGCTATTTTTAACTGTAAGGGTGTGGAAAGAAATGTCAGCTTTACAAACGGGGTGCAAATCAGAAAAGTGAAGAAATGAAGAACGTTCACCCCAAGGATAAAAACAGAGCCCCTAACTGACCATGCGGACCTGACTTTGGCAGATTGGTTCATATGGCTAGAAAAGACTCGGCCTCACACCAGTCAACATTTCTCATTTTAAGAAATATTGCTTTTGAACTTGAATGCCAAATTTTTTTCTTTTATCCTTTTGTCTATTTTTTGCAACATAAAAGTACACTTTCTTGAACTGTAGACTGCTTGTGTGGGAGAGCACGTCTCCCTGTAACTACGCGTAGGTGGACTGAGTGGCCATCTCGTTAAGAACCTTCTTCTTTTCTATTTAACATGGAAATAGTTCCACAAGATTGGTGCTGATAGTGCACGCTGAAGTGGTTAAAGAGCATAATTAATGTTTTGAGAACACTAAGTTAAAGGCAATTCTACTAAAACAACAAATGTTTGGATGCAAAGACAGAGGCTTAATGCAATTGTCAAGACACCAAATGGTTAAAGCTGAAATGAAAGTTTGACTAGCTTAGCTAAAATCAGCCTTTGATGTTGTGCAGTTGTAAAGAATAAATGAAGCTTGGCATTGGAGCTGCAGCCAGAATGAAAATGGCTGCTCACTATATCACTAAGTTGAGCGATTCCAAACAGTGCCAATCATCCTGTAGATAATTCGGCAGCATCACAGGCGTCATCCTGGTCTCTAGATACACCATTAGTGTTCTGCAGAAAGCCGACAGATTTAAGCAATAGGGATTGTGTTTTATTGTGGAGGGAAATGCGGAACAGACGCAAGCAAAGCAAAGAAACAGGAGCTCAAAAAAAAAATAAACATGCTCCACGAACAAAGAGAAGAATAACAAACTTGATACGTAAGGGCTTAAAAACGAGTAAAAATAACACACCATGAAAGTGTAATGGGGAAAAGTTTTTGATCCACCAGCAGTACTTCTTAACACACTCGCCACCCCCACCAATATGAGATGACAAGTAATTCCAGGCTGTGATTTAGAATTTGGAAATTCTTTTAATTAAACATTCCTGACTCATTAGGAGAATGTGTGTGGTGTGATTTTCTTTATTTTAGCTATGTTTACTCTCATTAGACTTTGGTTAAATTAAAGTTGACAAAGAATCTGATTGCTGATTTAAGTGCATAAATAACTCATTAATCACTGCAAACGATTCAGCAAAGCAAATCAGTAGAAAAAGCGTAATGTGCCCAGGCCACTACTTGTTTAGTAGAAAAAAGTTGGGAGTTATTTTTAAGATTCTTTAATTTATGTGCGTGCTTCTCTAAATAAGGGAGGGCCACAGGGAGCCAGGCGCCAGTTTAGCTCTAGGTGGTACATGGCCGCATTGATGGTGGTTCATACATACAGCCCAGGTGCATGCTGTAAAGAAAGTAAAAATTTGGAATTAAGAAGTATGACTATACGAGTATGTGTTTGGATTGAGAGCTGGCAATGGAGTTATGCCCAGAAATGGAGGAATACTGAAATAAAACAAAGAAAGCACTTTTGTTTAAAATGAAACCTACTGTGGAGTTCAACTGCTGTGAAGTGACAACCCTACCCACTATGCCACCATGCCATCATTTGTTTTCCACATTTAGGGCAACTTATTTTCTGTGTTCAAACTAGAACTCATTTTTTTCCATCTTCCATTATTTTTCTGTCACTTATGATTGTTGGGTATCATTTTTATTTTCCTTTCATGCCCTGTTAGGTTAACTACCATAAACACCAATTAGAATTACATACCCTCAGTAAAGCTGTTACAACAGGAAGGTTAATGTCAATGTAAATTAATCTTTGACTTTCAAAAATCTAAATTTAATGTATTATGGGTAACTCTAACTCAATTTGTAAGGTTGGGAGCCTTAGTGTATTCATTTGTACACATTTATTTATCACCTTTAACTGATTTAGATTGACTGACTACATAGCCATATGCTGACAATCAGCCAACTCTCCCTAAAGTAGGCATCACAATGGCTGAACTAATGAACAGAGTAACATGTAATCATTTTAACATTTGCAAGATGAGTAGGGCTGGGGAGCCCCACTTTGGAAAATGATGTGAGTTCCTAAATATATTCTTAGATAGGTAGATAGATATATGGAAATTTATTTGTCCCCGAGGAAAATATGGCTTCTTACAGAAGCTATTTAAATAGATAGATAGATAGATAGATAGATAGATAGATAGATAGATAGATAGATAGATAGATAGATAGATAGATAGATAGATAGATAGATAGATAGATAGATAGATAGATAGATAGATAGATAGATAGATAGATAGATAGATAGATGCTAAACACACACACACACACACATATATTTATATATTATATATATATATATATTTTTTTTTTAAGTCTGAATCTCAATCTGATTATTAGGTAGGTACCGACCAGGTAACACTTGTAGTTGGTTAGCCACTCGACAAACATCCACCATGTCCTCAGTTATGAAGGCAGCTCAGAGATATGTGATACGGTATTTGCCAAATAATACAAAGGGGATGACGAGCCTCAATAAGGGTGAAACACATGTTGTGCACTCTTTGTATTATTTGGCAGATACTGTATCAAATATATATATATATATATATATATATATATATATATATATATATATATATATATATATATATATATGGTCTGAACACACACTAGAATGACTATAAAGAAAGAAAATTTCTGTCTTGGCAGTACCAGCCACAGTGAGGCATTATGCAGGCGTACTGCTGTTGGTATAAAGGACCCCAAGTAGCGTTTTTTTGACACAATTTGTTGGCTGAAAGTCCTCAGTATTAGTGTGTCAGAGAGAGGATGTGCAGCATTGTTCCTAATGACACTCAGTTTTGTTTTAATTCTCTCCTTTGCTACGACCTCCAGGGGTCCAGCATGCATCCTATAACTGAGCTTGTCCTTTTAATTATCTTGTTCATTCGGTGGGCCTCTCTTGAAGTGATATTACCAGCACAGCACACCCCAGTGTAGTAAATCGCACTGTCCATCACAGAGTTGTAGAAGATGTGAAGGATGTCACTTTCCATATTAAAGGAACACAGGCTTCTAAGGAAAAAGAGCCTGCTCTGCCCTTTCTAATAAAGTTTCACAGTGTTCAAACACCTGTCCAACCTGTCATTAATGTAGACCCCAAATACTTGGAGGAGTGGACCACTTCTATATCCACTCCTTGAATTGTGACCAGACATTGAGGTTCTTTGGTGCAGTGAAAGTCAATAAGCAGTTCCTTGGTCTTGCTGATGTTAAAATAAAGGCAATTCTCTTTGCACCAAGAAACAACGTTCTCCACCTGACTCCTATACTCTCTCATCTTCCTTATCAATACACCCCATAAGTGCAGAATCAGCTGAAATTTTAATTTTGTAGTCAGAGGTGTACAGAGTGAAGAGAAAAAGAGACAGGACTGTTCCTTGTGTCCTAAAAAAGACTCACACTTCAGAAGAGTGCCATGGTTTATAAATACAGGAGAAGAGATTAGCAGCCAGCAGAAACAGTACAAGACTCAGACTGCCACCTTTGATGCGTCTGCAATGATAAATCATCACAAATTGCTGTTATGCAACTTGACAAATTTGAGCATTTCTATCAGTGATTTATGGGATTTATGACCCAAACAGACACTCTTTTGGATGTAGACAAAGCTGGGTGTTGTCAAAAGGGTAGCTATTAAGTCTGGTGATAGAGACATACAGTAGTTGGATGAAGAGGAAAGAGGAGGCATTGCATATACTGTATGTGGACAGAAACAAGAGGTGATTTCTGGTATCTGTAAGAATTTTCCAACGGCCTGGTTAGAGAATTTGGACATTTTGCCCCAGTGCTGTCTTCCAAAAGTAGTAGTAATCGACCTTTTAATTGGAATATATTCTGACTTCAGCCGCATCTGTAACTCTCCCAAAAAATATCTAGATTGTGAGTACAACTGGTACACAAATAACGTCACCCACCCACTTTTGCCAACTTCCACCTCCTTCTGACTGACATTTTCTTGCAGAAAGTAGACTTTCTGATTTTGTTTTAAATTTCAAAGAGGTTATGTACATCAGGGGTAGGCAACGTCGGTCCTGGAGTGCCACAGTATGTGCAGGTTTTTGTTCCAACCCAGTTCCTTAACGAGAACTCAATTATTGCTGATGAAGCACATACAGTGGTGTGAAAAACTATTTGCCCCCTTCCTGATTTCTTATTCTTTTGCATGTTTGTCACACAAAATGTTTCTGATCATCAAACACATTTAACCATTAGTCAAATATAACACAAGTAAACACAAAATGCAGTTTTTAAATGATGGTTTTTATTATTTAGGGAGAAAAAAAAATCCAAACCTACATGGCCCTGTGTGAAAAAGTAATTGCCCCCTTGTTAAAAAATAACCTAACTGTGGTGTATCACACCTGAGTTCAATTTCCGTAGCCACCCCCAGGCCTGATTACTGCCACACCTGTTTCAATCAAGAAATCACTTAAATAGGAGCTGCCTGACACAGAGAAGTAGACCAAAAGCACCTCAAAAGCTAGACATCATGCCAAGATCCAAAGAAATTTAGGAACAAATGAGAACAGAAATAATTGAGATCTATCAGTCTGGTAAAGGTTATAAAGCCATTTCTAAAGCTTTGGGACTCCAGCGAACCACGGTGAGAGCCATTATCCACAAATGGCAAAAACATGGAACAGTGGTGAACCTTCCCAGGAGTGGCCAGCCGACCAAAATTACCTCAAGAGTGCAGAGACGACTCATCCGAGAGGTCACAAAAGACCCCAGGACAACGTCTAAAGAACTGCAGGCCTCACTTGCCTCAATTAAGGTCAGTGTTCACGACTCCACCATAAGAAAGAGACTGGGCAAAAACGGCCTGCATGGCAGATTTCCAAGACGCAAACCACTGTTAAGCAAAAAGAACATTAGGGCTTGTCTCAATTTTGCTAAGAAACATCTCAATGATTGCCAAGACTTTTGGGAAAATACCTTGTGGACTGATGAGTCAAAAGTTGAACTTTTTGGAAGGCAAATGTCCCGTTACATCTGGCGTAAAAGGAACACAGCATTTCAGAAAAAGAACATCATACCAACAGTAAAATATGGTGGTGGTAGTGTGATGGTCTGGGGTTGTTTTGCTGCTTCAGGACCTGGAAGGCTTGCTGTGATAGATGGAACCATGAATTCTACTGTCTACCAAAAAATCCTGAAGGAGAATGTCCGGCCATCTGTTCGTCAACTCAAGCTGAAGCGATCTTGGGTGCTGCAACAGGACAATGACCCAAAACACACCAGCAAATCCACCTCTGAATGGCTGAAGAAAAACAAAATGAAGACTTTGGAGTGGCCTAGTCAAAGTCCTGACCTGAATCCAATTGAGATGCTATGGCATGACCTTAAAAAGGCGGTTCATGCTAGAAAACCCTCAAATAAAGCTGAATTACAACAATTTTGCAAAGATGAGTGGGCCAAAATTCCTCCAGAGCGCTGTAAAAGACTCATTGCAAGTTATCGCAAACGCTTGATTGCAGTTATTGCTGCTAAGGGTGGCCCAACCAGTTATTAGGTTCAGGGGGCAATTACTTTTTCACACAGGGCCATGTAGGTTTGGATTTTTTTTCTCCCTAAATAATAAAAACCACCATTTACAAACTGCATTTTGTGTTTACTTGTGTTATATTTGACTAATGGTTAAATGTGTTTGATGATCAGAAACATTTTGTGTGACAAACATGCAAAAGAATAAGAAATCAGGAAGGGGGCAAATAGTTTTTCACACCACTGTATTGCTTAAGTGACATTTTAATGCTTCATTTTAGTGGTCTCGCTTGTTAAGGTTCTCCAACCTTAATTGCTTATTTCAATCTTAAACTGCTGCATTCAGTGTTTTAATTGCTCCTTATTAGCAATAAGATGTAAAAGACAAAGCAGCCAGCAGTTCTCCAGCTAGCTTTTTTCCAATTACATCTGTGTGTGTTCATCATGCACGGTTTGATTTAATGAAACACTTAATAGAAAAATGTGACAGACTGAAAATGATCTGTTTTAGGCTTCAAATCATTTGGATGATATCCTTGGAAAGGAAAAAAATCTACGATATAAAAGCCTTACATTGCACAGACTAACAAGCCATAAAATTAAATAAGGTCTGAGATTGGCAATGATTGGTTTCTAATTAAGCAATTGGGTTGAATGAAAACCTGTAGCCACTGCGGCTCACCAGGACCGACATTGCCTTCCCCTGTTTTACATCTTATTGCTAATAAGGAGCAATTAAAACACTGAATGCAGCAGTTTAAGATTGAAATAAGCAATTAAGGTTGGAGAACCTTAACAAGCGAGACCACTAAAATGAAGCATTAAAATGTCACTTAAGCAATATGTGCTTCATCAGCAATAATTGAGTTCTCGTTAAGGAACTGGGTTGGAACAAAAACCTGCACATACTGCGGCTCACCAGGACCGACGTTGCCTACCCCTGATGTACATTATAAGGTAGTCAGAGGACCCCTGATGTATAGACAGCACAATGCGCCTAATCCTTTCCTCATTATATAATGTTACATTACTTGTTGTTTTATCTTAGTCTTTTATTCACAGAATATCATTTTCATATAGTCGAATGTGTTTCAGCCACATCATTCTTACCCCACACACCCCAATGGTGCACTCAAAATAAACAGGATTAGGAAACTGCGAAGAGGTGAGATACTCAAATGGCAGTCTTTTAGGTTGCTGTGTTGGTGACGTCCTGAAGAGTGTTAGTATGCACTAGCAGCCTGCGTGTGAATAAAGCATTTCATTTTCAGTTTGTTGATTAAATGAAGATTTTTCTCTTTTGTCATGACATGATCCTGAAATATCCAGAGAATCTCCATAAACATTTACAGCAATGCATGAGAAAAATATAACATAAACTGACGTTCTCAAACATGCTTGATCCAATTTAGGGTTTGGAGGGTCTGAGCCTTTCCTTTCCAGTCCAGTGCAGGACCCATACTGGGTAAATGTAGAGGGAATCTCATCAAAACACAAGAACAGCGTTTCAAACTCCTGTGATGGTCCGGGTCGGCTCCACTTTCCCTGGTTGCTTCTAGGAGCTGCTTGAACCCGAAGCCGTCAGTAAGTCGTAATTCGAGATGAGTCGGGCAAATGAGGACACACATAACCAGAAAGGGGTTAGTATAAAATGTTCAGTGCTTTTATTATTGTTATTAGACTTAATTTCAGGAGAGCCAAAGTAGAGAGTTCTCACTTGGGGATGAATAAAGTACTTACTTACTCAGTATCTATCTATCTATCTATCTATCTATCTATCTATCTGAGTGTCAAGTGTCAAGGTATAATTATTTTGTTTTAAAGAAGCAGCAAATGTCCTGAAATAGCTGTTTATTTCATGATGCATCTCCAACAACAGACTCTTCAGTAAGCTGTACTTTTACAACAACAAAGCAGCTGATGATAAAGCCTTTTGTTTAATTGAGCCGACTGAAATCAATACATGAAATTAACATTGCCGAGAGGGAGAAATCTCAACAGAGAATGACAAGGTATCTATCTGACATGTCTTTAAGTTAAGCAACCCGCATAATTTGTGGCTACCCATGAAAAAACTGAACTTGCAAGTCAAGAAACCGTCCAATCCACAAAATCTGTCTCAGATTTTTATGTTTTCATTTTGATATAGTAGACATTGCAGAACAAGGATTTACATTCTAGGTTTATTGAGGAAAAATATATCTGAATGAAAGAGTGATCCAGGTACCTGTAAAATGTTACGTTGATCACTTCAGCGACTGTTGTTTTTGATGGCGCCTACTTACCAGTGATGCTCGGAGAACACTGGAGCTGAGGAGCGCAGAAACACCCTCTGGCTGAAAATGTGCAAAATGGGGAAGTCAATTTCACGAACGTGAGGTGGACAGATAACTTTCGCTGCTTAGCAGGAATCAGGGAATGATTTGGTAGCCAAAAATCATAGGGAAAAGGAATTCTTTGCTAAAAACGTTTTTGTGAGGACTTGTGTGATGTTCCTGTACTTGTTCTTACAGATCTGTGTGTCTTTAATTAAGAAGGGGAGGGAGAGATGAAGGGGTACGACATTAAGTTAGTAAACTCGTCAGTGTAAATAAAATTAATAATATAATCAACAGTAAATAAAGCTAAAGTAGTTACTTTTTATTGGCTTCCTCAATTTAATAAACTTGGGTACTACATGAATTCTTACACAGTGGTACAAACTCGGTATAAGTGTCCACCCTAGCAAAAAGACTCTTTTGGAATTTTAAGGTGTTCACTCCATAATTTGTAGCATTTTGTCAGCTTCTCCATTTTCATTGCAAGTCAAGTCAAGTCAAGTTGGGGAGCATGCACTGGTACACTGCATTGCCGCACCCACTACACAACAAAACAACTCGGCATCCTGGTTGGCAACCCCTCAGGCAGACACGCGGTCCAGTCCCACCCTCCGGAAATGACCCTCTATCTGCTGCAGCCAGGTGTTACGTGGGCAACCCCTTGGCCTGGTCCAGCCACTCGGGTCCCCAACAACGATGATCTTACCAGACGGGTCACCCTCTGAGAATCACGACACATGGTCGTAGTGCCATAACTGATGCTCCCTCACAATGCAGGTAATGTGCCTCATTCTGGACACCATGAGTAACCACTCATTCAACACAAAGTCAAACCAACAGTACCCAAGGATTTTTCCGGAGAGACACAGTACCAAAGTAGTAACCAGTGTTAGTCTCAGGTCACTGGATAGCGTCCATGTCTCGCAACCATATAGCAAGACAGGAAGCACAAGGACTCTAAAGACTTGGACCTTCGTCATTTTGCATATCGGGAGTGCCACACACCTCTTTCCAGCGACCTCATGACCCCCCCATGCTCTCCCAATCCGTTTACTTACTTCGTAGGAAGAGTCACCAGAGACACAAACGTTACTGCCGAAGTAAGTAAACCTCTCGACAAGATTCACACTCTCTCTGCAGACAGACACACTGCTGAAGGCTGTGCCCAAGAGGTCATTAAAGGCCTGGATCCTATTTATTTATTTCATTGCAGTTAGTATTAAATTCTGACCACAACATTTATTCGTCATGAGCCATGAGAACAAAGGTTACAGTCTCTATATACAGTATATAAAATCCAACGTCTTTCTGCATGTCTGTCCACTTTTCATGAGAAAACTACTTAACGGATTTAGATTCGTTTTTTTTTCTATAATTTACTTAAACATTCCAGTTGATTTTGCGACTTCTCTCATCGCATTAAGTATCATAGTTCACGTGCAGGAGCGATTTATTCATGCTAATCTGAGAGAGACGCTGAGAGTGGAGGGGATGGGGAAGCGTGACGTCAGGCTTTGCTTTGCTAGCGATACCTGTTTAAAAATCAATAAACAAAGTTTGTCCTGTTTCACAGCTACGTGGGTGAAGCTGCGGGTGACAGCTAGTATTCTCCTAAAACCATCCTGTTTATTCAACTGGAATATACTTAAAAATGTCAAACACCTCCCTAGAAACCACTGCAATGGCAGCGTGACACAATGAAAAAAGGTGAATACAAATTTTTAATTTATTCAAGAAAATAAAAGGAGAAAAAAAATATTCAAAACACACCTAAATAAACTTTAACGGCTGCAGGTTGTGTCACTAATATGCAGAAGGGGCCCACAAACACTGCGGAGGGAGAGCGAGTCACCTTCTAACTGCATGTGGGATTTCAGTTTCGTTCTTTATCAGCCCCAACTGCAGTTTGTCGGTGCAGCGCCTCCTTCAGCCTGAAAGCGTAGTCCCAAACACGCACCCCTCTTAAATTTGATTTAGAAAATCAATAGATGCATTTCAGTGTTTGACATATTGCCAATTATGATTTCCAGGGTTTCATTATACTGTTTGGTGATATGACTTAACTTAATTCAATTTTTATTTGCAATCCATACAAACACTTATATTTTATGTCACTGATTTATGAGGCATAGTAAGTATTAACCATACATTGAGAAAAGCAAGCGTCAGGAAAATGCTTGTAAAAAGTACTAAATTTAGCACAGCCTATTTAAAAGACTGCAACATATTCTTTAGAGTCACCAAATACTATAAATTGACCCCCCACTAAAAGAGGCTTGGAGTCAGCTGGCTTGGTGGGCCGTGCTCTTTAGTTTTAAGAACACCAGCACAGAACAAAGCCGGGTATTCCATGCTGTCTGCCAACTGCTGTAGTGCAGTCCCCTCGTCAGGCAGCACGTCACCACTGCTCACATTTCAGCTAATGCGGTCTACAAAGTTCTAGGCACGTCGTGGGTGGTACATCTTAATGAGCGACACCACCAGTGTCGACGTTTTGATTTGCAAACCAATCCATGCAAGAAGGTACAAGGTAAAACTGTATCTGCCACTGCTGGAAAAAGTAGCTGCCACTTGAAGATCATTAAATGAGCTTAGTTTATTTCTGGATACCGGTCAGGCCACTGGAACTTCATTCACACGGGCGTCTCTAACTGCACTAAATACAGTCAGCCCTAGAAATGCCTTTGTATAAAACTTAAAAACATTACACTAAGACATTTTGTCTCTTTTTATTTATGCACTGTGAATTTAAACAACTAAACTGAAGTAAATGATGCATAAAGTGACTACGGTTAATGAGTTATTAGTTAAACGTTAAGCAGGTTGAAATAATACAAATGATTATCATTTTAAAGTTCCGCTCAGAGTTAAATTAATTTCATACCATATTTGAAATAGCCAAGTGGCTCAGAGCTTTACGTTTTTGTCAGTTAGTGAATGAATCCCCAGTTTAAATCTGGGCAGCAGAGCCCACTGGATGTGTTGCTTAATCAGTCTGTCGCTTCTTCCAACATTACAAACATATTGAATGAGGCTGATGACACAACTAAGCTGGCATGGAGTGCATGAGTGAGCTCTGAAATCGTCTAGCCACATAGTCCAACATTAGTTGCCCCCTTTGCTTCCTGAATAGGTCATCTGTGGCAGTGGTCTGAAAAAATCAAACACTGTGTGATGGAACCAGGGGCATCAATGAGTATCTATCTATCTATCTATCTATCTATCTATCTATCAATGGGGCCCAAACCCCCAAACACACTCACACAGACAGTCCTGGGTTCAAATAAAGGATGGTTTATTCACCAACTCAAGCACAAACTATCAATTATGGATAATCCACTACATCCATAAAACAGTGTCATCTCCAGACAGAGGAGCAGTTTCAGCGACAGACTGCTGTCACTGTCCTGCTCCACTGACAGACTGAGAAGATCATTCCTCCCCCAAACTATGCGACTCTTCAATTCCACCAGAAGGGGTAAACGTTGAACATTATTCAAGTTATTGTCTGTTTTTTACCTGCATTTTTTTATTACTCTTTAATTTAATATTTTTTGCTGCTGGAGTATGTGAATTTCCCCCTGGGATTAATAAAGTATCTATCTATCTATCTATCTATCTATCTATCTATCTATCTATCTATCTATCTATCTATCTATCAAAGACAGGGTGCCTCTTTCCACAAAACACAATTCTTCTCACCACTGCACTGCCCTCCTCCAGTCGGGTGTTGTTCGACTGTACATCCTTCCAGGATAAGGGAGTGCAGTCCCTTTTATTACGGACCCAGGAGTACTTCCAGTTCCAGAGCGATTGTCCGATGGAAGTACTTCTGGGTCTTACGGAAGTCCCACTTATTAGGGAGCTTGTCTCCGTGCAGTGCCCCCTTGTGGCACCCATGATCCCCAGCAGGGCTGTTTTGCCGGACTACATCTCCCAGCATTCCCTGCTGTTTCCCACATGGGCACCGATACGGAGGGCTGCTGCCATCTAGCGTTCTGGTGGAATAACACATCCCCTGCAGTGTCTTCTGGTGGTCTGTCCGTCCATCCACTCCAGCCATCACTTCCGGGCCTGGCTCCTTCCTTTCTATTGGTCGGGATGCCAATCTGTCTGCTCAGAGCCTCCCATCTGTTTAAGGAACCATCCCCTTCTCTGGTCAGGATGCCCATCAAACCTCTGTGGCATTTACAACTGAAAATGCCCACACTGATATTCCTCCTGTGCTTTGGTTTATTTTAGGCATCTTGCTGAAATCTGAGACTGTGCTATAAAGGCTGGCAGTGTTGGCCTTGATGTACTTCCATGGCTGCTGGTTTCCATTTCATTCAGCTAATTATGAATATTAACTGGCCCTCTTTTGCAATTAGACGGCATGTTTTTGATCTAACGAATGTAAAATCAAACGAATGTAAAATTATGGTATGGTAGAATATTAGCTTACAGCAGTGACAAATGCAAGATGATGTAGTTATTGACCAATAGAAACTGCGGTTTTTTTGTCTTCTACTTAAGTTACATCTTCTGTTTAGACATGGCCTCCAATGGCTTTAAAATAGATTTTAGGCTCTCAGCTAACAATGAGTATATTAAATACAACAGGTGGAATAATGAATCCCACAGAAGTTCTTTAAATCCTGAGACATCTGCCTTTGTCTACTTACCATCAAGTGGCCACTTTTAAAAGACAAATTAGAGAACAATGAACAGTTTCAGGAGAAAGCTAATCATTTCTTTTGTATAGGTCTGGAATATCTCCTAGAAAAGTAAGGCTTATGCCTGTCAGTATTTGAGATGACATGCTGAGAGCACAAAGATGCTATCTAATTAAGCAAAAAGTTTGCCGTGAAAAGGAAATGCCCTCTGATTACTAAAGTACACAAAATGAACACAGGCACTTATGAGACTTGCCATGGCTGAGACGGACAATCAGATGTATTCTGACAATAGAAAATATTCGCTCTCCTTAGCCTTTTTCATGTTTTATGTGTTGTAACACAGAACCTTCAAATTTTAAATAGAAATCTTTGCCATTCTTCAACACAAAAAACACTAATGTGAGGATGAAAACAAAATTCAACAGATCTTTCTAAATTTATTATAAATGATAAAGTTGTGCACAACTTTAAGTGTGGGCCAAAAATCTCTTGAACATTATCATAAGAGGGAAAGATGCGTCTATCCAGTTTTCCTCACAGATCCCAAAAACGTGTGTGTTACATGAGTTAGTGATTCCAAACTGCATGTGTGCGTGTGACTGGGCCTTGGCATGCGCTGGCATCAATCCAGGGTTGGTTTCTGCTTTGAAAATGTAATGTATCTGTTCATCGCACCACTACCACTTGTGCACTTCGGTACTTTTTATTTAAAAAAGATTCTTGATAGCTTGGCATTTCCACGCCCAACAGTCTGATCTGTACGGTACCCTTGATTCTACTTGTACTTCTGTTTGATATATTTTTTGTACTCATGCTACATACTCTATGCCTTACCATATAAGTTTTTTTCTTCTGTGTTTTAAGTGGTGTAGAGCGTAGGGTCCTGGGGTCTCATTTCTAAAACTTTGCATGGATTCGAATGCGTATGGCAAAAAAACAAACAGGAAAAAGTATATTGCAAAAAAATCTAATTCATAAAACCTGACATACACAAGTTTCTATGCAATTTACTTTTATAAATCGCAATCATCTTATAAATGTGTGTACATAAATGTGACTTGAACCCTTCCCGGTTGCCCACCTTAAAACAACTATATGCTAATCAACCTCATGCATATGTAATCACAATTCTGCAGCTCTTCATTGGCTGGCAGAGCAGCCTCCCACTTGGCGCATTGAGACACCATCACCTGCACTCAGCTTGGCCTTGAAATGGCAGGCTGGGGAAAGGCTTAAGGCGCCAGCGTCTCAGCGGGTATCCACTATCACCTGGCACATGCTGTTATAATGAATCGCATAGCCCATATGATAAACTGCGGGTTCAGCCAATCACCTTATCAACAAGCCAGCCATCACATACAGCAGCATTGTGAGCAAGGCATCTGTCATCACTGCTTTGTCTCCAAATAAAAGAATCATGGGTCGACCCAGGCCACCAAGCCACAACGTTTGTCATCCTCATCTTGGCCTCACAGATGACTTGTGTGTTAATGGAATGTCACTACTCTTGGTTAACGAAAGCAGTGTCATTCTTGCTAGGTGCCCCTTATTGCTATGAATGCTGCCAGATGCCCAGTGTGGCATACGGCCAGGGTCCTTGCCTGGTTGGGACGCCTCTACACTGGAAGGACTAGCTGAGGGAGCATATCCAGAGTGTTACCTCCCCCGGAATGCTAGGCGGCAGCCCCCCTGGGTTGCAGCGGTGCCTCGGACTCCAGCAGGGGTCTGTTGGGGTCTGTGGGCACTGCCAGGGGGTGCTGCAGCTACTGTTGAGCCCTGGGTTGCAGCACTTCCACTACTCCTGGAAGTGCTACCAAAAGTAGGTCCACGAGCACCTTGATCACGTCTGGGAGCCTTATAAGAGGAGCCAGCAATCACTACTCCAGGTGCCAGAGTTGGAAGAAGGTGGACGAAGCTTGCTGGACAAGGAGTGGTGGTGAGAGAAAGAAGAGTGTTTTGTGCTTGGTGCTTTGGACTGTGTAACTGTGGGGAGCAGGAAAGCCTGTCTGTGTCGGGTTGGGGTAGCTGTACACTCCTTGGTGGTCCACACCAGATTACATTTGGCAAACTGAATGGCTCTTAGGACCCTAAATTAGTTCATAAGCCAGTCGTCAAAAGCACATGAGATTTTGAAGTTTCTGTACACAGGGGGTGAATTATGCCTGCGGTTTTTCTGCACTTTGTTTTCTAATCCTGAGAAGCGACAACAGGCTGGCAATATAAGCGGATTGAAAAAACAAAAAAGTTCTTTAGTGCAAATATGCAGCATTAGACCTCTTAAAATGGTCCGTAGTTCACATTCATCACTTTTGAGTTTTAATATGTTTGTCACATCTACGCACATTATAGTATCAGCTCGGCGATACGAGTCCTCATTTAGCTGCTTTGGCTGCATTTCCTAACTTGATCAAGGGTGTTGTCATTTCCCAGTTTCATAGAGACAAGAGTTTGTGTGCATCTCTCGACTGACACAGACAAACTGTCTACAGACCCACATTGTATTGAAAAACTTCAAAAGATGTTGTTGGGCAGTTATCTTATCCAGAGATCTTGACCATACATTGTTCTCCTCTCTTGCTAAATGAATCTTAGCCTGAAGAGGTCTATTCATTTTTTACATTTAAGATGTCTCACTTAAAGATTTACCAATGTTGTTACTTGTCCAGGTGTCTATATAAACACAGGGAACTCCAGTTTCGTTATTCCATTTTTGCCTGAAGAAGGGGCCCGAGTTGCCTCGAAAGCTTGCATATTGTAATCTTTTTAGTTAGCCAATAAAAGGGGTCATTTTGCTTGACTTCACACTACATTCATAATGGCTAACACGGTACAACACCCTAGCTCCCCAGTTTCTTTGAAATGCTGCATCTGGATTGGTCAGAACTGCCATAATTATACGCATGTTCTCCTATCAAGTTTGCTTTTGCACACATTTCAAGCTTCTTTTTGTGCATATGCAAGTTTTATAAAACTGACCCCTGGGATTAAAAACACATGATTGCCAGATCAGCCCCCAGGTAAGACGGAGTGTGGCACTTTATCTGTACAGTATATCAATAACGTTTCCTGGTCTTGGAAATCAGCTTGGGTAAAAGGGCATGATTATATGTGGTGGCTTTAGTTTCATTCTGTAACACATGTCTGTTGACTCTCTTTCTGTGAAAGACTTTTTGATTATACATAATGCTAATAGATAGATAGATACTTTATTAATCCCAAGGGGAAATTCACAATGGCACACTATGAAATAAAGATTCATTGTATGACAGGACTGATGCTTCTCTAACATTTTAATGCATCCTTCCACAGGATTTATGATCTTCAGATTTTCATTCAACACGTTTTTCTATGGATATTCTCACATATTTCTCACTAGTTGAGCCATTACATCTGTTGCTGTCAGCTTCTTGAGGGTGTTAAGTAGAGTAAAGCACTGAGTGGGCAATGCAGGTGAAAATAAAGCGAATTGACCATGAAATTGCACTTACAATTTAAGCAGTTCCACACCACATCACATTAAACATTTATGCTGGAAGGCACACACGGCACTGGCAGCATGGCTTAGGGCAGTGCTTCCCAAACTCAGTCCTGGGGCCCACGCTGTGGCTGCAAGTTTTTGTTCCAACCAGATTTCTAGTCAGTGTCTACACCTGATAACACGGAGCTCATTTAATTAGCTGCCATTTTTTTTCTCTTATTCTACATTCAGTAAAGCACAGCAGCATGATTTTTTACATTTATAAGACATTTAGAAATATTTCTGCTTTTGCTATAGATTTAAATGCTTAACTCTCATTCATTATATTTTGCCCTTTCTCTGTTCAGTTTCCCCCCTTCGTTGTATCTTATTAATGACAATTAAAACCTAGCAGAGCAGACACCCAGGCAAACAACACGGAATAATCAAAGGCTGCAACTACTTTAGAGTCAGACCCACTAATTAGTAAATAATGGATTAATTAAACAATTAGAACACCTGGAAAAGTAGAATGAAAACCAAGATGAAAATACTGTTAAAAAATACATTATTCTCATATAAGAGCTTAGTACATTTCTTTTTTTTTAGCAAAATTAGTTTTCTAATTTCTATATTATTCTCAAAACACAGAAACTGGGAAATAAGGCATCACTTAATTAACCCAGGAGCCCCATTAAAAACAGAAGCTGGTTGGAATAAAAACCTGCAGCCACAGGAGGTCCCCAGGACCGATTTTAGGAAGCGCCGGCTTAGGGGCCAAAGCACAGAACCAGAAAGCAGAAACTCACAATTTCAGGCCCCACCATTAACAAGTAAGTCACACAGAAGTATGGGCACAGTGAGCTGCTTTGAATGAAGGAATAGCTTCAATAAATCAGGTGTCTTGAGTCTGAATCCTGTGCCCAGCTGATGTTTGTGCGGAGTTACCACGTTCTCCTTGTGTCCGCATGGGTTTTCCTCCAGATGTTCTGGTTTTCTTCCCAAATCCCTAAAGAAGCGGACAGGCACGCCACATTGGTTAACTGGTGATTCCAAACAGGACCAGTGTAAAGTGTTAGTGTCTGGGTGTATGTAAGTGGGTCCTGGCACCCTATTAAATTCTGCCTCCTGCCTTGCATCTGATCTGCCAGTGAATGGCTCCCAGTATGGTGACCCTGATTTGGATTAGAAGGGTTGACGAATGTTAGGCTAGTTACTTAGTAGGGGGGCATCCTGTATTTAAATCCTGTGCCTCATCGCTGTTAACATGCTAGAAGGTTTTTGCTCACAACCCAGAACAGTATGTGTTGCTGGACCAAAACTGACCTGTCTACGTGTGTCCACTGTTATTTCCTGCTTTTCAGCCATTGATGGTACTACTAGGGTGTTGTACCGTGTTAGCCATTATGGCTGTAGTGAGAGGTCAAGCAAAATGATACCTTTTATTGGCTAACTAAAAAGATTACATTATGCAATACAGAAAGCAGAGTTCTGTGTGTTTATATAGACACTGGGACAGATAATAATATTTGGCAAACTGAATGGCTCTTAGGACCCAAAATTAGCTCATAAGCCAGTCATCATCTCCGTTAAAACAAATCCTGATGATCTTGAAACGCTAATTCCTTTCATTAATGGCCATTTGCATAGTTTTTAAGTAGCACCAAACAAGCCATGCTGTGTCAAATCATCAGGCTATGAATAGGCAAAAGGACATGAGATGAGGTTATGGTCTCATCCATAACGCTGTAGAGGACCAAACAAGTGCAGCATGGAAGGACGGGCAGATAGGTGACTGGAATAGCCACACTAAGAACACTTCAAAAGTGCAGATTTATGCAAAGATTTAATTGAAAGAATTACTTTATTCAACATGAGACAACTACAGTAATTAATGCATTTAGAAGCTGGATAAACTTTTGGTTTGTTCAGTGTAATGCCGATTCATATCAACGTCCATTAATATAAATGGAGTGAAAGTGGGTTACTGAAAGCTGAATTAAGTTATTTGAAAATAAATCACAAAGTGCCTGAACGTTGATTAAGTTTTCCACAAAACTGTTGCACACAAAATCAAAGTGTTCTCATGATTCAGATGAATGGCCTGTTTTTACTCATATATTTTTTGAACATGCATGCTGAGCAGGGAAACTGCAGATGAGAGCACACAATTCAAAGTACACCCAGGACTCAGCAGTACCCTAAAAACCAGAAGTGAACTCACACTGGAAGGATTGTCTAACATCAAACTACCACCAGGGGACAATATGTTGTGCGACTGTGCTCGGTGGCCTGAAGAGGAGGTGGGCAAGGGTATCTAAATAAAAGACAGATGTTGTTGGGTGTGAGACAAGGTTATTCTGCCACTGCCAACCCCCAAGCATGTCATGAAAACATCTAACCATCAGTTTCTTTGGCTGTGTAATGGCGCATGGAGCACAGGGCTCTGTTCACCTAACAAGGTCTGTCAGGGAGACAGGGTCCTTTCATGGAGCTCTGGTGATATTTGGCCTCCTTGGCTTTAGTCTGTATTTGAGTATACTAAGATAGTATCATAATATACATCAAATCAAAAATAACGTACCCTAGAACAGTGGTTCTCAAACTGGGGGAACTGAAGTAACAAAAAAGGGGGCGCAAATGTTGCCATATGTGGCGTAATTTCGCTATTCTTAGGGAAATTTTAAACTTGTAGTGGTGTATCGGCAGCAAAAAATATATGAATATATTTTATTAGGGTTTCAAAAAAGCGTTAGGGGGCACGGTTAAAACTGTTATGAAAACTCGGGTCGCAAATACTTAAAGGTTGAGAAACGCTGCCCTAGAAGAAGTGAGGTGATGGCAAAAGCACAATTATCCAATGCAAATTTGGTCATCTTCCTCTGACGATTCACTTTCTCAGGTTATGCATTCATGTGATCAGCTCAGATCCATTAAATAAAAGATGTGCATAATATTTATACATCCACTCACTTTACACGCCTGCTTAATCCAATACAGGAGGCAGATGTTTGGGTGCTGGACTACTAGGGTATACTGTCACCGGGTATACTCACACATATGTCATATCAGAGCAATTTATAGCAGAAGCTTAACTGTACACTTGTAAGGCAAAGCCCAGACGTGGGTGGGATGGTGCTAGTTTGTAGCCACATGATACTGAGCGGTTTTCAAACATTAATTTATATGTGTCACTAATTTCAAGTAAAGTTCAGCATGATGGCTAGTAATTAGATGCTGCCTCACATATTTAGCATCCAGGGTTTAATTCCTGCATCCTGGTGCTGTCTATTTGATGTTAGCACATTTTCCAAATGTCCCTGTTTTCCACTGAGGACCCCGGATTTTCTCCCACATCCCCAAAGACTATTATGTTAGGTGGATTGATGCCTCCAAAGTGTGAGTGAGTGTGGGTGGACTGGCATTGTTTCCTGCCTTCCACCACGATAGGCTCAAGAAACCTGTGACCCTGATTTGGAGTACGTGGGTACGAGAAAGTACTGAATTCAAATAAATGCACAATAAAACTATGACAAGCCAAAAAAAATATTTGCTTAACTTCATGTTTTAAATCCACACATGTTCTGTTGCCTGGAAATGGCATAACACCTAGTGCTGTGTTTTGGCAATATCTATTGTATATTCATTACTGTTTGACATTTCTGTTTTATATCCATCCCCCCCATCTAATTTCAAAGTTGTTCAATTCAGGTTCATGAGGAGCTAACATCAGTAACATCAAACACAAGGCAAGATTGTGACTAGCATGTTGAGGTACTCTACTACAGAATAAATTATTGTATAAGCTATACGGACATTTACTGTACATGCTACACTTACTGTTACTGTGCACATTGGTTTGATATAAATAATACTATATCCTGAAAAAATCATCCCTTATCTTAATGTAGCTCAAAAAAGAAATTAAATACTAAAATAAAAATAGAACAACTGGTTTCCATTCTGTATTGCCAAGGGTGTGCTGGTGGTAATGGCGTTGAATCCTTGGAACAAACAATTCGAGCTATCAGTCAATCAGAAGGATACTTTCTATATAACTTCTTTAGCAGTGAGCAGTATCTCAAATCTCTTTACAAACAATTTAGAATATTACAATTCAATACAAATCAAGAAGGGTAACCTGTCTTGATTGACGTGTTGTACCAAAACTCTGTAGGGTCTGTGAGATTGTTTGTTATATTGACTCAAATACCTGCATATTGCAATATCCATCCGCTGGGAATCCAGAAAGGGATTTTCATCTTTCTACTACAGTTGCAGAGTTTCTTTCTATCAACTGACTACTCTCTTGTAATGTGGCTAGCAGACTTATAATTAAGTACAAAACTGGATCTCTGGGAATATTGGGCTTCTTGACTTAAAACGTGTATGGTATACCAACCAGTGGGTGGGAATTAAGCTGTGGTTCTTAACCCCTGCCTATGTTCCACATCCTTGTTTAGCCGATCATGTGAGTGCTTTTCTTTTGGACTTTAACAACGAGAGAATGATCAGCAATGAAAGTGGGTGCCACTGTTTAGGGTGGCTTTATGCAAGTCTGAATCGAATTTTGGGTTGGTCTTTTATTGTTACTTTATGTTGTTGCATGGATATATAAAATTTGTCTTCTTCAAAAACATAAGGATGACCTGGGGCCTCATGTATAAATGGTGCGTATGCACAGAAATGTTGCGTACGAACGTTTCCACGCTCAAATCGCGATGTATAAAACCTAAACTTGGCGTAAAGCCATGCACATTTCCACGGTACCTCATACCATGGCGTACGCAATTTCTCCGCACGGTTTTGCAGACTGGCGGCACCCAGCGTCAAAGCAGTGCTACTGTTCCTGTGTGGTCAACCTTTCTTTCTTAGATCCACATTCCTGACACGGCTTTATAAATACACTGAAACTAACTGCATATTGTTTATTAGTGTAATGCATCTGATTGTAATTAACCTGCAGCAATATAATGGTCCAGGGAATAGCCATAGTATTCCAAATACCATAACTGCTTTAGTGTTGTAACTCTCACTGCATCTTCTTCTTCTTTCAGCTGCTCCTGTTAAGGGTTGCCACAGCGGATCATCTTTTTCCATATTACTCTCACTGCACCACTCGAAGTATTTATATCACTGTATCTGAGTGGGGAATCACAGCAGCAGCTGATCGGAAAGAGAATTATCGGTACACAGCATGAAGCAGACGCTGCCTGAGCCACAGCAAAATGTTTCAGAGACTTCCCTGTATGGACTTCGCGGTTTAGAAAAAGTTTCACAACAAAAACTCTAAACGCACTCAATCAGTCCATCAAGTGCTCCTTGTAGAACTGTTTGTACTTATAAGTACAATCACCTCACTGTAAACTTGCACTACAGTTATAATATTGCACAACCTGCGCCACTTTATAAAGCGCGTATTTACATATGATGACGATATCATTTTTAAGATGAGAACGTGACAACTGTTGGTGCGATTATTCTGAAATGGAAGTAATATAAAATCACCATCAATCGCCCTCAGTCTGGAGCCCCACGCAAGATCTTGCCTCATGGGGTGAGGATGATCATGAGAAAGGTGAGGGATCAGCCCAAAATTACACAGCAGGAGATTGTTAATGATCTGAAGGCAGTTGGGACCACAGTTACCAAGAACACCATTGGTAACACACTACGCCTTTTTGAGCAGGGGGACGTTGTGGGCACAGCAGGATTTCAATCCATTATGGCATAGTGTGTTACCAATTGTCCCCCATTGTGTATATACTGTATATATAGGAAAACCCTTATATATATCAAAACCCTACACATTTTTCAGATTTAGTTATCTTGCAGCCTTATGTTAAAATCATTTAAATGTATTTTTCCCTCATCAAAATAAAATACTGCAATATCACATTGCGACAAGTGTTTAGACCCATTGCTATGCTATGAAATGTGGCTCAGGTGCAACCCATTCTATTGATCATCATTGAGGTGCTTCTACATTTTTTTTTGGAATCCACCTATGGTCAGTTGCATTGGTTGGTCAGGATTAGGAAAGGCACACAGACCTGTCTATAGAAGCTCCCACAGTTGACAATCAGTATCTGAGCAAAAACCAAGCCATGAGGTTGAAGAAATTGCCTGCAGGGCTTAGAGACAGCATTGTGTTGAGCACAGATCCCATTAAGGCTACAAAAAAATATTGTATTGCAGCATTGAAGTCCCCAAGAGTACAGTGACCTCCATAATTCTTAAATTGAATACGTTTGGAACAACCGTGACTCTTCTAAGAGCTGGCTGAACACTCAGAATGAGCAATCATGGGAGAAGTGACTTGGTAAGAGAGGTGACCAAGACGCTGATCATCACTCTGGCTGAGCTCCAGAGAACCTGTGTGAAGATGGAAAAAACTTCAAGAAGGACAACACTCCACTAATCTGGGCTTTATGGTAGAGTGGCCAGGTGACACACAAAAGTCTACATGGAGTTTGCAAAAGGCACTTAAAGGACTCTCAGACAATGAAAAACAAGATTATCTGGTCTGATGAAACCAAGATTGTTTGGCCTCAATTCTAAGCATCACATCTTGAGGAAACCAGACACTGTTCATCTTTTGCATAATACTATTCCATCGGGAAAGCATGGTGGTTTCAGCATCATGCTATGGGGTTGTTTTTCAGTGGAAGGAACTGAGGTATGAGTCATGGTTGAGAGACAGCTGAGTGAAGAAAAGTACAGAGATATCCTTAATGCAAGCTGGCTGCAGAGTGCTCTGGACATCCAACTGGGTTCCACCTTCCAACAGGACGATGGCCCTTAGCACAAACCAAAGAAAGTGTCTTAGGGACAACTCTGGGTATGTCTATGAGTGACCCAGCCACAGCACAGACTTGGACCCAATTGAACATCTCTGGAGAGACCTGAAAAAAGTCTCCATCCAACCTGACAGAGCTTAAGGGGATCAGCAGAGGAGAACGGCAGAAAATCCCCAAATCCAGGTGTGTAAAGCTTTACGTGTCATACTCAAGAAGATTCTAGTCTCCAGTCTCTGCCAAGGGGGCTTCAAAGTAAGTATTGAGTAAAAGGTCTAGATACTTTTGTCAATGTGCTATTTCAGTTTGTTATTTTTAATAAATTTGCAAAAACTCCAAAAAATATTGTTTTTGCTTTGTCTTTATAGGGTACTGAGTGTGACTTGATGAGGGAAAAATTTTAAATGATTTTAGCGTAAGACTACAAGATAACAAAATGTATAAAAAGTGAAGGGGTCTTAATACTTTCTGTGGGCATATACCTGTATATCAAAATTTATATATGTAAAATAGGATGTCTGTTTCTCTGAATGTTCCCTATACAATCCTACATCCTTTGACCGATCCAGACCATATTTTGCATAGCTGCTCTCTAGGACCATATGAAGAAGATAGACTACTTTAGAACCCAAAATTTTGTTTTTTTTTTCCTCCCTGTGTGCTACAGTTTACACATCAGTGCCACGTGCAAGTGAAATATCCAAACAGACCGTAGGCAGACCTGTATACAAAATGACATGACCAGAACTTAACATTACTTACCTGTAATGCTGTTATCTAATGTAATATACAAAGAAGTATTATGTGGTTTTGCAGGGGGCAGGAGAGTGAAAGTGAAACGCAACACAAAGGAACATCAAAGAGTTGTTGCTTAACTCCTGCTTTGTCAGACTGTCTTCTTAATTTAAGCATTACGAACCGTCCTCCATGATTCAAATCCAGCAAGGAGTTAGCAGAATTCTGGAATCCATTTGGACCCAAAAAGAACAAACCCTCGACTCACACGAGAAACATTAATAGAAAGGCAGCGTGAATGATGTATGGGACAGCTAGCAATAGAAACAGTGTCACCATTTAAAAAACACATAAACCTTTGCTTTCCTTTTTTAGCCCATTCTACAAGTATACTTAGGCGATGCCTAGCACTTTGATTAGTATTACTATAAAACTGTTCTTATAGAATGGTACGATGTCTTGCTATTGAATGCTGTTTTCTGATTTGTGCCCAATTATGCTTAACCTTGAACTGACATTAAGCTATATTTTATAGCTTTAATATGTTACTGTATAGTTTTCATCTTATTATATACTATACTGTATATACAGTGTGTATATATATATATATTTGTTGCAGGAGACTGGGGGGACAGACCTGGCCAGGACGCCTGGAAGGACCGGGAGGTGGCGCACTCATCCTCTGGGCCACGAGGGGGCAACCACCCTGGATGGGGAGAGGACCACAGGAGAGGAGCAAGGAGGCTCAAGCCCGTTGGGGCCCGTGGCCACCGCCAGGGGGTGCCCCGAGCCTCAGGGAGCCCAGAAAATGTGTACTTCCGCCACACCCGGGAAAATAGAGGATGATTCTGCCAGGGACGCCCGGAGTGCTTCCGGGCGCAAGAGCAGCACTTCTGCCACACCAGGAAGTGCTGCCGGAAGAACATCAAGCACCTGGAGCACATCCGGGTGAGAATAAAAGGGGCCGCCTCCCTCCAATCGGAGAGCTGGAGTCGGGAGTGGGAGCAGGACGAAGCTCCCGTGGAGAGAGAGAGAGAGAGAGAGAGAGAGAGAGGAAAGTCGGCCCACTGACGTTGAGAGAAAGGCCCGTATTGACGGTGGCTAGTGCTGGGAAACACTGTGTGCTGTGTGGGACTGTTTATTGGAGAACTGTGAATAAACGTGCGTGCTTTTATATAAAGATGTGGTGTCAGTCTGATGGTGTCCAGGCATGTCCCACAATATATATATATATATATATATATATATATATATATATATATATATATATATATATAAAAATATTGTGTGTGATGTTTTCTGTAAATGAAATCCAAATATTAACAGAGTATTCCCTATATGCTGAGGCACATTATCCCATAGGTACAATGTCTAACTGTAAAAATGGAAAAAGACAAAAAGATAATGCACCTTTATATGAAACCTGACCATACAAATCTTGTTGCTATAGGAACACAAAACAAGAACAGAACAAAACAACTGCCAAGGGTAGTGCAGGTATTCAGGATGTTGCATACCTTTTAGAGCATTTTCTTCCACAGTTATTGAGGTTACAAAAATACAGTAAATACATACTAAAAAAAGCCTACTGTTGTTACAGCAACTAAAATGCTCAAGGGCCTGTCAAAAAGAGTGCAAGTGTACACATGTATGAGTGAAGGTTCAACCCAAAATCTAAAATCACCTGCCTTTAGCTAAAGTTTCCTTTTCATGAAAGACCAAAGTTTGCATCTTGATAGCGCAATGACTCGGGGCGACACTGCTCTGAGCTACAGAAATAATCCCTTGTACAATTCCACTGTCATTACTCATTCACTCTTATTCAAAATGATAAATAAATAGGCTAATCACTAAGAAAACTGATGAGACAGTTAACAGAAAAGTCATTTGCCCTCTGACCCAGGGGTACCAGGGCAGCAATCATTTGCTTAATGTAAGCAAAACCAAGGAACTGGCCAGAGACTTGAGGAAGCAAAAGGCAGACCAAACTCCAGTCTACAATGGGGAAGATACTTGAAGAGAGCTTTAAAGTTTTTTAGAGTCACCATTGTTGATGGCCTGAAATGGGCACAGCACATCTAGGCTATAATCAAAATGTTTCACTAACATGTTTACTTTGTCTAATGTCTGAGGAAACCCCTCGCGTCTCCATCTTTTTTCACCGAATAGATGCTGTCTATTCACCATATCTATATTACTAAACGACAGTTTAATTTATGCACGGCGGACACACCAAAGCGCATGCGCACTGCGCCGCAGCGCCCCAGAGTCAAACCCAGCGGCTTCCCAGGGTCAGTAGGTGGCACCCAAACAACACAACCTGTAAACTAAACTTGCTCTAATCCACTGTGCCAGCAGTCGGAGTCAGGCAGAGGCAAAGGAGTTACGGCTCCAAGTGGAAAGAGCTCAACGATTTGTAATACAAAACCGAGCCCGTAGTTCCCAGAGTCAGTGCGTGGTGCCCAAACACCACGACCTGTAAACTACACCTGCTCTAATCCACTGTGCCAGCAGTCAGTGTGTGTAAGTTGGAGTATGCTTCCTAACAGTAAATGAATTCTACCTAACGACACAGCCACAGAACAACAAAGATGAGACCGCATGGATAAAAACAATACACGGAGGCTAGAAGTCACGGCTCCAAATGGAAGGAGCTCAACGATTAGTAATACAAACACGAGCCCGTATGGCTACGACCTGTAAACGAGCCCATATGGATTAAAACAATAAACGAAGGCGCCCACACAAAGAAACCGCTTTAGTACAAATATGTTTATTTAATTAAATGAAAACTTTACCATGGCTACGACCTGTGAACTAAACCTGAGGTAAAGCGTGCACGCCAGGTTGTACAGCCGCCCGAACGCGACCGCCCACACCACCGCATATACCACGTTCGTTTAGTAATGTAGCCCTCCATGCCCGGATCCGCCGCCATGGTCACTTCAGCATGCGAATCCGCCGCCGTCAGCAAACGACTTCTCGCTGACGACACAGCCATAGAAAAACAAAAAAGAGACTGCATGGATGAAAACAATAAATGAAGGCGCCTACAACGCGCTTCTGAAACACCAGAACCAGATGGGTCACAGCTCCAAAAAGAAACAGCTTTAGTACAAATTTGTTTATTTAATTAAATGAACTTTCCCAGGACGCACCCACCCTCCATGATATTTCATCCCTCCAAGTATCGGAGGGAACAGAAAGTGATTGCCATTCTTGGATTTGCAATTCTTTCGAGAATCGCTGGCTTGCTGGTACTATAAATAACACACACTTCTTTAGAAAGTCAAACTCTAATATTAGAGACCTCAGCTATCCTGCCCAGGCACTTTCTTTATCCTCTGTTCTAGCGCGCGGTACAGGACCATTCATACTTGCTCCGGAAATAAATTACCTCAACATCTACCTGACAGTAATTTCAATGCAATGCAATTCAATCTTTTTAGTAATATTAAAAAGGTAAGTTTATAGGGAGATATTATACTCATGGGGGACTTTAATTATCCAAATATTAACTGGGATAACCTTGCAGATGGAAGAGCACAAGAGCAGGAGTTTTTAGAAGTAATCAGTGACTGTTTTTTAACACACCATGTTAAAGCACCAACACTGGATGAAGCCTGTCTGGATTTAGTATTTTGTAATAATCAGGATAGAATAGAGGTGATTTAACCAATAAGGTCAAGTGACTATAATGTAATACAATTCTTCGTGTCTTGGAAGAGTGCAGATGCAAAGTCTAAAACTGTTACATTTAACTTTGGTAGAGGAACTTTTGAGCAAATGCAGCAATGTCTAAGGAGGATCAACTGGGATAAGCTTTTAAGTGTGGAGACAGCCGACGAGCAGTGGAACAGGTTTAAAAATGACGTGCTTCTGAGTTGAAGAAAGGAGCTTTTTATCCGACCCGGAAGTGGTGTATAAAAGGACTGTGGGTAAGCCCAGACACTGAGCTGAGCTGGGTCAAAGGGTGGCAACGCGTCTGGGAGAGTGGAGGATTGATTATTGTATTGGTTATAGATTTATTTATGAGTATTGTGGAGTGTAGGGTGCTTGGTGCACATTATTATTATACAATAAATAATAATTGGATTTTTATCTGGTGTCTGACATCTGATCAGAGGGTTCAAGAGGACGACCGTGCCTTAATCTGCGACACATGTAATGCAGGACAGGTAAATACCTAAATTTGGTATTAATAGTACATCTTTAAAAAACTCCACAGCGGGTTAACACTAGAATCCCTGAAGCCTACGCAAAAACTTGTAATCCCAGGCCCACTCATCAGTGTCTTTTGTTTTGCAAATGTGTCAATCAGCACAAGCAGCCTGCTATCCCATTAACCCCCAAACCGATGGAGCTGAAGTCAATCACAAACTTCTTCCAGCTCAAGTCTCTTTATCATGGTGTGAGGTGCCTGCAGTTATATAGAGTAAATAATATATGGTAATTTGGAATACATACATTTCATGTGTGTTCCGTGTCTACAACGATCTGTGTAAGTGTAGGATGACACAAAATGCGAGGCAAGAAATGCTGAACACATACCTAAAACAGAAAGTTTTTCCATGTTATACTAATAATGCCGTGAAGTGTATAATGTGTGGTGACTTTAGTCCAAATATTAAATAAACACATGCACTTTATTCAAGAATATAACCAAGTAGATAACCTCTCAGCAGTAGAAGGGACTACTAAGTAGGTACTGAGTGGTTTGGAAATAGTAGAGGAAGAAGTACTGCTTAGATTAAATAGGCTGAAATCAAACAAATCACCAGGGCCAGATAATATTTACCCTTGACTTCTTAAGGAGGTTAGCAAGTACTTACAGTGTATCCAGAAAGTATTCATAGCGCATCACTTTTTCCACATTTTGTTATGTTACAGCCTTATTCCAAAATGGATTAAATTCATTTGTTTCCTCAGAATTCTACACACAACACCCCATAATGACAACGTGAAAAAAGTTTACTTGAGGTTTTTGCAAATTTATTAAAAATAAAAAAACTGAGAAAGCACATGTACATAACTATTCACAGCCTTTGTTCAATATTTTGTCGATGCACCTTTGGCAGCAATTCCAGCCTCAAGTCTTTTTGAATATGATGCCACAAGCTTGGCACACCTTTCCTTGGCCAGTTTTGCCCATTCCTCTTTGCAGCACCTCTCGAGCAAAGGCTGTGAATACTTATGTACATGTGCTTTCTCAGTTTTTTTATTTTTGATAAATTTGCAAAAACCTCAAGTAAACTTTATTCACGTTGTCATTATGGGGTGTTGTGTGTAGAATTCTGAGGAAAAAATTAATTTAATCCATTTTGGAATAAGCCTGTAACATAACAAAATATGGAAAAAGTGATGCTCTGTGAATACTATGCGGATGCACTGTATATAAACATTTGACACATATTTTTAGGAAGTCACTACACATTGGGGAAATTCAGAAGGACTGGAAAATGGCAAATATTATACCATTATGTGAAAAGGTTGACCAGATGATCAAGTAACTATAGGCCAGTAAGATTAATGTGAATCACAGGAAACTAATAGAAGGAATTATTAAGGGAAATATTGAGTAACACATGGCAAGAACAGGAGTTTCACTGAACAGTCAGAAGAGGGAGGCCGTGTTTAACCAACATGCTGGAATTTTAAGGGGAACCAACAAAAGGATACTATCAAAGTGGAGCTTATGATATTATTTATCTTGACTTTCAGAAAGCATTTCATAAGGTGCCATGTGAGGGGTTGGGCATCACACTAACAGAAGTATAAGTTCAGGGTGTTGTGTGTAAATGTGTGCAGAATTGGCTCAGATACAGGAAGAAAGTAATGATGCGAGGAACATTAACAGAATTGGCTGATGTTAAGAGTGGTGTTCCACAGGGGTCAGTGCTATTTTTAATATATACTGTATATAAATGATTTGGATAGTAATATAAGGAACAATATGGTTAAGTTTGCAGATGATACCAAGATATGTGGATTAACAGATCATTACAGAGGGACTTGGACAGCATACAGGCTTGGACAGATTTGTGGCAGAGGAAATTTAATGTAAATAAATATTATATATAGGAAGTAAAAATGTTAGATTTGAATACACAATGGGAGATCTGAACAACGACAGTACATCTTACGAAAAGGATTTAGGAGTCTTAGTGGACTCTATGCTATCAACTTCCAGACAGTGTTGAGAACCCATTAAGAAGGCTAACAGAATGTCAGGTTATTTAGCCTAATGTGTGGAGTACAAGTCCAAAGAGGTTCTGCTCAAGCTTTATAATGCGCTGGTGAGCAGAGGCAGCCTTTGGGGGTGGAGACCAGGGCAACCGCCCCAGGCCCCACGCCTGAAGGGGGCCCCGCGATAGGAGATTCTTTTAATACCGTCAGCTCATCATACAAATATGCGGAGCCTCTGCAAGACATTCAAATCCGTTATAGACTGAAATACAGTACGTGGTGGATTTCTTCTAATTCCTGTGACCGTTGCGAGCGCGGAAAGAAGCTTTTCAAAGTTGAAACTTATCAAAAAATATCTACGATCAACAATGTCGCAAAACAGACTGTGCAGTTTAGCTATTTTGTCAATCAAAAAGGAACTTGCCTCAACATTGGACTACGAAGATCTTGTCAACGATTTTGCTCAGCGAAAAGCCAGAAAAGTAGACTTCCATCTGTGACTGTCAAAGCAGCTGTTTAGTAAGTTATCGTTTTATTACAAGTGTTCTGGTTCTCTGTAATTAAATAAATTTGCCAACTCCAGCGGGTTCGGCAGAAACAACTCTTATCTAGTTTGTTAATTTTGCATGCAAAATGTTTCTGAATCATTAATTAAGTTGGTTAAAGGCCATTAAACCAATATAAGAACAATTACAATACGTAATGTAATCAAACGGCCGATGGTACCTACATAAGGCACCATGTTTTTTAACAATAATAAGGCGTACAGCATTAGAGGCAGACAAGCCTGTGAGCGTGGTGGTACAGTATATAGCCTACACTTATGGCTCTCGGCCCCGCATATGACACTCGCCCAAGGTCCCCTGTATTCCTAAGGCCGCCTCTGCTGGTGAGGCCTCATCTGGAGTACTGTGTGCAGTTTTGGTCTCCAGACTACAAAAAAAAACACATAGCAGTGCTGGAAAACATCCTCAGATGAGCAACTAGGTTAATTCCAGGGCTACAGGGTATATATTATGAGGAAAGATTAAAAGAGCGGAGCTTTTTCAGTTTAAGCAAAAGAAGATAAAGAGGAGACATGACTGACATGTTTAAAACTATGAAAGGAATTAGTACAGTGGATCAAGACTTTTATTTTAAAATGAGCTCATCAAGAACAAGGGGACACAGTTGGAAACTTGTTACGGGTAAATTTTGCACAAAACTTTGGAAGTGTTTTTTTTTTTTTTTTTTTAAACAGAGAACCTTAGACACTTAGAATAAGCTACCAAGTAGTGGGGTAGATAGTAGGACTTCCAAAACTCAACCACACCCCCGTGACCCTGTGTTAGGATATAGCGGTTTGAATAATGGATGGATGGATGGAGGACTTGTAAGCTTTGTATGGGCTGAATGGGCTGTTCTTCTCTAGATTGTTCTAATCTTCTAATGTCTGTGTCTTATATATTCTGTACACTATACATAATATCAAGTTGCATTTACTGTATAGTGCAGTATTTACCTTCTTTCTTGATTCTGTACTACTGTCACTAGCCTGCAAAATATGAATCTCCTTGCATTGTGTACACATAACAAAGAACTTGAAATGGAGAACTGCTTATCAAAATGAGCAGGCATTTACTCTTCACACAGATGTAGGTGGGAGATCATTTTGCAAACAAAGGAGGTAAAAGTACAGATTTGAACACTCTTGTTAATTGAACAGATTCATACATTCATATCAAGTAAAGAACCATTGCTGCTTATACATCCATCGGTGGGTGTAAATCTACCCACTCAAATGAAGTCCACTTAAATTCAAACCAAACATCCTCTTTCTGGACCAACTTATTCTATTCGTGAGTCAAGGGAAGAACAGAACTTTTCTCACCTGAAAGTTTCATTGGATGTGGTATTGGACTTTAATAAGGAACTTTTCTCACACACTCAGTCTAATTGTGCAAATTTTGGTTTTACAAATAATAATAATAATGCAATTCTTTGGGTTATGGGAGGAAAATTGGAATACCTGGAAAGAAAAAAAAAACTGTACACATGGAGAGAGCATGCAAAGTCAATAGTGGTTAAGGCTTTGGAGTTCAAACCCTGAGGTTGTGAGTACAAATCCTACAACTGACAATGTGTGACCCTGAGCAAGTTACTGGAAAAACAAAAGAAATGTAACTAATTGTATCTCAGATGTTGGTGTTAGCCAAATGAGTAAATAAGAAGAAGAAATCTGGAGTTTTTAAGGCAACTGCAGTAAGCATTTTCGCACTATGCTATAACCCATTTATGTATTTATTTATATATATATATTCCTCCTAGGGAAAAGTAAAGTTCTCTCTGTCTATCTATTGTGGTGGATTGCCGGCTTCTTATTCCGGCCCTCACCCCCAGGCCGCCAGGAGGAGCTCTCCTAACAGCGTGGACGTGCCCCGAGTTCCAGCAGGGCCTCATGGACTATGTAGTTTTTATACGCAGCCCTGCTGGATACCTTGGGGGCCACCAGGAGTCGCTGTAGGGGGACTCGGAGGCTCCTATATGCCCTATAACCCGGGAGTACGTCATGGTCCCATGACGGGAAGAAACGACGTGCTCCCGGGGTGAAGAAAAGGACTGATTACCCTGACCCGGAAGGAATAAGGAACTGTGGACTGTTGGACAGGAACACCTCCGGGTCAGGGTGTATAAAAGGATTATGGGTAAGCCCAGACATTGAGCTGAGCTGGGAGGTAGGAGGGCGAAGTGTCTGGGCGAGGAGGAGAGTATTATTGTGAGAGTTTATTTGTTATATGAATAGTGTGGAGTGGAGGGTGCTTTGTGCACTGTACAAGAAGACAATAAAAGAGTCTTGTGCTTTCACCTGGTGTCTGGAGTGGTACCTGAGGGTTCAAGAGGTGGATCAAGGGTATATCTGCTACACTATCTATTTATTGTAAGAGGAGAATGCACAATCCAGCCAGATCAGATGTCTTATTACCTGGCATGTACAATGTACAATGATGCCATCAAAGTAGCCGGCAGGACAGGAAAATACTTTTGTACCCGGCCAGTATGATTTAATAAATAGACCAGCAGAAGCTGAGAGTATGGAGCTGTTCCATCCCCCATACACCAGACGGCAGTGGTCCTCTTATGGCAATCCAGTCAGGACAACCACAGGGGTGTTTGGGAGATAGGAGTCTAGAAATGCAGTCTTGCAGGGGTTCCTATGTACCGATACAGGGCGCTGTCGGGGGAGGATCTCCCTACCCATTCTTCATGACCCAGAAGTCCTTCCAGGAAGATACGGCATGGCAAGGGAAGCATTCCCGGGTTCCTCATAAAAAGGAGCCTGCTGCAACACACAGACCATTCAGAGTCAGGAGGCAGCAGGCAACACTCAGTGGAGTAGAGAACGAAGAGAATTGTGTGATTTGTGATTGATTTATTGTATACTCATGGCTTGTTTCCGAGAAGTAGAAGTGCCTTGTGACAGAATAAAAGTCCTTTATTTTATTCATATATCATGGGCTGTATTACTGTGTCTGTGGTTTGGGGCTCTCTGGCACTCCCTTGTAATCACACTATCTATCTATCTATCTATCTATCTATCTATCTATCTATCTATCTATCTATCTATCTATCTATCTATCTATCTATCTATCTATCTATCTATCTATCTATCTATCTATCATCACTGGAGTGAAGACAGTCTTCCAAGGTCTGTGGGAGGAAGAAGAGATTTTAAACACCCTTAGATAATTATTTGGTATTAGCGGGTAAATTTATAATAAATACAGGAGTCTCCCAGCCCAGAATCAGACAATGGTGAGGTAGAACTTGCTATCATCCCAGTGTGCTGCGCCGAATAATAAAAAATAAATTATGCTGAATGTTTCTCAGAATGCTGAAATGTAACACTGTTCTGTGATTTCATATTCCTCTTTCTGCAGTTATTCTTTGGTGCCTTATGCCCTGCCACGCTATACAATATCTGCTGTTTACTTGTAACCAAGTGCTCTCAGACCCAGCTCAGTGAGGCTTATTTAATTACCGCATGGCATCTGAAACTTGGATTTACTGTGAAAGGATTAATGCGGCTCGGCTACTCCAGTAGGACTAAGAGTAGGAATCACCTCTGAATGAGACTGCAGACTTACCGCATCTGTCTGTCTTCTTCAAGCAGTTTTAATCTTTAAGAAGCCACATACTTAAAGGTTTACCCATTTCTGCCTTTTTCTGTAACCTAGGAACTGTAAAATGGCCAGATTCTTCTGAAAGGTTTTTACAATATTCTTAAATAGTGGTGATCACAGCTCAGCAGGGACTTTTTTTTTCCACCTGAAGCCATTTTTGCCTATATTGCATTTGCTACTTTGTAACAGCTGTGTTGTATTTTTTAAAAAAAAAATGTTTTTTGTGCTCTGATATTAATGTAATTCTTTTATTTTTTTCACACCTTAAATATGTTGAGGTTTATAGTCTATTTGGGCCTTTGTTTATGCACAGATGGGATATTTGCCTACATGGAGACTGCAAGTTTATTCCAGGAAGTCCTCAGTTTTCTTCTCATTTCATTGAAGGACTTGCTGTTAAGGACATTTGTTGACTCAACAAGGCAAGTATGAGCCGGTCTTGTACCTGAATACAGAGCTCGGCATTGCTGATGACACCTTGTAAAGAAAGTGGACAGACTACTAAAGGAATTAAACATTAACCTTGATGCTTACAGGTTTGGATAGCTTTTATAACAATAGATAGTGCCTTTGCATAGAATGAATGACTGCTAACAATAAGATGTTATTGCATACAAGAGGACACTGTAAAGCTACATGGTTCAGGCAGGGGTTTGGGATACGTGTATCTCCCATGAG